>NW_022995748.1:4653074-5248513 GCF_900245975.1 Drosophila guanche
ACAACCACCACTACAACAACCACGACAACCACCACTTGCTCGACAACAACTCCTACGACCACAACCACAACAACCACCACAACAACAACGACCACAACAACCACCACTTGCTCGACAACAACACCTACGACCACAACCACCACTACAACAACGACCTCAACAACCACCACAACAACGAAAACAACAACCACGACAACCACCACTTGCTCGACAACAACATCCACAACAACAACTTCGACAACCACCACTACAACCACTTGCCCGACAACAACAACTTCGACAACCACCACTACAACCACTTGCCCGACAACAACCACCACTACAACCACTTGCCCGACAACAACAACTACGACAACCACCACTACAACCACTTGCCCGACAACAACCACCACTACAACCACTTGCCCGACAACAACAACTTCGACAACCACCACTACAACCACTTGCCCGACAACAACCACCACTACAACCACTTGCCCGACACCAACATCCACAACAACAACTACCACCACTTGCCTGATTACTACTTCACCATGCGAAATCACAACTCCACCATGCGAAACCACAACTCCACCATGCGAAACCACAACTCCACCATGCGCCCCCACAACTACTGTATGTGCGAGTGTATCTGGCTCAAAGGTCATCGCTTCGTCTCAGTCCAACCGTAATCCCATCCGTCGACCCAGCGTGAGACCTCTCTGGGAAGTGGCCGCTTATCAGCAGTCGACTGGCACCAATTCTCAGGTCCAAGGACTTCAAATATCCTGCGTCGGAAAGCCCGATGGCTTCTTAATGGCATCTCCGACACGCTGCAACGACTATTACATCTGTCGCAACCAACGGGCTTTGAAGGTCAGCTGCGGTGACAGATACTTCAATGCACTCAAGGGCATCTGTGATCTTCCCGAGAACACGAGCTGTGTTCAATCTTAAGTGACAGCCACAACGAAGATGATATCGAACCCCAAAACGCAACAATGCTGAAATTGGAAGAAAAACTTTTAATGGAAAATTAATATATGTAAAACTGAGTATTTCTGTATAAAACAGCAACAGCTTATAAAAAGCTAATGAATTGTAAAAAGTATTTGTTTTATTTTTATTTTATGGGGGTATTCTTTGTCCATCGGATGAGCGGATTTGCACTGCAAGACTGCGATAGGAAGACAATAAGTGGAGGTGCTTGTTGGCGTTGTCTATCATTTCCTCTGTGAGTGTCAATTATAATACAAATTTATTTCGAATAATTTGTATTGTTAGTATTAAAAAAAATCAGATATAAAAATCTATGTATTTAATTGTATGTTAAATTATATGAATTATTCGCTATTCGCATGATAATCTGGCAAACGAAAATAACAAAAATCTCTCATGCTTATGGCCAATTTGCGGATGCGATAAATGGGATACTGAAACTGAAACCGAAACTGATGCCAATTTCAAATCGCAATACGCACCTGTCACATAAATCACCGTCCAAATGTGATTTATTAGTTATTCATATTAGCTACGAGGCGGGGAGGGAATGGAATGGAATTTAATGGTATGGCATGGAGAGCTACTTTGACTACTGAGGGCAACACGCTTATATGTACATATGTACATAACAAGTATCTGTAAAACACATGTAGGACTCGTATCTATGAGATACATTGTGTTTGGTGTCTTGCCAAAAAGTCTCCCGCCAGCTGCTGCTCCACCAACCAACGATTCGCTCCCTCCATTTTTTGTGTTTGTAAAATATTGAAATTGAGTGCAAACTACTTTGAACTTGTTTTCTTTGTTATTATTTTGTTGGCTGCAGATGTAAAGACACAGAGCACCCAGAGCCACCTAGCAGATACATTATTAAAATGATATAAAGTAGCCGAGACATGAATGGCTGTGGAAGCGGGAACGGCGGGTGTCTGCAGGTTGCATGCGAATTGGCAATGAACTCGTACAAAGTTATGGCCCCAAAGTATCTGGTGGATACATGTGTGTGGAGGCTGCTCCTGTGGAGTATCTTACGAATAGCCCAACTTAAGTTTCGGTAATCATGTGAGAACGCTTCAGAATTTATGGGAATGAACGGTGCCATGAATGAATGAAATATTCAACTAATCTTCTATGGCAGGGCGTGCTTTTATTTTTCAGATATTTTATCTAATGTGAACAGTTCTAAAGATGTGTGAAAAAGGTGAGAAATGTTTCGGAGTAATTTTATAGAATAAAAGCGAATGTTTTATAGCATCTTGGAAACATTTTATCTAAGCAAACCCCATGAACACATACAATTATTGAGAGTTTTTAATTGATGAAAAAAATATATATTTGTTCGTTGTTTCATTCATAGTCAGCTCAAGATAGAATGCTAAAGAATATGTATATATGAATTAAATTTATAAAAATAGTTACAAAATATTGCAAAGTTATAACACATGTGTCGAAGCACATGTGTGCATTCAGATACTTCTGGAAACGATTTTAAACACATATAAATGCACACAAGCAATGCACACATGTACCATAAAACCCAAAATTTATGGCCAAGAAATGCTAAAAACCCAATTAGAGTTTCCACCACTTCCCGCACTTTATATAAAATTTACGACATCTGCAAAAATTGTGGAGTAATAAAACATCAACCGTATGAGAATGCGGAGGTTTTGGACATTCATCAAAAGAGTACTTGTGCGCAACTCAACTATCTAAATAAATACATATACATACACATACATATATAAAGTATCTGTTGTGTGTGTGTGTGTGTGTGTGTGGAAAAAAAAAGGTACACGCTCGACGCAAGACCAAGAAGCTACAAATTTTAATTACGACTCTTCTGCATTCCACTCAATCATTCCACCGGTTCTGCTGCTCCTTTACAACATCCCCCCACTTATATTTCTAAGCATGAAAACCAGTCTCAAATGCGTTTTCTCTTCTTTTATTTTGGGTAGATTATGCAAAAGATACAAAGCACAATCACATAGATACACACTTCTATGAGTGGACCAAAGAGGTACTATAGTAGATGGCCAGGATGTATGGCGGAACTCTTCTTCTGGGACGACGCTCTGAGCTTTTATTGGCGACTTTTAAAGCAAATTTGTCTTGGCCATTTCGGTGGCTTTGAAGGCTTTTACAAGGATATACCCTTTCCATTGGGCATATGAACTCTGAACATTTAGCGAGTATACAAACGCTCTTTTGTAAAAAGGGAATGTCAACATTAGAGCATAAATTTGTTGATCAACATCGAAAGACCATAGCTTATAGCTACCATCGAAAAGAATAGCTTTAAAGTGTATCAAAAGCTTCTTCTTTACTTGAAAGTCAGTCAATTCTTTGCCAGGGCTCTTCCGGCAGTATGGCAGCGAAAAGATTTATGACACTCTGCCAAGCGCGTACACGGCGCATTCAAAAATTGTTGAAAACAATTAGAATATTTTAGCGAACGACCAACAGAGAGAGAGAGAGAGAGACAGGGACAGACAGAGCCAGCAAGCGAGAGACTATAAAAGTTATATGAAGGACGCAAAGACTTTTCGGTTAACAAAGCCAGGGACAGAGACAGAGGGAAGATACTAAGGGTAAGGCTCTTAAAATTATGCGCCAAAATGACTTTGACAGCAGTCGCGACTGTGGAGGGTCTACTCATATACCACAGCCACCATACCATTCCTACTCTGGTTATCCCTTATGTTTTTTTTATGCTCATAACTAAGTAGCAGTCATTGTTTCATATGACTAATAATTTGGGATACATTTACGATCCATTTTGGCCATAGAGCGCCGGGGGTACGTCTCCTACAACTCATACGGCAACAGGCAGGCAGTCATCAAATATTCAGCTGCTGGCTGTCGCTGTCTCTAATATAACATTAAAGCGTCAGAGCCATTCATCGAGGTTTGCCACAAAAGTAGTAGTTGAACTTTGGTACACTCTGAAGCGAGTGTCTTTTTGGAATGATCCTTTGTCGGATATTCGACTTTCTAACAATCTCTTGTTAAATCTCCTCATTTATTACTCTTAAATCTTTTAAATTTCCCAATCATTCTATGGATAATTTCTGGTTTTATTTCTCCTTAAATTCTCTTTCCCAAATCGTCTGCAAACTTCCAATGAATCAACAACTTTTCAAACCTTCCTCGATGTATGCCTCATTTAATAGATTTCATTATGCTCTCTCTCAACACTCCTTGCCTTTCCACCCAATGGCCGCTTTCCTTGCCACTCTTCCTTCCTTCTTTTATAATGCTTTTCCCCCCTCACCCGTTAAATCTTAAGCTGCGTGTCGATTTAGCAAACGCTTCCAACATGAACTTCCAACTGAGCCGCAGGCCTCAATCACATCCCAAACAACCAACTGGCAATCAACCAGCAACCATTCCTCTCTTTCTCTCTTCTTTTCCCGATTGCTCTTTCTAGAGAATTTTCCTTGGGCATATTTTTTATTTTCCATGGATGGGATGAATATTTTTCTTTTTATTTTGCTGCACATTTTTCCATTTCATAAAGGAATCGAGATCGGGGTACGAGCCCGAGACCGAGTCAAAGTCGGAGACTGTTTATGATATAAGTTTCGAGGATGGGCAGGGAGGCTGCTTATTAGAGACGGACTTCCTTCTACGCGCCACAGAGTTCTTGTGGACAGACCCGACGCATTAATGATTGTTAGTGAGTTGTGAAATTGCTCTAACTGCACTTTCCAAGCAGCTTCCAGCAGCAGCAGCTTCCACACCATTTGGCGGCAGGCGGCACAGAGTCAGTCTTTCCGGCAGCCATCTCTCTCAACCCGTTCGCATATTAAAGAGTAAATTTTTCAATTTCACAGACATTAAACGCGGCTGCTTGGCCTCCACTTGAGCTTAAACGCTTCGCCTGAGGCCCAGACATCATGGCCTCCACTTCTGCCACACAGCCGTCCTGCCACTCTACCGCACTTGCCTCTTCCTGTAGCGATGGATACAGCCATTAAATAGTTTCTTAAAATTTGCCTTATTAGTTTATTACATTTTCGCAATGTTCACAAAATTCGTTACCCCTTCAACTGCTAGGGCCAAACTAAAAAAAAGAACTGCACAGCGAAACAAAATTCTTCAAGTCTATTTGATTGATGACCTAGAGAAAAAATTCCATCGTTCTATTGGTTTTGAATGATAAATGTTCTTTGCATTTTTTGTTGCTGTTGTGGTTGGGTTAAAAGGTTAACAAAAATCTCATTATATTGTTGGAGATTTGCCAGAGACTATTTAAAGGCAAGAAAAATAGAAGAAGAGAAAATTCTCTCAAAAGAACAATTAAATATACAATCTGTAATGCTTATAAAATGAGTAATTAGTTCAATAAATATATTTGTTTAACTTAATATTTGATAATACTTGATGATAATACAATGGTGATGCAGATGATGGTTTGATGCAGAGAAAATCCTGCCTTGTGATTATTTTGCTCATCTAAGGATCCACTTTTTCCATCGATCTATTGATCTTCCATCTTTAAATAGATGTTTTCTAGAGATGTGCTATCTACAGCATAGAAATATGGTATCCATGGTAAAACTTTTACCGAAAATACTTTGTAACTTGAAATGTTTCTCTCGAAACTTTAATCCCACGTAGAAATGGAGGCGCAACTGTTTTTCTTCTACTGTTTTTCGGCACTAAATCATTTCTAATCCATCCCATTCCCATCGCCCACATATCCCCCTCGAAAACTTCTAAGCCATAGAAACACACACACACACACCCATTTGTATATGTATCTGCAGTTCTCTTGCATAACCTCTCTTTTCGCTATGTGTACGGAAAGGGTCAACACACACACACACATGAAGGGTTCTGGAACAGATCGAAATTTCGCATTACCCCCAGCCGAGTGCATGTGGCATGTCCTCCATGCCCCCCTTGGTGGGGGGATCTGTGTTTCTTCTGCCGCTTCCTCCTGCCCAGGGCTGGCTATGCCTTTCCTGCCCTGCTATCGACTTCTGCTGTTATCGATGTGAGTGTGTGTGGGGTGAGGATGGGTGTGCTTAGAGGGGCTGGGATGAGGGTGAACGGGATGAGGGGGGTACGTGCAACTTGGGGTTGCTGCTTTTGTGCTGTTGCCACTGGCCATATGCCAATTTTCGGTAAACTAACTTGCCTAAACTCGACAAGCAAATTGCCTTCATTAAGATACATGCTTGCTACCTACAATTTAGTTGCACACACAAATCCCATAGATACATATGTATCCCACAGACACATACATACATACATGTGTGTGCATGCATATGCATTTTAGTCGACCTGCACTTGGGGTTTTTGCTTCACTTTTTTTCAATTTCATTGCAGGAGGAGCGCTCCTCTAACAAGCGATGACGATGAGGACGACGACTACGTCAATTGGGTCAGAGCTTCAGCAATTTCAATGGATACAGATACATTGTATGCTCGTACGGGCACTGGTACCCCCCATGGGGGCAGTCGAGTGGTAAAGCGTGTAACAGAAGCCACTTTAAGACGCCCACATATGTATCCCGAGCCACCACGAACCGCTCCACCGACAAACCCAATAATAAAGTCTGAGCAAAAGTGTTAGAAAATATGTGTCTGTGTGTGTGTTTGGAGTTTTCTTTGCCTTTTTTTCCTGTTGTATTTTTTCCTTGGTTTCATTTCTCTTTTCTTTTTGTTTTTTTCCTTTGGTTTGCATACACATTAAAGTTAATTCCGAATCGCTTTTAAATTAGCTTAATTCGCATTAAGTGAGCGACGGGCATGAGACTCACGCCTACAATAAACCAAAGCACAGACCAATGGAGAGAGGCCCGCCCGCCTGGTCTCCACACACAAGAAACAAGCAAATGTGGAGAGTGCAGTGTAGAGGCGATTCGATCGGTGGGATACTCATTAATTTGGTATGGGTAATAGCTAGAATGTATACATACAAGTAATGAATAATGAATGAAATGATTTAACTTTAGTTAAACCATTTTTGCAGCTTTATTAGTTGAAACCCAATCATTTCCCCTATTGCCAAGACCATCCTCTAGTCGCGTGTACCCCTCGTGGCTCCCATCATACCCTTTGCTTACAAATACCGAAGCTCAAACGGCAGCAAAACATTTAAATGTTGAACAAAAGCAATAACAACGAACTGAGGCGATCCGAGGCGACGATGCGGAGGCCTCACAACAACAACAGCAAAAAAGAAATAAAAAAATGCTGTAGCTGGAACTAAAACTGAAGCTGAAGCTGGAAGCTGCCTACCTACTCACACGAGAAAGATACACAAACAGCGAGCGGCAAAGATACACAAACACAGCGAGCTTCAGATACAAATACATGAGCAGAGCAGCAGCAGCGTCAAGTTTTTGGCGGAACACCCGAAAAACTGCCCGCAGCGAAAAGTCAGGCAGAAAACCATCAACTTCAACACCAGTAATACCACCAGCATCAACAACAACAGCAACCCGTCGACGGTGGCACAAAACTTTAAGATACATTTCGGCTGCTGTCGATTGGAGACGGCCACAAACATTTTTAAACGCTAGAACGCCTCTTCCCAACACTTTCGAAAAAAAAGGCCCCCAACAAAAATTGTATTTCTCGTCTGGTTGTTGTTGTTGATGTCTTTTTTTTTTGCAGTTGCTGCGGTTTATTTTATTGCCTTTGTATCGTGTTTTATTTTTTTGTATTCTGTATGGCTTGCAGATTCTTTTGCACAATTATTTCAGTTCGGTTCGGTGCAGAAAGTTTTGCGGCCTTTTGGGTTAAAATTAAAACAAACGAGAGAGAGAGAGAGAGAGAGAGAGAATGCTTTGGAGCGAATGATTCGACCAGGGAGATACCTGGGACACAGTGGAGGCAGTAGCAAGTGCAGGTGCTTTAGCTACCATAACTGCTATTGAAAAGTTTGATAAAATATTTACTAGACTGTATCTGTGTAGACTTGATATGTACATTTTGTAGGGGACTTACGATAAGCATCGTGTAATGTTTGGTTCTGTTCGCTTACCTGCAAAAAAAAAGAAAATAAGTAAAGAAAACCAATTAGTATGTAGTCATTTATGTAATAAATGATAAATAATAAGTAATAAAAAATAAACATTTTTGCATGCTTAAGATTTGTATGGGATATAACAGTCAGAAGATGATGTTTCATTGAGCTCGAGATAATCTCTGTATATCCATGCAATATTCTCTCCTCTTGTGGCTGTTCCGAAAATCAGGTATACAAATAAAAAATGAAACAGAAAACAGAGAAATTGCACAACAAATGAAACGAATTATGTTGGAAAGAGACTGAATGTAAATACATTGCACGTGGAAGAAATTCCAATTATCAATTAAGTCAACGTTGGGCGAAAAATGTAATAAAGAACTCCCTGGAAACAGAGCAACAAAGGAGTGGAGTGGAAGTGGATTCTCGGGCTTGAGTTTCCTGTTTGTCTCTGGATTTCACGCAGCGAAAGAGAAGGAAATATAATTCACAGAGAGAGAGACGGACAGCGAGCGAATGCTGCACAAAAAGATAAAAACATTAATTATTATTAATTGCCCTTTTTTTTGGTTGCGTTTTCTTTCATTTGTGAATACTGAATACCCCTGCTGTATTCTTAATATAATTTTTCGTTTTCTTTTCCCACATTTGTGTCTTTTGTTTTTATATTTCCTGTGTCATATATCTTTTGCAGACCTTTTCCTCTCCATATCCTTTTTGGCGTATGCCTTTTATCCCGCTTTCTTCACTTCCTTTGTGTCTCGCATTTAAGCCCTTAAAGGCAATCCCCACCTCTCGTTGAAACCCTGTTTCTTGAGCCCTTTCCCCCCATTAAAAGTTAAGTTTTTATGTTTTTAAGCTAATCGAAAAGACAAGTTTCTAATTTGGGAGTTAAATTTATCTCTTCTTTTGCGTTTTGTTGCTGCTTTTTGCTGCGTTGGTTGTTGACATATTGCTGGATTTTGTTTTTGTTTTTTTTTGTGTTGGGATTTCGGGTTTGGAGCAGTTTACATTAAAATTGCAAATTTTATGACAGCTCTAAGCTGTGAAAATTAAAAAAAGAATGGAGATTAGCTGAAAGATTGGATTGGAATTCATTTAAAATAATATTAACGAACTTTTATAATGTATATTTAATAATATTATACAGATCCTTAATTTTCCTTGAAGGAAGGAGATAAAATGTCTACAGTTTTTAGCTAAGACATCTATCTCCCTTGAAAAAATAAACATGTTTTTTCTGGAAATGAATTTCGAAAGGGAATATTCCATTCCATACACATGTGTCATTCGAAATTGAAACCTTTAAGCCTAGAACGCACTCAACTACATATCTTTATCGGCTCACACATTCTCTGCTGACTTCCCACACTTATGTGTGGATATAACTTGATTAATGTCCTGCCACCCGCAAAACGAGGAGCTTCGAGGCCTCTCTCCGTGCTATGCTGGCCACCCAAAAAGTTTTCTAGTTAGCAGGCGATGAACCAAACAAACGAGCGGCCAACCGAAAACTGCCAAGTTTATCGATCAGTAGCCCCAGAAAACTAAATAACGTAAAAGAAAAGGTTGGCAAAAACAAAATAAAATAGACTGCAACAATTTGCAAAAGCTAAAAGTGGCAAGCTCCACAGTTTCTGCTCCTTGTGCCTGCTCCTGTGGCTGCACCGTTCTCTCCTGTCCTGTCCCAGCATGCCTTTCGACACTTTCGCTTTAATTAAAAACTTGCAAAAAAGCTTTTCAGCTCCCGCACCACACGTGGCCTGGCGACTGCCTGCTGTCCATAAAATATGTCAGTTCAGATGCTTCAAGAAAAAGATGCATACAAAAAAACTATTACCCAGAAAATGCAGCTAAGCGTAAGCCTTTTTGCAGGAAAATACAATAAATTGTAATTAGGAACATACGTGAAAGGAAAATAACAGCAATTGGGACTTCTAAACGAAAGTGAAGCTAAGGAGTTCCAGTAAGAAAGTGCATGTCTAGCGGCTGTTAAAAAGATTGATCATATATTTAGGAGGCACAAGCGAAAAGTGCCAAAGAGCATATGCCAAGAGCATGATAATTCCAAAAACAAAATACTCTACATACCTACTAATAAATACATATTTAATAAACTCCAATACTTAAATTAATTTTATTTATTTATATTATTTTATTTTATCATTCAAAAAATACCTCTCAGTTTTTAGTTGTCTTAAAATTCTATCCATACTTTCCTATCACTAACTTGGATAATAAGTGTACATTCTCATCCTTATTCAAAACAATTTTCAACTTACATTTCTCACTGCTGAAAATTCTTTCCTCCACCTTTTCAGGGGAGAAAAACACTCCACTCTTTCACACGTTCTTCCAAATTAAAAACCTCTCCTTGAAAGGGTATCAAAATAAAATGTGAAATTTCACAGCAAATTCAAAAGTTTATTATTATTTTGATTATTTTCTGCATTTTTTTGTACAGTTGAGAGGAAAACCAGAAACCCAGAACCCAGAACGAAACCACAAACGACAGTGAATATAAAATATACGTTTTTCCTTTTTAGAATGAAATTTCCATACATGTTTCCATGTACACGCGGAGTGGAGTTTATTCCGCCCCCAATTTTACGAAAAGTATCTCTCGGATGTGTGTGTTTTTGGGTGTGTATAAATTTGCGTATGCATTTTTTGGATGAAGTGTGTGTGTGTGGCATAAAAAGCGATTGTCTGGGTTGTTTATGCCACAGAACTGGGGGAAAATGCAAACAAAGCCTTTTTCTATGGGCCATATGTTGGGTGTGCGGGAAGGGAGATTCACATCCTCCCTCACTCCGGAAAATGTTTAGACAAATTAAAAATAGTAAGAATAAAAGGATTTGAGGATTCTATTTCCATGCGATGCGTTGCAGTTCGTGGCAAGGCGCACATTTGGGTCAAGGTGTTTTTTTATCTTTTCTTCATGTTGCCAGTTTAGTTTTGCTTTTTATATTTTTTATTTTTTTCGTGCTTTATTATGAAAATTGCAGCATTGTCGTGTTGTTTACGCTGTCATTATAAAAAAGCGAATGCAGGACAACAACTGGAGAGGGTGAAGACAACAAGAGAAGAGCCACCCACGCACCCGCACACGATTATTACTCGTTGCACCCATAAGAGGTGGTCTAAATCCATAAAATATGAGCTGGATTCTAGGTCTCTTTATACCATGGCAGAAGATATTTCGACGATCTGTCCTCAGAGGATTTCTTACATACATTATTTAAATTTTAACTCTCCTCAATTGAAATCCTTTTATTTGCCTTTTCTTTCTGTCTCTCCCTCAAATATACCACACCAGAACCCTCTGAAGTACCTCTCCATAATACCATTGCCAAAGAAATGTTACCCAACAATAAACAATTTCCAGGTGAAGCTAAAATGTTGTATTACTTTTGCAGCAGCAGAGCGGCGGAGGTGGCCTTCGCAGGCGTTAGAGTGTGTCAGATGGCAGGCAGGAGTAGGAATAATAGGGGGAGAATACGATTATGAGTGGGTCTAAGAAAAGGGGAAGGCAAAGGTGGAGTACGTGAAGCTGAAGGAAGAGGGAGAAGCCAGGATTACAGTGGGTGTACGAGGCGTAGGTGGCAGCGTAGAAGTAGCGAATCAGCAGTCAAAAGAATAATCAATAAAAATAAAATATATCACACGACGTGCCCCCACTGCCTCTCTGCTCTCTCTCTCTCTCTCTCTCTTGTGTTCGTTCTTATTTCCACTTACCGTTACCGTTTGCTCGTGCCCGTACCCGTACTCTTGCACGGGTGTTTCCTTTTCCACTTGTTTCGCTCCCATCTGGTGGGAGAGAAAACGCGGTACGGTACGGCCATTGCTCATTTCGTGTTCATGTGCCATTTATACCAAAAAATATTCTTTCTTCTACTACGCATACACCACTACCTCACGTACATATGCTCCACTCTGTAATTTTCTATTGTTTTTTTTTCTACGTTGCTAGTTTTTTGATACCCTTTAAAAGGAGAATACGAGAATACTGATTTTCAGCAGATGCTCTTGAAAAATAGTCAAGAAAACTGGCATTGTAACAAAAAATATTTTAAATAAATAGTTTTAGGGCGTTTACTTTAACCAAAGTTTACTCTTCATCAGAATGGAAAACAGTTAAATAAGATAAGTCGCCGGAAAATATATATGTAAGGATATCTGAAGGGTATCTAAACCTTCTCCTCTTCAAATAACTCGACTTGTTGTTGCATTTTATTGTTTTTGTCGCCTTTGGTGTAGCTGCTTGCAACAAAAAGCAAACAGGAGACGCATGGAGACAGCAAGAAGCAAGGAAACAAGCAAAGGGGAGAGGCAGAAGGAAGTAGTCGTACAAGCAGGGCACACGCACGCGCAGGTTTTGGCCCTTGTGGAGGGGTTTTTTTGCGGCTATGGCTGATTTTCATGCCTGTGTCATGTTATTGGGCAAATTGTACAGTGTTTAAGCCACGCGTTAGACCGAAATTCTGATGGCAAAACGAGCAGCAGTGGGAGAGAGGCAGAGGTGTAGGTGGTTAGGCCAGGACTATAGCTGCTAGGGAAGGAGCTGCGGTCGACTCCACCACAAGGAGGGTGAAGAAAATTCCTTGGAAAATCCATGTCAAAAATCACCAAAACAGACCCTTAACATATTTTAAATTCAATCGATTTATGAATTGGGAAAACTGAATCGACTTAAAAACTGTTTGCTGAGGAACTGTTTCTATTGCAGAATTGGGAATTGAATGGCTGATTTCCGATTGCCATGGCATATCTATGGGTTTTATGCCATAACAAGTGGGGGAGTGTTTTATAATAGAATAATAAGCTCTGGCAGAAATAACAGAAAAATATGGAAATTCTTAACAAGAAGAAAGTTTTTAAGAGGATTTTATCTCAATTATGCGCAACCTCATCTTGATATTTTTTAACTGTGTGACCGACAGTCATTTTTCTTTTAGAGAATTTATTATTCAATATTTATTTGCTAACAGAGTTTTTGTTTTATTGCTCGTCGTTTTCATATGACACAGTCGCGTGGCGTCATTTCCAGTGTTTCGGTGTACATATATTTGTCTGTCACCAGAAATCTTTTGTCTAAGATAAATTTCCTCTACCTAAAACCTCCCTACACAAAAACCGAAAAAATACTAGGATTATGCTTTCGCTTCTGGCTAATTTCCACAGCAAATTGATTCGTTTTTGTGATGCCTCTCTCTCTCTCTCTCTCTCTCTGTCTCTGTGTTCGTTCTGCTTGTAAACACTTCACTTCACTTCACTTCTTCTTTCATTCATGCGAATCCTCACTGTAATACAGTGGGGGGGGGGAAAAAGGTTTCCACTATGTTTTTGTTCCCTTTTTTCATGTTCATTGCATCAAATGTTCTTTTGTATTTTCAGGCGACATGGCGTTGATTCTGTTTCCCTTTTTGTGGTATGAGTATGCTCCTCTTTGTTGCTTTGCTGCTACATTGATTATGCCACCAGGACATCCAGGGACCCAGAAGGTACTCGTACTCGCATTCGCACTCGCATAAGGATTCTCGTATAAGAATTCGTGTGAAATTTTTATCTTTTGTGTGTGTTGAGTGTTGCTCTGCACACTTGAGTGCACAATAAAGCGAGAGAGAAAGAGTCCTTTTTTGCAGTCCCAGCACCAGAGATTGCAAGTGGGAACCCAGGGGAGGAATATGAGGAAGTTTAGGAAGAGGATCAGATATGGGGATGAAGTTAGATAAAGATAACAAATACTGAGATCACAAATCCTTTTCCAGTTTACCAGCTACATAGTTCTACTTTGATAACTAAATTTCGCCATTTTGCAGTATAACTTGCTACATTCCAAAGCAGAATATTAGATCTATTCCTTATGGTAACTTTTTACAGTGAATCAACATGGTACCGTCGCCCACCATATTTTGGCAACACGAAATTCTCTCTCTAGCTAAAATCCACTTAACCGACAACAAAAGAGGCCAAGGCAGTGCGAATCCTGGCAACCACTGAACTCCGAATAGTGCCAGAACTAACTGTTTTAGTTGCAAAACCAGAGAACTGTGTTAATTGCAATTATGCAATCCACAGTCCCGCATCCTTCGGGACACCACCACCATAATCACCAGCAACAGCAACCATCCGCTGCCACAGCCACATCCTTGGCAATTGCGCTTCCTGCCAGTTGCATTGATGGTCTGGCTGGCAATCAGAGCAGGGTAGGGTCGGGATTGCTTCTGCTTCAGCTCCTCGTGCCCGGGGTACTGGTCCTGGAGCTCCTCCCTTAGCTTCGAGGCGTGGCAAAATTATTGTGACACAATTTTATGCGTTAGGCAGGAGTGGGTGTGCCTGTGCGCGTGTGTGTTTGTGTGTGTGTGTAGCAGCAGGAGGTTGGCTTGGTCTCGTAACAGTGGTACAGCCCCCCCGCACATTATATAACTACCTGATTTTATATCCTCTTTGAATTTGCAGAGAGCTCTAACCATCGTATATCTATGTCTAATTAAAGGCATAAGCTCCTGCTGCTGTTCCTGCTTCAGCAAGGAACACGAGATTCCTTCGTTCGAATATTGGTTCCCATCCCCACCAGAGCGAGTTCAAGTTTCATCATCAGCATGTGGCACTGTGCCACACACATCCAACCTCTTCTCCTTCTGCTTCAAGCCAGAGTCCTGGCTTCCTGTCTCATCATTGCACAAACACAGAACATGGCGACGACACAGAAATAACCACGTAACAAGGGCACAAGGATATAACCGACTATGGAATGTACCCCCGCTGATTTTGCGGGAACATGCGAGCTCTTACATCTAATCTTGAGCCAGTAATAATTTTCCGATTCGATTGTGATGATTTTTTTTATGTTTAAATATAATAGTTATAGCTATAGATCTGAGACATCTCTCTTGTTATCTACAAATTTCATAGCTCCAGCTTTTATAATTTCAAATCAATCTTGATGTGAATATGAATTTTATGTTTCTGTTCATATTTTTCATCCGATTGCTGTGAAAATATCAGCTTAACGTCAGCGAACTATAGGATTTTTATAGGTTTCATTCCTTATGCCTGCCAGTGACACAACATACCCAACAGCTACTTCCATCTATTGCCAGGTACAAGGGATACATATATATTTTCATAGGTTTGCTGCTGCTTGTCTGTGTGGCAAAGTTATGCTGCCTCAGCAGGCAGTGAAGCAGAGGCAGTCAGGCAACGGCAGACACATGCCACATGCCTTGGCAACACCAAAACGTTCCACGTTCCACGAATGGCAACTAGTTATGCGGCAGGATGTGTGCGTCCTGTGGGTGGCACTCTCTCACTCTCTTTCTGCCTCGTTCAATCAGCCTCCCTTCGAAGGAAATAGAAGGACGTCCGTCCGTCCCATCCATAAGCAGTCGTCGCGTGTCCTACCCCTGGTACTTTCCCTTCTGTTCCTTCCGTGCCAGAAAGTCCTGTCTGCATTTAAGTGCTACCCAAAATTGCCTTTTTAAAGGATTTCCACACACACATGGCATGGCAATGGCAGGAGGAGAGACGGGTGTCCTTTATGCCTGGATCTTGGGTGTCTTTTACGCTTGTCAAAGTCCTCGAAACAGTCGTCGTCGTCCTCGTCCTCGTCGTCGTCGTCGATTTTTCTGCCATTTCTTGTGCCTTTCCGATTGATGCATCTATCTTATGGATGTGTCGCCTCCGCAGGACCTTTTCTGGTTCCTGTCTTTCCTTCTCTCACTGCTCCGATGGCACTTTGCCCCACTACGACGCATTTCTCTCCAGGAGTCGACTCCTACTCCATTTCCGTGTGTTAAACTAAAATAAAACGGCTCGTAATTCCATTTTTTATGCTCCTTTTCTTTCCCCCTTTGATTTTCCCTTTTGGCATGATTTTCATCTGCTTTGCTCTCTGTATGCATTTCACTTTTATTGGGGAAATACTCTATGTAAAACTCTTTGGAAACGGTAGTAAAAATCTTTGCAAATGGAAATGGAAGAAAACTAATTGAAAATGGTTTCAAGGCTATTGAAAAAGGAAAGAAAACTCAATGGGAATTTAAGAGCTCTTTGGAAAATGCAGAGAAATCTAAGGCCAGCGAAATTCCACTGTAGCTCAGAAATGCAAAAGCTCCACTCTACGGAGATGGGTGCTTTAAAATCTACATAAAATATTCAATAACACTGGTAAAAAAAACCTTCTATGAAATGTAAAAATTTACTTAACAAGGAAAAAGTGTAAACTTCGAACAAAAAAATAGTGTAAAACTCTTTCAAACACACAAAAAAAAAACATCTAAAATCCCCCTGTGAAAAGTGTAAGTAAAATGTCTTTTCCAATGCAAATACATTTTTTTTAGTGAATATCTGAATTTTTTTGCATATTGCATTTTCTGTCAAAGGCGCCTTAATTTGCTTTTCTTCTATTTTTCCTACCCCTCCCCTGATTTTTTCTACTCGGTTTTCTTTCGTTTTTCAGTGGGTTTTTTCCCCTGCGCTTTTTTTTCGTTTTTTTGTGAAGTTTTAGTTTGTGGAGGGGAAAAACGTTTGTCTTGTGTTTTTGGCAGGTAATTTGTGCTTTGGGGTTCATTCGGAAATTGCTTTTCCTTCTGCTACAGTAGGGTAAAGGAGGCGAGAGCAAGGGCACGGGATGTCCCTCCTGCCTCCTGCCTTGCATTACCTTTGGATTTTCATTGCCGTTTCGACCAATAATTAAAATCTGCAAGCAATTAAATAAAAAGATATGCACCAGGATCAGAAGCGGACAGAAGCGGCAGGACTAATGGAGCATGCAGCAGAGTGTCTCAACAGAGAACTGATGGTCCAGTGGCATAATGCAAATGATAAGTTCTTTTTAACCCGATTTACTTTGCCCGTTTTTTAACCCCGTTCATAAGCTCTCTCATAATATATATAATTCACGCCTACAGAGCGAGAGAGAGTTTGAAACACACAGGCAAAATGAATGCTGCTCGTTTTGTCGTGCCTTATTTGGGACTCTCTGCAGTAATTAAAGTGCATTACACATGGAAAAATGAGTGAAAAATATGAAAATATAAAAAAAATATAAAGACAAGTAAAGGAAATGAAAACTTTAGCAGGAAAAAAGCCAAAGAAAAAATGTAATCCTGAAACGAACGTTAGAAAATGAACGAAAGTCCAAGGAAAATAAACCAAAAGAGTCAAAAACTACTGCAGTATCATTAACCGAACTAACAGAAGCAATTACAATTCAACACCAACAACAAAAATATATATATATAAATGCAGGTAATGCGGATAATAATTTTTTGGTAAAGCACCTAGCAATTAATGTAATTATTTTACAAAAGAAACGTCTCAACAAAAACCGAATTGAGTAAGGGGGAAAATGGAAAAAAGAGTTGTAAAAATGGAACTCCAAGTAGAACAAACAAAAAGTCTTCAGAATGTTGCCCGTTGCATGTGTAAACATAAGGAAATAAAGGCCAGATGATGAGTGAAATACGAGTAAACAATGGAGTTCTCTAAAAAACAAATAGTGAAACCCTCCAAGGAAATGGAACCGCACAAAGTGAGGATTTTTCGAGGAGATTTTAACAGGGAACGTTAAAAAAATCCTGTCAATATTCCTGTAAAAATTCTAATATTTTATACCAAAAAAACTCAACATAAATACCCATACAATGCGACTACTTTCCACAAATATTTCCTATATTTCCTATTGATTGCCATGTTGCACAGCACTTTCCCAAAATGGAGGAAGAACTTCTTTTGCTAGTTGTAAACATTATTTTCAGGCTTAAAAAGTTACAGAGAGAGGAGAGTGGGAAGGCATAAGGAAAATAGGCGCTTGTTGGGTTTATGTTTACCGTATAAACAAATAAACAAGCGAACAATAAACATGCACGTGTGGGGGGAAAACACAAATAGAAAGATGGAATGGCTGGAAGGGCGCTCGTGGATGTAGAATACCACACGAAGCCGATGCCAAATGCAGCTGCAACTGCAACAGCAGCAAAAAAAAAAGCTGAAGGCCAAGAATCGTTTAAGATGCAATTAAATGCCCTTTGTGTGCCGTGACCTCAAAAGCAAAGAAGCGACTCATTGAAGAATGACTCAAAAATATATGTAAAAGTTATTGCAAAACCAAAACCAAGAATATTAATATGAAACCTATTGATAACATAGCGATATATATATCCATTAACCCTATATGGTCCTGCTTAATTAAGGTCAGTTTCATAATGAATAGAGAGGATATGATATACTTTAGGATAAGATATGGGGACGTGGTGTATTATTATCTAATTATCATGGACATTTTTATTTGTATTCCATTTATCACGCGCATTTGAACCCTTTGCATACCCTGTATCGTGAGAAATGCCTACGCTTCGGGTTGCAGGGTGCAGAAGAATTGCACAAAACACTCGCCCCTTGCCCTCGCCACGACCCGAAACATGACGTACCCACGGAGCCGTCTCTACCGAAACTTGAATCAGAATTGAAATTGAAAACATTTGCAAGGTGTGTCGTTTGTCGTTTGCAATTTCAAATTATAATTCAAATAAAATGTGTGCAAAAAAAAGGAATGTCAAAAGCCAATTGAATCATCAATTATTTGGCAAGACAAAGAGAGACAGAGGGGTAGAGCTAGATGCGAAACAAAGATAAGAAAACAATTTACCTACGATCAAAGTTTGTTGCTGTTGCATTTTCATACATTTGCATTGTTTTTGGTTCAACTTAAAAGCATTTAATTGCATGGTGCCAGGGGAGCAGGGTTCAAAAATCGGCACAGCTAAGAAACAGCATACAGAGAGAGAGACAAGAAGAGATGAAGAGCAAGCGCCAGCGTCAGTTGAGCAATAAGACAGTTACCTTCTTTCGTTCGGTTATTGTTGCTTTTTTTGCACAACTTTTTCTGAGACAACTTTATTTTGCGACTCATTTAAATGCTAAACGCGCACCAGGCTCATTTCGTGAGAGGTGGGTATGGGGGCAATGCGAAACTTTAAGCAACAACAAGTCCCAAAAGACAGACAGGAGGAACGGGGATGGAAATGGGGACGGCTAACATTTATCTGGAACATTAAGTTTTACAAAGGGAAATATGTCAGCAGCTCTAAGTGCTGGTAAAACTGGAACTGGAACTTAGACTTTACGGATGATGAGGGGCGAGGGCTAACCTCTTCTAACATCAAAACGATGAGCCGTCGGACGAGACGCCGAACCTCAGCAAGCAAAAGATGATGACTCAGCTCCAAAGTCAACAGCAGCAAAAGCAGCAATAAAACCCGGCCTCTAAGAGACACTTACGACCCACCAGATGACAAACGACACAGGCGACTGTGTGTGTGTCACACAGACATGACAGCCAGACGCACTAGAGAAATCCATACATATTTTTATGTACTATATGTAGTATCTTAATAATTCCATAAAGCGCTCTAAAAAAGATTACACTTGGCTACATAAACGATGTTTGCGTATGTGTAAATTGGGATTATCTTGGAATATTCTTTAGCAATTTATTGCATGATTCGATACATTTTTTTGGTTACCAGAGCACTTTTAAACACAAAGATATACGGAAGTTTAAAATTTTAAGACTAAAAAGATGCATATCTGAATCTTTTTTGAAGGTATCGTTGAATTTAACAAAAAATTGATTAATGTTCTTCAAAATAGAGAAATTGTTCAAACTCTAAGGTATATTTATAAATGTAAGAAGCTCAAAGCTCCTTCATACAAAATTCCTTTCAAGAAATGCTCCTATGAGAAGTTACTTCATAATTTCCTTCACTTTTAAATTCCATTTATAATCTCTTTCTATTAAAGTATTTTACACTTCTCTTCAGTTCTTTTTTGTACTCGCTCTTATTCTTTGCTGCCTAGTGTAAGGGAATGCTGTGTCGTCTCTCTCTCTCTCTCTCTCTCTCTCTCTCTCTCTCTCTCTATACACTTGGCGTGGAGGGTGTGGGTGGGGGAATGGAGTTTTTTTGGTGTAGTTTCTTGTAGTTCTAATTTGCTTGGGTCATGCGTTGAGGTTAATGAGTCACATCATCATCATTATCTCAAAGAACACACTACAAAGTTGTGGTGGGGGAAACCCTGAACAAAAGAAAGACAAAAGAGTGGTGGGAAGGGGGAGCTACTACGATATCATCATCATTCCATTCTGGCAAAAGAGGGACAAAAACATTAAAATGTATAATTTCTTGAGACACTGCTGCTGAAATGTTTTGTAATTTTAGATGCAATTAAATGGAAATAAATTCACAATTTAGTTGTAATTTTCTCCGAGGGCTATTTATTTTTCTTCTTTTTTTGGTTTATGTGGTTTTCGTTGGGTCTTTTTTGGTGACCCGATTTCCGCATTTTAATGTTGGACCAGGCTTATAATTTGGTGGGAAAGTACTACACACAGAGAGAAAAGCAGAGAAAAAGTACCTGAGAAAATAAATAATTGCGTTAAGATTTCTTAAATTAATGTACTTCATTTATTTAATTTTAGTGTGACATTTTTCTCCGACTTCCGATCAAAAAGAAAACCAGAATTGAGTTCGCTTTAGTAAATGAGCATTTTTTTGCTCTATTCTACTTTTTGTCTCTGCTAATCTCAAATGCTGCTCTTTCTTTTCTTTGATTTTCACTTTTCCTTGCTTCAGTTCCACTGAGTTCTTCCGCACTCCCACTCCTTTTGTGGCTAACGAGGAAAGTGATAATAATTTTCCAACGCAGAGCCTTTATTGACTATTTTCTGTGGCATTTCTGTGGTCTCTGTCTCTGTCCCTTTCCCTGCGGCTCATATCTTTTTTTCCTTTGTTTAACTCCGCAAACGGAAATGAGCGGCCGTGCCACGCGGCGACGGGGGGTTCAAGGTTCAAGGTTGTGTGCGTAAGGCATTCTCCCACTCCTTTGTGTTTTTTCTTCTTCTGTTATTATAGGAGATATCTTTGTTATTAGCCCTGAAAACGATATCACACACACACACAGCCAGAAATAGAATTCTCGGGGACAGAACTCAACTCCAGACAGAACACAGGGATAAGGCCGCTAAAAGAAGGCAACTTAATGGAAATGGAAATGTGGAAAAATAACAAAAAGGAAGAGAGAACGTGAGATATTGAGTTTGTGTGAGGAGAGAGAGGGGTTGTCTGCACTTAGGGCTAAACATTAAGTAAAGGAAATTGATAAGAAAGCCAAGCAAAATGTTATTTATAGATAAACAAAAAACCAAAGAAAACTAAAGGAAATGAGGAGAAGGTAAATGCATTCAACAGCCGACAAATCGCATCAATCAAGTACGACAACAAATTTAAAAATAAAATTGCATACAAACAAACTTCTTAAGAACAGGACCAAATGGCAAGAGGTCAGAAGTCTACAAGCACAAGCCTGTTGATCCCAGAAGCAAGAATACATAGAGTTTATTCATTTTTAAATATACTTCGCATCAGAAAATCAAGTTCCCACTTTAACCCTCAACACATTTCATCTCAATCGAAGAAAATCCCTTTACAAACAAGTATTTCAATCTCATTCAGGGGGAATCCCAGGGTTAAGACCTCTTAATCCAAACAACATTAGACATAAGAACACGCTCCACAGAAAATTCGTAATGCTTGAAATTATAATTCAATTTACGAGAGGGCATAAAACTACTCTTAGCCAAAAAATCCTTTATCCAGCAGACACTTTGATATGCAAAAGACTCAAGTTGTCGGGAATGGCGGGAGACCCTCGTCAAAGGTCTGATAGATCCTCCACAGAAAGGTACTGCTATACCCGCCGTCGGAAGCACCTCTCTCTCTCTCTGCCTCTTTCCCTCCATGACCGTGTCTCACTCATTAGCATACAAATGTGTCAGCAGAACAAACAGCCGAAAGAACCGAAAAGAATCGGAAAGAAACGTAAAAGGGGGAACGGAACGTCAAGCGTGATTTCTTGACTAATTTTTATGACACTTTTCCACTTTATGAGGTGGGGTTCCTGCCCTTACCTTCCCTCCCTACCTTTTTGTCGGCTATTGAACAGCCATCCCATCCTCATGCAGTACCCAAAAGTACCCGACGTTTGGCCGTAAAGATTTTTTATCGTTCGTGCGAGGATGTGTCATAAAAAAGAGAGAGAGACCCCAAAGAGTAATGGAAAGAGACTAAGCCTACACACTCTAGAACTATTAAAAACAATAAATGACAAAAATGGTACGGATTTTCAAGCGCACAAGTCCCATCCATACCTGAGGAAGAACTGGACAAAGGCTAAAGGGAAATGGTTGGGAAACTATAATGGGAGCAAACTGAGGTAGCTAGTTTTTCTTTGTTTGGGTTTGGAATTTATGATGACTTCAGAAATGAAAGGCAAGTATTAGGAATTTTTATGGATTTTAGGGATTACTTTTAATCATTTGGATTTCCATCGTTTTATTTGAGAGATTATTTTCATTTCTGAGATTAATTTTTGTAAATCATCTTTAAATGGACTTCTAAAATGTCCCTTAAAAACGCCACTTAATTTTATATATTTCTTTTTTATGAACTCTCTTCCTAAAGCTCTCCTTAAGCTCTCCCAAAATATGTCTAAAGTAATCATAAACTTTGTTGTTTCTTTGAACCAAAATCAAAATTGAAATTCAGCCTTATTAAATATTCTATTGTATAATATTTTCCTGTCTCTAGGAAAACTTCCACCCAAAGGGCTCTTTCGAATCTCTCCTTAAATATTCCAAGACTTAATGTTTAGGAAATATTTTCTTTTCAAAAGTTATTCCAAAGTTTTGGCTGATACAAAAAAAAAAATGTCCAGCCATCCATTCGCATTATTCGTTTGCCTCTACATATTATATTTTTCGCCACCTAATTCTTTCTCATTTAGTGAAGAGGTCATTCCTCCTGTGCTTCCTTTAGCTGTCTCTGTCTCTTCCTTAGCCTCCTCTCTCTCTTTTCTCCATTTACATATGGAATGAGAAAGAGATGGATAGCGAGTATATTAGATAGTCAAATCACGTAAATTATGACCAGGGCTCTCTGTCTGTGGCCTCTCCTCTCTATAATTCCTTATCGCTGGAACATGATTTCGAATGATAGACTGGCACTAAGACCTGGACTTTGGTAACTGGACTTTGGAATAGGAGGAGTAGGAGTACGGAGAAAGGAGGCAGGCACGATATCTATGCCATTTCCCAGTATTTGGCGACAAGTTTTCTTTCATTCGTGATACTCTTTAAAAGAGGGTATGGGGATTATTGAAAAGAGGTTCATTATTTCAACTATTTGAAAAGGAAACTTTGGGTGAAAAATAATAATTGAATAATCTAGAAACCCAACAATCTATGGTTGTATTTCACATATGTATTTACAATACATTTGGAACAATATGTTATGGAAAACCATCACCAAGTGTATCAAAAGTTTCTGCCTTTCTTTCTTTTATTTTGGTTCACTCCATTTTTGGTTGGGCATGGGGGCATGCAATTGGCAACTGGCGCAACGCATAAATTGAGAATTTTTATCTAATCCGCGGCATCTGAAGAGACGCGTACATTAGCTCAGGGACGACGAGCGACCGACGGCGTGGCACCAGTCTGTCCTGCTGTGGTCGGGGCGGGGGTCTCAGTGTCTCTATCTCTCTCTCTCGTTGGTATCCGTGTGTCTGAGGTCTGGGGACAGGCTTTAGGATCTGGCGACGACGACGACCATCGACAGGCTATAAATCACCTAAAGTTGGGGCCAGAAATTTATGTGCAGCAGATTAGAATCGGCCAAAAAGCGTCATTAGAATAAATGGTTTCAATGTGCAAAAGAAAGAGAGAGAGATACAACGGAGCGAAGGAATAAAACAGTTGAAGATACTTTTAATTATGAAATTATTTTGGGGAGGGACGACTCATTCCCAGAGAAACCCGTTCGCTATAGTTGCTTATTTTTGTTTTAATTATGAAATATTGTGGACTTACCGTTTGGTTCCTTTCTGCTTGGCTGCATTCGCTGTCGCCTTTCCTCCTAGCCAGAAAACGCCTCCTCAATTACCGCTCCATAAACACCTGTACGCCTCTTCTTCTATTTCCTCCTGCTCTTTCCTTACTCTCTCGCTCTTATTCGAAGGACTTAGACAGCCTCTTTTATCCGCTTTTGTGCTCCTCTCCGTGTTGTTGGGCCTGTTCCCGTTATAATCCAATAATCCAACACGAAACAGCGTGTGCAGTGGAAATGGCGAAAAAATAGGCAAACGCACACACACACGCACAGCGCTGCGTATTTAAGAGTGGAGTGGGTGGCCCTCGGTCGCCTTAAATCCGCGTGAGACACCGCTGCCTGAGAGTGAGAGTGTGGGCGACAGCGCTGCCGCTGCCGCTTGCTCTCTGCCAGCGTCGCTTATTTAGTAAATTAAACTTTTTCACTTTCAGCAATTGTTTTTGTTTCTCTTTTCGCTTATTTTCCTTTCTTACACACAAAACAGACACTTGTACACACACACAAACAGACACACACACGTACAGAAACAATGTTGAACAAAAGCCAAGTCAAGACAGGTACAAAAATTCTAATAGAAGTCAAAGCGGGCAGAGGCAGTAGCAGACATCGCCAGGCGTCGCTGTCGAAGTTAGTAGCAGCAGCAGCGTCGCATTCTAGAGCTAATAGAAGCAGCAGCGTCGCAGCATCCGAAGTCCAGCGCACCAGCAACAACAAAAACAAGAGGCGGCTCGGCAGACGTAGTACACAAAAAAATTCCTTTTTCGCTGAGCGTCGTTGTCGGCGTCGCCGTTTTTCCGTCTCCTTTTTACTTTGTTGTTGTATACTTTATTGTAGTATTTGATATTTGTTGTAATTTCTGCTGTTTTATATCCCCTTTGTTGTTACATGATGTACATACTTTGTATTTGCACTTCTCTTGATATTGCTTTCCTTTTATTAATGACTTTTCTTCACCTTACAACTTATTTGCCGCACTTTGCCTTTGCAATTACAATTACTCTTCACCTCTCTCTCTCTCTTACACTCACCGTAAACAGATGCCACAGACAAACACACACACGAACAGACAAGAGGATTTCCCAATTTCTTGTATTTATGAATATTATTTAATAAACATTTATGTGGAGCATTTCCCAGCCGGATTGACGATACGCGTGAAAAATATAAACAAAACGCAAGCACCGCGCGAAACGACGCAAATTCGAGAGACGAAACCGGCGACGCTGAGAATTTTCACTGCCAAACTTCGTTTTTAGTTGAAAAAGTTAAATTACACAAATACGCGCGGTAGATAAAAAATATGTAATTGTCCTAAGGTTGTTAACAGCTTCATGCACGAAACACTCAGATTATATTTAAACAAACGGGAGACGCGGATTCTGCCTCCGCACGAACGAAAATTGAAAAATTGACTGATTGATGGAATGAAGGAATGGGTGATTGGTGGAATGAAGGAACGGAAAAAACAGCCCCCATTGTGAATGGGCCTTGTCTATTGTGAATGTGCAATTGTTTCTATTGTGAACGGGTACATTTTGTTATTGTGAATGGATATAAAGGAAATTTCCCAAGGAGTTGACCTCCTGTTGCTAAAAGGTCTATGAACATCTCTCCTGTTTTATGCTGTTGTTAAAAGGGAAGACAAATTTTCTCCTGCCAGATACCATTGTGAATTTCCAAAATTGGAAAAGGAAATATTCGGCCCTTGCTCGAGTGTACCACGCAATTGTGAGTAAAAATGTACCACAAATAAAATACTGCCTGGTAAAAGTTTGTATTTATTTCTGATGCAGTATTTCTTGTGTCTGACAAAAAACTAGTTGATGCGAAATACATGCGCGCGAAACCAAAAAAGATATCTATTATTTTATTGATGCTAGCTGGGAATTCTCCAAGCTCAAGGGCAACGCGTTGAATTGTATTAAAAAATAATACAATAACTATTATATTTTACTAATTTAAAGGCAAGTGAAAAATATTACTAGATTTCCCATGACATCCTCCTCCAACCACCCGATTGATCACTCATTAGTTCGCTCTCTTAAACAATTGTTATCCAATAAAAAGAGAATGACCCCCTTTTGGATAGGTGATAATGAACTCTCTTCTAATCGCCGATACTCTTTGTGTGCCATTTTCTGATTTAGTTACAAATTTGTCACATTCACTCCCTCCACGCTCCACCACCCCTCTGCTCATTCACTCACTCACACGATAAGATAATAGTAGAAGAGAGCTTTTCGTATCGAAAAAAATATTAGTTGCGGTTTGCTTGTGTCGCCGAACGGTTGTTTTCTATTTGGAAAATTTGCGCGAAATTATAATTAAGTGAGAAAACCAAAAAAACACACATGGAAATATGCCGTTAGTCAGCGGTCAAGGTGTATTGTTGTTGGCGTTGGCGCTCTCATTGATGCTAACGGAGATCACAGCTGTTTCCATTGGTTCGTTACCGTTACATAACTCTCTCTCCTGCACTCTTTACACTCGCTGCGCTCTCTTTGGCAGACGAGCAATGCATGCACGCGGACAGCTGTGAGCGATGTCTGGGGTCCCATCTGGATTGTGCCTGGTGCACGGACGAGGTGAGAATCATTTAGCACCCATCCCACTCAAGTCAACATAGAACTAACCCTGACTACAGTGAGAGAAATATTCATTAAGACGGAAGAAAGATTCTAGTAGGATATGATTCATTCCTAATTACGATTTGTATCATACTTTACTTGTTTACAATTATTTTAATGATGTCATTCGTACAGAAATGCAGAATATAACCAACCACTAACACCTTTTTCCATGTGACTCTCTCTCTCTCTCTCTCTCTCTCTCTCTACCTCGATGACAGACCTATCAGGTGCGCTATCGCTGCTTGACGCGCGCTCAACTCCAGAATTTTAACTGCAGCGAAAATGATATCTACGAGAATCAACCGGTGCTGGATCTATTGCAGGAGCGTCCCCTCAAGGACTATCTGGCGAACGATGATCAAGCGGTTCAGGTGACGCCGCAGCGTGCTTACCTCAAGCTGGTCAAAGGTATGAGTGCACCCAAGCTGGTCTTATCTTATCCAATAATTTATCAAATGGAACAGTTTGTTCGTTGTGCTTGTTTGTGTGTGTTTTCTGTTTTGGTAGCTCCCTCCTTTATGGCTCTATCAAGTGTGTCACTCTTCTGCTTGTACCTTCTCATTCGTTAGGCTGTTGTGTTTGCTCTACCGATTTGTTCCACATCATTTTGAACATTTTGTTTCGCTTATCAGCATTTTGTGGTTGTCACATCTGTGTGCTCTGTACGGGGTGTTTGTACGTGTATTAGGCGTGGGAATACCTCGCTCTCTCCCTCTATTGGTTAAGGGGAGAGTCCGCTGTTGGGTTCACTGAACCGATTTGTCGAGTGCCATGATAGGGTTTATCAATAGAGTGCAAATCGGAATATTGTGGTATTAAATGATAATTTCTTACGCAGAGGAACTGCTCCTCTCGGTTAGTGGTAGCAAGTAACCAGCCTCTTCTTGGCATCTTTGTGAAAAATCCAATGTAATTTGAAGTCAAATGTGTTTAAAGATTCAAAGGCAATGCAGATGTAAATAAGTTATCCTGCAGCTCAACTCAATGATCCTCAGAACATACCAATTCCCAAGAGATTACCTCTTTTCAGGTCCAAGAATCTTCACTTTTAAAAGACTTGAAATACAATTAAGAAAGAAAAGATATTCCAAAGAAATAAAAACCTCGTGGATTATTTTAAATGAGCTTCCATTTACATTTCAATTAGGGTTCTTCGGTCGATCGTTTAGGCTTCAAAGCATTGTGGCACACTCAAGAAAGCCAGCTGCCCAATGATCAATTGAATGGCCATTTAAATCGTTTATTTTCGAGATTGAATAAAGTCCGAAGTTTAAAAATACATTTATGTAAGAGCATCAATTAAGGTTTCAAGTCTGAAATAATACGCTTAAGGAAGACGGCCAATCATTTATCTCAAGGGTGTTATCCAGGTACAAGTGGTAATGAAAGGGAATCAGGAGCAGAACCAGGCCCTGTGCGCATTTTATGCAGATGTGGCAGATCGTAAAACAGCTCATAAACCAGACTGGCACTTACACATAATAATCTATAACCTTTGTTGTCTTCCCTTGTCCCTAGGGAACACGCAACGCCTCAAGTTGCGGTATCGAACGGCACGCAACAATCCACTAGACCTGTATGTGCTCATGGACCTGACCTGGACAATGCGCGACGACAAGGAGACACTCGAGGAATTGGGCGCACAGCTAACACAAACATTGCGCAATCTGACAGACAACTATCGTTTGGGGTTTGGCTCATTCGCGGACAAGCCCACGGTGCCGATGGTTCTACCTCAACACAAGGAGAATCCCTGTGCCCCCGTGGGTGGCGTGTGTGAGCCCACCTATGGGTATCGGCATCAGCTGTCCCTAACCGAAGATATTCGAGCATTTACAGCCGCAGTGGCTGGCAGCAAGATCACCGCGAATCTGGATAATCTTGAGGGTGGACTGGATGCCCTTATGCAGGTAATTGTCTGCCCCAAAGAGATCGGATGGCAGCAACAGGCCCGTAAAGTGGTGATCCTTGTCACGGATGGGTTTATGCACTTGGCTGGCGATGGTCTGCTGGCGGGCATCATTGAGCGGAACGATCGCCAGTGTCACCTGAATGGAGCAGGCGAATATACGGGTTCCTTGTTGTATGATTATCCATCGTTGGAGGAGATCTACAGAGAGCTACTGCGGCGCAAGATCAATGTGATATTTGCTGTGACCAAGGAGGTGGTCAGCACATATCGTGAATTGAGTGCACTGATGAAGGAGATCAGCTATGTGGACATACTCAGTGCGGATTCATCGAATATATTGGAACTGATTAAGAAAAGGTTCGCACAAGGGAATTTCATCAAATATTTTTGATATTTTCATTTGATTTTTATTGTAGCTACGAGAGTTTGATCAAGCGCACTCAATTCGATGACAACAGTCCGGATTTTATCCACATGGAATACTACACGGATTGTGCTGGACAATTCCCGAAGCTCATTAAGCGGAATTACTGCAACAATCTGAGCCTGGGCAAAGAGATTGAATTCTATGTGGATGTCACACTCAAGGATTATCCCTCAAATGGTGTTTATGTAAGCGGAATGGCCATGGAAACTTCAGCTTATCTTCTGTAATTCTTTCCTCTATTTTAGACACATAAAATCCGCGTGGAGGAAACCTCTCTCAATGAGTACATGGATCTGGATGTGGAGCTGCAGCGACCTTGTCCCTGCCAAGAGGAGCCCGAACCTGAGAACGAGGATCGACGCTTTAGGTGCGAGAATCAGGGCTATCTGCACTGCGGCATGTGCACGTGTGACGAGGGCTGGACGGGCACCTACTGCACATGCCCCACGGATGCCACGAATGTCACCACCAACGAGGCTTTGTTGCTGCAGTGCCGCCAACCCAAGGGCGATGAGAGCCGTTCCCCCCTGGTTTGCTCGAATCATGGAGAGTGCGATTGTGGCAGCTGCAGCTGTGATCCTGGCTATACGGGAGACTACTGCGAGTGCCGGGAGTGCGTGGACTGCGATGAGCAGCGAGCCGACTGCTACTGTGGCACGTGCGTCTGCAAGTACGGCTGGTCGGGCACGCGGTGCAATTGCAATGAGGACACCGACGCCTGCCTGGGGCCCACGGGCGAGGTGTGCTCCCAGCGTGGCACCTGCGACTGTGGCGAGTGCAGCTGCGATGAGCCGTTCCTGGGCAAGTTCTGCGAGATCGATCCAGAGAAGGACAACAAACTGTGTCAGTTCTATGAGCCGTGTGTCACCTGCCTGATCGAGCAGCGACAGGGCATGGGGGCGTGCGACAATCTGAGTGAGATCTGCACGAGTATCGACAGGCAGGAGCACTTCACCTACTCCTTTGTGGCCGAACTGGAGGCGGATGTCCGCTGCCTGGTGCGTATCGTCAACAAGCATGGCATACAATGCGACAGCTACTTTGGCTATCAGGTGATTGATCATGCCAACTACCTCTCCATACAGGCCGAAAATTGTGAACCCCTCGACTATGTCGCTCTGTTTGGTTTCATTTCTGGTTTCACTCTGCTGATTGGTCTGCTATTGATATTTCTCATACTTTGGTGCATCCGGGCCAAGGATGCCCGCGAGTTTGCACGCTTCGAGCAGGAGCGGGAAAATTGTGTGCGCCAGGAGAATCCCCTCTATCGCGATCCCGTGGGACGCTATGAAGTCCCAAGGGTATTGAGTGAGAAGTTTGATGAGAATCCATTTGCCAGTTGATCGATGGGTTTAGTTTGGGTTCTAAAGAGTCAGAGGATCATGAAAATAAGTAGTCTTTGCTTAGGGTTCGCAGGGAAATGATTACGATCAAGCTATTGACATATTTATAAGTATCTTTCATATGTTAAATATGACACATAGATAAGCCAATTGTATTTATGTAATATGAATAGTAACCACTGCCTCGACTGCAACTCTTGAACAGATAATTAAGAACAAAAAACGATGGATGAAACCTTCAGTTCGAAATTACTTTAAGGCTATAATATCTGTGTATTTCTATAAGTATAAGAGCCACAAACTTTCATTTAATGAGAGTAGAAGAAGTGGCGGCAGAAGTCCACAAGCATGACGCACATACATACACGTGTACATAATATGTAAACATGTACATAATATGTAAAAATGCTTGGACTTACAAGAAAAAGCTTTAAAAAATGTATTTACAAAGGTTAACTTCTTCCCAGCTCATGCCAAAAAAAAAAAACAACTTGTTGTATTTTTTATAATTTTTGTTGTTTTTATAGATATATATTTTATGGAATTAAATTTGATAAATCTTTCGACAATAATTATTATTAAATGTATGAACTAATTAAACTAACTATTTTCGTGTACCAACAAGTTCAATCTTTCATTTAATATTTTCGATTTCAAAATATAACAATTCCATTTAGCAAAAGTATTTATTAATTTAAGAATTAATGGCTTAAGAGGTGGAAACTTAATTAAAGAATGACTACGGCAAAACGGCAAATGCAAATGCAAATAAAACGTATTATCATAATGTAATCTAAGATCCTGCCAGTATATGTATGTGTTTATGTGGTATAAGGTTCTTAGAGATGTGGTTTATACAAAAATACAATTGAATTAATTAAGACTAAACGCTTTCACTCCCCCGTAAGTACGTCAGTAAGTATCTACTACCTTCGCTCTCTCACACGCTTTAACTAAATGTAATATCACTAGATTTGTAGCTTAGATTTAGTAAATGGTTTATTTGTTTGTTCTCAACCCCTCAAACCACACCACTGCCAAATGCTTGGACCAGCGCTCCTTTGGCCCGTGTGTAGGTGCACCCCGAAAAATGCCAAAAACACAAAATTCAATTACACATGCTCGTAACTCCATAACGCGGTAACGCTCATAAAATGCACACACAAAGGCACACACAGAACACGGAAGGGAAACCTTGAGTGTGGAATGGGATGCTGTGCTGGGTACTCTGTGGATTCTCTGTTTAGAGCACGCGCTCCCCCAGCGATGGTGTGCGCTGAATCAACATCGAGGGTGGCTTCGCCGGCAGGGTAACGCTGCTCAGCTCCGCATCGAGGGCGGCCATATCCGCGGTGGCGCTGTTTGTGGCCATACTAGACTTTGACTTGGCGTTCACTTTCGAGGCAGCGGTGGCAGCGCCACCAATGGAGCTGGGCAGACCTTGGGGTGAGGCATCGGGCACGAGGCGTCGCAGCAAACCACCCACACAGCCCCAGGGGAAGGTCCTGCAAAAACAAGACAAAAAAAAAAACGCAGAGTTCAGGTAAAGGTAAATAATATGCATTATTAAAGAGAAACACATTAAAGCAAGACCATTAGGCATGGTAATGTTACGAGGTTGCTTTCGGCAGGGCAGGGGCAAAGTCCAGTTCCCCATGGTTGGGGGTGCGCTTTCTCGTTTTTTTGTAGGGTAGGTAGATGAGTGAGCAGCTATTAAATAGGCTGGGATTTCTATCATATTTTTTTGGAGGGTTGGCGGACAGGGACATGCTTTGAATTTGGAATAGAAATTCTTACATTTTAATGGGAGAACAAACACAGACAAAACTTTATGTTTAAAGAGCAAAGTAGTGGCCATTTAGGGAAACATGATTTATGGTTCTTCAATGAGATAACAAAAATAAAGGTGATAGTTGTAGATTCAGGACTCTAACTGGGAGAGGAAATAAGGTTAAGAAAGTAGGTCAACCCGCAAGGAAGTGTCTTGATTTGGTGACCTTTTTTTGGATGACTTATTAAGCTTATCTTTCGAGCTACTTTGGGAAAGACATATTTATAAAACTACTAAATCATAGAAGTATTTGAATAAATAAAAATGCTTTAAGCTATTCCCTTACACAAATTCAATAAGAGACACAGAAAACACTCAAATTCATTCCTTAACCCACAGATCCCCCACATAACTTCACCAGTTGCAAAATACTCAACCACAAGAGACCCACAATGAAACTTTAATTAATATATTCAAGTCAAGTATTTCGCTTTGATGAGACCCATTAGGGGAGAACAAAACCTTTTACAAGCATTATGGCGCCTAATTAAGTGGGGAGAGGGAGCCAAATGATTGTGTTTAAATTTAAATGGAGAACCCATTTGTTTACTCACCATTTGAGGGAGAGCAGGGCCTTCAGGAAGCCAGGTATCACGGCAAGTTTCTCGTTCTTTCGGATGGCAGAAATGACACGATCGGCCACATCGTTGGGATTCAAAGTCGGGACCCATCTGCAATCATTTAGCAATTCAAAATGTCAGTGTCAAGAGTCACAGAAAGAGCCAGAGTCTCTCCAGAGACAGAGAGAGAGAGAGAAAGATTGAGCATGGCACTCACCTGGCGTTCACATCGTCGAACATGCCAGTTGCCTGAATGAAGAAGGGACAAATGCAGGTGGTTCGGATGGTCGTATGGCCAAGGACTTCCAGCTCCAGCCTCAGTGCCTCATCAAAGCCAACCTGTAATTATCGACCAACAAGAGTCAAGACAGTGGGCAGGGGAGTCGAAGTGATTGTGGAACACTTACCGCAGCAAATTTACTGGCACAGTAATCGACCAATTTGCTAATGCCCACATGGCCGGCCAGCGAGGCAATTGTGGCAATGTGTCCTCGGTCATTCTCAATCATTTTGGGCAGAAACGCTTTTGTCGTCTATAGGAATTTCAATATCATGTATCAAGACTCAACATTCTTCAACCTGTCCGGTTGCTCCTTCGTTCGGTCGTTCGTTCGTTCAACTCACCCAAAAGTGTGCCATAACATTCACATTGAACGAGCGTTCGATCAAATGATCGGGCGTATCCAGCAGATGCAAACCAGAGACAACGCCCGCATTGTTGATCAGCAAAGTAACCTGAAAGGAACAGCAAGCAAAAAACAAGTGTGAGCTGAGAGGAAACACATTTAATTAACAGAAAATCTTGGCTCAAAAATGTTGCCAAAAAATTAGCATATTGCGAAACATTTGCAAAGTCTGTTGCAATAACTAAACTAAAATATTCTCAACTTGTTTTGACCACCTAGACACACGATACATACTCGTACATAGAGACATGTAACTAGCCTTGACGGGTTTTAGATTTTGGGGTTTCGCATGGTCATTAGTTACATTATTTATTGTCCGAGTTTAATTTTGGTTACGAAATATGTGGGGCTAGATGTCTAAGAAGTATGTTGAAATATTTAACTAATTTCGAAACCCAAAAAGAGTTTAGGAAACGATTGATATGGAATTAAGTGCATTATAGAATAAATAATTGTGTCAACATAAACTGAAGAAAAGTGAATTCCCTTACATCCTCTTTGGTATAAACATTTTTGTTAGTTTGTTGTCCAACAGTTCTTCTACACGCTTCAAAGACTTAAGAAGATATTTAAACAGTTAAACAAAAACCCCAAATGGCCTTGAGATCGTTGAAGTTCGATGACAACCCAAAACATGCAACGTTTGAAGGTTCTATTAAAAGCAGAACAAAGCCCCTATAATTATAGAATTATCCAATTATAATTGAACCTTTGATACTAAGTCTTTACGAAGAATTAAGTGTCTACAGAGAGACTTCTAAATAAACAGAGAAATAAATATAGGAAATTGTTCTGACAATTACAATTTATTAAGTATCTTTTCATTACATTTCAATAAATTATATGAAGCCCAATAGAACTTTCTATTAGCACCAAAAACTGCTCGCAGAACTTGCCTCAACTTGACTTAAAGTTTCACGCGCACATATCAGAAATGTATTTACAAATTACCAAATTTAGTTTCATATCAAACTTTGAATTAAAATGTAATTTAAGCAAGTGAAATCCTTCAACAAAAGTTGAGCCATGTCAAGGTCCAATTGCGAATAATGTAAAATGCTCGAATGCCAGCCGACTGTCTGGCCGACATCCGCCCGTCGCTCCCTTGGCAGTTAACCATCTGGTCGTAATCGTAGAGCTACTCTAGCCTCTTACTCGGCAGGTATATGACTGCTGATTTTGCCGCTGGTTAAATAAGTTAACAACAAGTGCAGTGCACAAACATAATGATCCGATTTTGAGGGCGGGTTCAAGTGCAAAATTCGAGTGTGGGGCAGGGCCGTGGGTCATACATTGCGTATGAGCGATTTCAAATCTTCTTGCTGTAACCACGCAAAAACATTTAACGAGGCGTGCATTAAGATACAAACAGCCACAGAAACAAAACAGTGGCAGCCGCATAATTAAGGCAACAACAAAAAAACCCCCCAACAACATCGCCAGGCCATTAAAAAATATTAAATGCTATATTTCAGACAGATCCAAGCAATGCTCGTTGTAGTGAAAAAAACAACAACACAAAACTCTAAAAAAAAAGTTGAAAAAAAAGGCAACAAAAGCTGCGCGTCATCTGCATAACGCATGGCTTACTAAGCAGCTGAATGCTGTGTATATTATACACTTGAAAAGGGTTATATGGCGTATCTTTCTGGAGAAGACTTTCCACTTTCCATCCTTCCATCCATTCTTATGTGAATTAGTTTGTATTCATTTGCTGCTATGAAGATTTAAATTATGGAATCAAGACAAGTTGTAAGACCCAATGATCCCTAAGGGTTCCGTCCTTAGAAAGAGGCATTTGTTGCTTTTTGTTGGATCAGTTTATCTTCCATTTTTATATATCTAAAGTGTATCTTAAGCTTCAGCTATCGCATCTTTCCTTCTCTCATTTTCAACTTGTTTTGCTTTTTGTTTTTCTGCTCTTGTCTGCTACTGTTTTTCCCATCTTTCCATTTTTTTTTGTTAATTTCGGGTTCAACGCTTTTGAGGCTGTCATTATATAACTCTTTCAGAAGGCTGGCTTTGTTTAATTTTCTTCAACTTCCCATTTCGTTCTAGTGGGTTTGCGGGCATTTTTATGCTTGAACTTTTGATATAATTTTAACAATTTCAAAACTGAAATTATATTTTTGCTACTTTGAACTTGTGTCAGTTCGGTAAATATTTATTATGAAATTGGACTCTGGCCTTGCATCAAAAATCTCTTAAATTATGGGTTGTTATGCAAATCGTTTTTGGAGCAATTAAACAACAAAATATCAGGCCTAGAAATGGAAATTATTGCTATGAAGAATGGGGAATATATAGAAGATAAATTCGTCTTGTTTTACATTTTTTTTTAATGCTGAAAGATTAACAAAAGTGCTGGCATTTAGGGGATAATATTCCTTCGTAAGAGTAAATAAATGTGTACGCTAATAATGTTCTCTATCAACTGGTTAAGCAATATTCAAACTTTACTTTAAAATTCCCTCATCAAATATCTCAAAATACCTGGAATTCCAAACAAACATTACACACAGCTGTTTGCTTATTTATTTCCTTAAATTTAATTTGTTCGTAATTAACGGACTACCTCAACCCTGACTGGACTGTCTTCCTCATTAGCAAAGCTCCTCAAATATGATATGTATTTGCACATCACATACTCCCCGCAAGTACTCGTACAGGTTCTAATTGATAGAACAAATGTATTACCAAAATAATTAGCAAACAAAAGGGCAACAAGAAAAATGTTTGACTTAAATAAAAATGTTAAAAATCACAAGAGCTTAGCAAAACAAAGGTCTTCAGTCACATTTTGTGGCAGCAATCTTTTTCGGCCTGTTGCAAGTCAGTTTTGAGTGGCAAAGGGGGGAGTTTGAGCTGCAATTAGCAGCAAAGATGTTGCTACTCGTGCCGCCTGCAATTAATTTGAATGCAGAAGTGGCAAAAGTGGCAGTGGAGTCTCTCAAGTAGTAGCAGCTACATTGTGGCGGCTCAGCCATGTCATGGGATGGGCGCTGAGACTGGCCCAGATTGTGATAAATGAGCAGATCGAATGCGAATGCGATGGTGAAGCGGTGGCAACCAGTTTGCAGAGGACCGGACCTGGCTACTTCTTTTAAACATACCTTCTCTTTGGTGTTTTGTATACCCTATATAAGGGTTATATAAATGTAGGCTCATCGTTTTCAGTAAGCGAAGTTTTTTCTGTAAAATCTGATACAGAATTTACAGAACATCGAAAGGAATATAGGAATTTACTTTTAATGGAACGACAGTGGGAATTTAATCTGGTTCTATCTCTACAACTCCCCAAAATGTAAATCAAAGTAGTCCCACTTTTTCCACACTAAATTCCTTAGGTATTTCCACAAATTCATTCCTAGAGTATCTTAATCCTCGACTCTGAACACGTGCCTTTCTTTCTAGTTTTTGTTTTTTATCTTGCTTTTTTTTGTAGTTTGTGTTATGTGCAACAATTTCTCAAGGTTGCCGCAACGATGACGATGCGCTCATGCATATACATTTTTTCCCCCTTTTTTTCAGCCCACCCCGACCACGACTTCGGTTGAAATTTATGACATGAATATGCATAAATGTGTTGCAACGGGGTGTGGCAGCGGCACCGTCTTACATGTGTTCTTTTGCTGAGGATGAGCAGAAGGGTTCTGTGTGCTGTGTTCTGGCCAAGAAGACAAGCCATTAAACGCCCCTCAACAAACAATTATATGAGGACCAGTCGGATGCCACATTAGGCGCTCGACTGTAAACAGTAATTACACGACTTTTATGCTTCAATTGCGGCACGGATCTTCCCTCCTAGCCCATCTCCCTCCTCTCTCTCTCGCGCTGTCTTCTTTCTTTGTAATACTTACATCACCGACTTCTTCTCTGATGACATCGGCCGCCTTGTAGACCTCTTCCTTCTTTGATATATCCACCACATAGCCCTTGCAGTAGCCGCCCGCCTCCTCGACGATCTCAACGGTTTCCGCAATGCCTGCAATTGGTATTATTATCAAATTATTTGAATAGATGTCATGGGCAACAATAGCTAGTGATCCGAGGACCCTTACCCTTCTTGTTGATGTCCCAGATAATGACTTTGGTTCCCATCTTTCCAAGTCGCTCGGCCAGCAGGCGACCAAGGCCATTGCCACCACCGGTGATCAGGGCAATGTCTGTGTTGAGCTCCTTTTCGGGATAGCCAAAGACAATGTAGTACAGGTCCTGCAATACGAAAAGGGAAATTGAATTTAATTAGCTTGGTCTATAATTACGGGAAGGATGTTGCAAAGTAAGTGTCTAGCAAGTGCCTTAATGAATTCGATGCCATCTGTGTCATGAAACGTTAATTAAATAATAATTGAAGAGTTTTCTCTCAAAAGAATACAAACATGAAAATCCATATAACTGAATGCTTTTAATTGCAATCAAACACGTTTTGGAAGTAGAATTCTCTGAATACATCATTAAGAAAAGTTGCGTTGAAATATGTTTAATGCATTTCCTCAAGATCTAATTGACGGTTGATTGACGTTAATAAATGTAGCTAAGGCCTGCTTATATTTTGTGATGAATTCCCATGCCAAATGCATACAAATTTTAAATTCAAACTTCTTAGATGACTGTGCATATTTTATATTTCTGTTTCCCTATTTACTTTCAGTATCTGAGTGGCAACAAACTTTTGATTAGGGTTATATATTTATACCATTAGAATAATCAAGTCTCTGTTGACGTCATTCCCCATTCTACTTTTATTCTAAATCAACATTCATATATTCCAATTAAATATTTATAAACAATTTCCCCCAACCACATAAATACATAAATATATACATATGTAGGTATACAAAATAAACCATAAATCAGCCGCAAATGCTCTAAAAATGTTCAAATACCTTTTGTTGTTGGCCAAGTCTTTTGTTTTCCTTTCATTTCGTTTCATTTCATTTCCTATATGCTCTCGAACCGAACCGAAAAACCAAGTCACGCGTGCGCAAATGTTTACCCCATTTAAAGTTTACATAAAAAAACGGCAGGAAGGAAATACAAATAAAGTGTAAAATTGTAAAGAGCATCCGAGCATTTGTTTGCGGCAATTGACGAGTGCATGTTAATAGACCGCAAAGCGAAGAGGCACAAAAATGAAAGAAAATCGATTGTGGGAGCGGCTGCCACACAATTAATTGAAACATATCTACATGTGGGTCGTGTTTATATTTTTTTTAATGTTAAATTTGCAACATTTTTTATCATGTCAATTTAGTGTCAATAAGCTGTCAAAATTTATGGCTATCACGCCCCCAGTGGCAGCCATAAAACAAAAACGAGGCAAACAGAAGAAACAAAAGACTCAAGCAACAAACTTAATATTTAACATGTTTTTGTTTTATTTTTTGCTGTGGCGTGGTGGTGGTGGTGGTGGCACACAGTAGCACTTTCTGTGTTGCAAGCGTCCCATAAATTTTCATGCCACACGCGAACTTGTTGCCAGCAAATTCGCCTCATCCGCTTAGGGAAACAACTGGCCTTTGGACAGAGGGGGCATCGAGTTTTTGGGCATCGCCCTGGCCCTGGGTCTGGGTCTGGGATCTGGGATCTGGGTACTGGGCTCTGGGTCCGAGCCTGGCAAGCGTGTCCAATTATTTTGACATTAACAATGAATGTGTCGCAACAATGTGCTTTTTTTTCTTGGATACCTAGCACATATGGGAAATATGAGTTTGTCAGACGATAAGGATCCATTAGGGAGATGAGCGGTGAACCCAATCAAACCCAAATCTATAGATTGTTGATATTAATTTCCCTAGCTTAAAAATGTTTCACTCTCACTTACACAGTCCCCCTTTCGATATTTATGTACCTAATCCACGCCAAGTAAATCCCATTACTAGGTATCTTTTCGTCTCAATCCTTCCTTGAAAGTTGCAAAGTTTTTCTTTCCCCCCAAAGTAACATAAATTATACAAAAATTAATCAAAAGGAAGGCATGTTTGGGGCATGTTGTCTGATGTGGCAGACAACAATGATGATGAGTTGCTTTGGTATGTTTCAGCTGGCCCTTTATCCCTTCCTGTTGCTGCTGTTGCTGCTGCTGCTGCCATCTCGTTGACAGACATTTTGTCACATAATTTAACATGCAACTCAGCTTTGAATTCATTCCACTCCACGCGGACAGGAAGCAGCACAATTATAATTTATGCATAATATGATAATCAACATAATAAGAGCAAACGATTTCTTTATGACAAGATACACCGAAAAATATGCAAATTGAAACGGCTTGGAACTTGGCTGGCAAAAAAAGAAGGAGATAAAGATTTTACCGCCTCAGTTAGTGGTGGAAACTTTTTTATGGAGCTTTTTGTTCACATAAATGTAAATATTGCAGACACGTTTCGTTGTTCGTTGCTTTTAGCCGAATCATTTGAGAATTTTTGGTTGGTTTTCTTACAAGTTTCTGGGCTTGGGCCTGGGATCTATGAAACCTGCCTTGTCAGCATTATGCTGAGGTTTTATTGATCTGTCTCCCTTGTGTCTGTCTGTTTGGTCTTTGTTTCTTGTTGATTGTCAAGGTTCCCAACGCATTGACCTTTGTAAGACAAACGGAAAACCAAATCAAATCGGTTTGAACTTCGATGCACTGACTTTGAATCGATTGGAGTTCCGACTTGAAGGTCGCTTGTCATTTGTAAGCTATTTGTGGGAAATGGAATATTAATCAGTCATTTGACCTTCAAAGGGCTAGAAAATTAAAGCAATCAATTATTGGGCAGCTTGGGATTATCATTAACTTTGCTTTTGTGAAGGGGAAATTCTTTATGTAGCTTTAAAAGGTTTGAAATCTTAATTTCAACCATAGAATATTTCCATCAGCAACAATAAAGTTTGTAGGAAGCTGTGTCCAGGTTCCAAGAACAATTCCCCTTCCAATTACTACGAACTCTTAATTAAGTAAAATCGAGCAAACATCATAGGCAATAATAGCAACAAAAAACATTCTCCATGGCTCTAGTTTGCTCAAGTATTTTGAGTGTTTAGCTCATTAGTGTGTCTTGGGATCTTAATTAACGTGGCTTAAAATTCCCTCTTCGACTTTCTGGATTGCAAAAATGCAAACATAAATATGCAAAGTGGGCAAAGGTACACAAAATACCAAATTGCTGCATCACGTAGCAATCATCTACCCCTCTGTCTGTCTCCGCAGAGACGACTTCTCAGGCGTTAAAGCCGTCTGGGGGTATTTCCCATCCTCATCCTCATCATCATCATCGACATCATTGGATGTGCATGTAGTATCGTTAGCCTGGTAATCAAATGTTTGCATGGTGCTTACCACTAAGAAGACAAAAGCAAATTGGACAAACTTGTTTCTCTCTCTCTGCCGCCGCTCCTTACTATGTCTCGGCATTTGTCTCTGTGTGGCGTGTCGGCAGGTCCCCGGTTCGAAGAGAATTGCGAAAAAAAATATCAACAACCTGTAGTGGCCGCCTGCCGCATGGCTTGCCTGCCTTACCTTTAAGCTGTACAGTTCTAGAGCCAGCTGAAAGTGAAACTGAATACCAGGCAGGCAGCTACATGCATCCATACAAACAGCCTCTTGCCCAACCCCAGAGCTTGATAGCACTCGAAACAGTCTGCACATAGTCTATGGCACTCACTCACACTCGCACCTGACTGCAAATTGGCTCCAATTTTGGTCACTTTATGAGTGGAGTGGAACAAAATGCAGTGGCACTGAGTTGAATGTAACGAATTTTGTATGCACTGGTGGATAAAATGTGGCTATATACTGTAGAGGTTCCAAAACTCATCAGAGCCAAGTTGTCTTTAAGCAAAACCAGACAAAATTATGCAGAAATTAAGCTACTAAAAACATAACATAACCATACATAAAAAAGAATATTAAGGTGCCCATTTTATTTATGGAATATGAATCACTTAACCCAATCATTAAACCCACCCCAAGTATTCAGAGTATCAAAAATCTTGAGTGAGTTCGCGGTCCGAGTGCTGTCCGAGTGTGGCTCAAATGGCCAAACAAAAGACTAAAGGCACGAACTTGCCACAAAACGTTGTAAGCGCTAGTGTTTTTGTGTTGCAACCATGCATTGGCCGGCTCCCTCTGTTTGAGTATGAGTGACCTTCTTTGCCACAGACAGTTGCAATAGGCACATCCACAGCAAAAATAAGTTGAAGCAGAATAAAATCATAAACCTGAAATTGAACCCCCAACAACAACTCTTCAATTGCCAGCCTGTGTTGCCCGTTGCATTGTGTGTACTCCCCAGACACATGGCGGCACTCGTACACTTGAAACACTTATAGCCAATTGGCCAATGATTTTGCACTTTAGGTTTTGTTTGGCTAACAGCCACCAACCGCTCTCAGTGTCCCGCTCCACAGGTTTATTGCAGGCGGGTGGTCCCTGTCATCGATTGCTGGCGAAGGCCAAACTTTATTTACGGCTCTGTGAAAAATTAGCATCCCAATAGCGATTTCTGACAGTGTATGCTGTGTGCAGTGTGCAGTATTTGCTTTATTTATGAATATACTTTTGAGTCAGAGCCAATCAGTTCTATGCGATCTCAATGAGTGGTATTCCACTGCAATCTTTCGAGTGGTTCGAGTGGTTCGAGTGGCAATTTGCCAGCCACAACGGATATGTGTTAAGGTGTTTTTTTGCCACATGGAAATACAAACGGATACCTCAAGTGATTAGCCGGTGGCATATCAAAGTGGTTTAGGCATTAGTTTAAAGCACAGACAAGCCGTCAACATGCATTTTTTATTGAAAAAAAAATATAATTTAAGCACTCCAAACACCTGCAAGATAACTGCTCAGAAGTGGCATAAAACCGCAGATTACTTTAGCAATATATTAAAAAATACAATTAAATGAAGGCTATGTAAATAAGATAATAAAGATTATAACGTATGATTTTGCTTAGAAAATTGTATAATCATTTTTTATTAGTAAAATATCAAAGAAAAATCTAAAAAAAAAGGAAAAATCTCTACTTCTCTTTGGAAGAATATATGCATACGAGTATATTTACTTGTCAGCGTGTTGTTGCATATATTTTATGACCTAAACCTGAATACTAAACCACAATTTATGACTGACACGTAAGAAAACTTGTCATTGAATGGAGGCTGACTGATTTTTCTAGAAAAGAGAATAATTATAAGTGTAATAGTAACCCGCAGTGTAGTTAATTTGTTATTTCCTGAATAAAACTCGTTATAGTTTATTTTTAGATATTTATATGAAGTAAAAAAAAACAATCGCATTCGAACAGAGCATAAACAATTTTTTAAGATTTTCTAACTACCAAATTGTCATACAAAGTTCCGACAAACTCTTGCCCAAAAACTTTATCACCTCTTTTTAGATTGCAAATTATCTTAAATATTTTCCAGGAATTTTCGTCTGTGATTTAACGGTTCAGTAAAATATTACTCATATTTTTATAGCCATCTGAGACTTAATTTTTTTTACTTTATAGATATTATGTAGACTTTGACAAGGCACGCCCGCCCCATAACCCATTTTTCATATAGACAGACAGAGAGACAGACGGCCGCATGGACAGCCGTAACATGGCTGAAAGCACAAGGCCGCTTGCGGGTTATGAACCTGCAACCGGCTTCAGCTTTGAGCCAACAAATTGTGTTAGCTTTTTGGCTCGCCGCGGAGCAGTGGGGTAGCCGAGGAGGCTGTGGTATGTGTAAGACAACGCATCAGCCATCCAAACACCCCGCAACAACAAACACTTTCAATTTCAATTGCGTTTGCGTTTGCACATCCACACACGAAAGCAAATGAATGCCCGCGAAATTGTTGTTGTTGCTGCTGCTGGCACAGACATCGCCACAAGTATCTGTACACATGTGTGTGTGTGTGTGTGTGTGTGTGTGTTTGTGTAGGCTTGCGGCTAGCCCAAGCGGTGGCTAATAAAAACAGGCTCCCCAAGTGGCCCAAGTGGCGGCAGCCAACACCACCGCACCACGAAATGCCGGCAAAATGCAAAAGTTGAACTGGGTCAACAAGCCAAACGCAGTCGCCGACGCAGACGTTGACAGCAGCAGCGGCAGCGGCAGCAGTGGCAACAAACAGCTGGCTATAACCTAGCCTCCCCCTGCCGACTTGGCTCATTACTTGCCACTCACTCTCTTTCCCCTTTTTGGCCAATCTTTTGTAGGTGGAACTTTCGGCAAAAGTTTGTTGCCCAAGTCTTTTGTTTGCAACAAATACTAGAGAATGCAATGACATAAATCCATCTAATAATACCCTATCGATACATACTCCTCCCCGGTTCAACGATTGTTAGTTTGATCACAACCATCGATGGGTAATTTGCATATTTTCCAGCCATCGATCAAGCCCGCGGAATTGTCATCGCGTAAAGCCTCAATGAATTTACAACGAGTTGGAGATGACATTTTGACTGTGTAAGTTTAATTTAATTTAAAGTAGTGTTTTCGCATTCATGATCGATTCGTTTTGATGTACCCAAAACCTCTTCTTTATCCGTTACAAACATTCCCACAATTACTGCATACTTTTCCACATTTGATGTCCAGGGTATTCCAAACGACAACTCATTCAACCCTGTCAGATCTTTAGAATCATTGTCGTGTAAAGCCCCCGTATGGTTTTACAAAATGTACTAAATTGAAATGCAAATTTTAGCTGGCTTTTAGAGACGCTCCTCAGTGCTGCTGCTGCTGCTGCTGCTGCTCAGGGTAATGAGCGTCAGGTTTTTGCATTTGGCATGCAAATGTCACTTGTTTCAGTACACCCTGCCATTTGCCATGCAGTTCCATGCATAATGATCCTCACGATACGGTTAGAGTTTGGTTAGCGGGGGAAGGGACTACATTCATGCCACACATTTCACGATCATATCTTTCTCTGCCTGGAAGCGACACACACAAAAGGTCTCTCTTTGGGCTTTTGGTTTTTGCGGTAAAGTGAAAATATAATTACCACAAACACCGAGGAATCTTATGCAACGAAATTGAAATTGTTTTTATTTTATTTTTGTTGTTTTTTATTTTGTTTAGTTATGCGTCTTTTTAGTTAAAAACCACTTAGCGTGTCAGCTGCCAGGCAACTTGTAGCTAGCCACTCTTTTGCCTATCTCTCAATATAGGTCTATAATTTTATAATTCCCTCAGAGCCCTCTTTGGAATCCACTCTTGAGGGTAAATTAATAGTTTAATGAATTTAATCATTTATTTCGATATTTTGCCAATTCACTTGACCGTTTTGCATGTAATTAATTAAGTCTTAGTCTATGACTTGACTGCTGCTTCACCCTGCTGTTTGCATATTTTAAGCTTCAGTTTGATTAATGAATATTAAATAATTGTTAACTATAATTGCTGGCGGTGCAAATTCAAATAATTGTTTATTAACCTACACAAATTGTAGTTCGATATTAATAGATAATTTTCTAATGGCATCTAGAACTAGTTTTGTAACTTTTCCAGCAAGACCGTAACAAAGTTTAATGTTCCTGTATTTAATTTTACATACACTGAAGCATTAAGATTTATTTTTACACATTTATTTTTTCTCACACAAAAGTACAAGTAAATTCATAACTCAAAGCAAATTAAGTTATAAACGAAAAACGCCTCTGCCTCTTCTTAAACTGGAATTCATGAATGCTGTATGCTCTCCTTTGATCATATTATCTCAAAATATGTATATTCGTAAATCAAAATAAATGATCTCACTCAATAAGCTCACATCGTTCGCAGGCTGGTTTTACATCATCTTGGGTCCGTCCCTTAACTGGATTCTTCATCCTCCCTGAGACATGCCATCACAGATAGCATCTGAAAACTTGTCTCCGCCTGATCTTAATGCTTTAAATCTCTTTCATGGCCCCAATTAAACGTCACACGTGCTGCCATCGGCATTGGCCATTACTTTTGGCCATTTATCACACAAGTGGCCTGCCTGAGAGGGCATCCTTTTGGCAGTTAATTAAATAACTTAAATGTTGTCGTTCATTATTTTAGCACGCAATGCGAATGGCTTGAGCTGGGGCTGGGTTCTGTGTATTTCTGGCAGCATTGACACATTTTCTGAATGTTTGAAGGTAAATGGCACTCAATAAATCACACAATGTTGCTAATCAACTAAATGACTCAAACACACGAAGGTAAATTCTTTTAAGCGAAAGAAACAAGTGGGATTTAAGACTATAAAAATCTATGCAGCGGGTATTATCATTTCGGCAAGGAATAAAATATATCAGAACTACAGATGTCAACATTTTACACAAATATTTAGATACTGGATTCGTTTCTATCAATTATTTCAGATTAAACTAACTTTGAGTGGGAAATTTCAGATTAAACTAACTTTAAGTGGGGGAAAAGCCACACCAATAAAACCCAATAGAACGTAATTCTATGTAATTATAACAAGTTTTTAATAATATATGAGCAAGTTTCTGAGGCTGCCATAGAAATGCAATCCAATCGAGCAGCAAGCTAATTTTCCCCACATGCCTCGCCCAAACAGCATGGAAACCCAAGCTCTAAACTGTCTACACTACGTTTATGGTTATCTATGCTTCAGCCTCCAAAATCTAACCTTCATTTGTTGTTAATTAATCAGTTGTAAACAAAAGCGTTTGAGATTCAGAAGGTTTTACCCCCTGGCAAAGTTATAGGCACACAAAAGTCTGACTGTCCGACTGGCCATGAGATCGCATCTGAATAAGATGTGTTACGTGTGGTCAAGCATGGAACCTACCTGAAAGATGAATCCTAGACAGCAGATGATGAACCAGGCCACGTCCGCAAAGGCATCCCAGCTATTCCATAGAGTCTGACGCCACCCAGTGGCAGGAGGTGCTACTGGTGCTTCCTGGCCATGGACCACACCATTGCCATTGGGCAGACCATGTCCATTTCCATTTTGTAGACCATTTCCATTCGGCAGACCATTTCCATTGGGTAGCTCGTCAGCCATTAGATTGTTATTGTTCTTCACCATTTTTCACAGATTTTTGCACTTTTATTTTGATTTTATTTTTTTGTTAGATTTACTTCACTCTGGAGCAGAACCACTAAACGATTTTGAAATGGCAATAATTTGTACGTTTCTTTTCGTAATTTTTTTCCGTATGTTAAATGCAAACGAAACGCAACCGCAAGCAAAGACAGCTGTTGTGGTTTATTTCGTGTATTTTTGGGGCTCTGAGGTTTTGTTTTGGCTTTTGGATTTAGTCCGCACGGCACGTCCGCTCTCGAGAGCGTAGCAAACGAATTTGAACGTTGTGGAGCTCGAAAGGAATGAATTTCGACTTCTTATTTTGGCGCGCTATTGGATATACGACGCTGGCGACTGACGCTGACTTCGAAGCTGGAGCTGACGGCGCTGCGCTGCTTACTGATCGCGCTCTGCCAGCCGATCGCCGCTCAAGCTCAGCTTTTTGTCTCGTCTCGCGCCTCTGGCTGTGACGTCATAGAGCTTGAGCTGAAGCTTCGACTTCAGCTTCAATTTGAGCTGCTTGTTATACCCTACCCAGAGCAGTGGATATATAACGATATTGAAATGATCTGTGACAACGATTTCTGTCTTTATGGTTTGGATTTTCTGCACTCATTCATAATAATGTTGCAATATAATTCAAGGTAAAGGAAACTCCTTTCTTTCTGAAGATGATTTAACAAAGAGAATTAAATTGCAATTTTATATGCATATCTTCCATAGCAACGATTAATCATTAAGCGTATCAAGAGCTTCGGCCACCCATCCTAATCTTCCTCTTGTCTGCTGCTTATTGTTGTTGCTTTTCATTCTTATGCTGCCTTAAGCGATGTTTCGCTTGTCGCTATTCATTTATTTCGTTTTGGTTTGTGTGTAATTTACTGTTATTGTTGTTGCCTTTTGCTTTGGTTTGCAGTTTGCCTAATTGTTTCTCATTAGACATGAAAATTAATTGAGATTTATGCTGCTAAAGTGCAGTAGTATATTTCTGCTGTTGCTTTGTGCACTTATCAACAGCTGCATTAGAAGGACGGCGACGGAGAAGTCTCGGAGAATACTAATTAACTTTAAAATCCGTTTAAGAGCATAAAAAGTTAAATTACTTGAGTGCATTCACATCAAAGAGAATTTAAATTTGACCCAGCATTTTTATGAGACATTTAACCTTAAGTATGGTCTTAAAGTTAACAATTATAATTAGTTATTTAATAAATTTACTTCTGAAGAAAGGTGAGGGGTACAGACAGGTACATACATATGTATGCATATCCGACAACAAGCTTAATAGATCTTTACACATACATATGTATGTACATACATATAACAGAATGCAATTCATGCCAGACACGAAATACAGTAACATCACACAAGCTGTAAAGTCGCTGTTGCTTGCCGACAGCGCAACAGTGCACTGTTAAGTGATGGTAGAGGAGAGTGAAATTGAAAGTTAAATGCCGGCATTAATCACATGGTCATTATAGCAATCGTACTATGGGCCTCAACTTCTTATACTCTCGTTCACTTTCCCCTTAAAATCTGCGAATGCTGATGCTGATATATGCATGTATTTTATAAATCGCATTTGCCCGAAACAAGAAGAAAGTCGTACAGCACATATGTTAATTTAAATGTTATATTTTTGGGTTTTTATGTGTATTTATACACCCTGAATCCAGTTATCCTCTCTCTGTCGTTTGACGCTCCTTGCTTTGCCGCAACATGGTTCTCTTGCGCCCTCTCTCACAATGTACTTTGCTCTTTGGTTATTTCTTTTTGTTTGTGACATAAAAACAGGTTTTGTTAATTGATTGAAATGATATTTGTTGGCCATTCTTAAAGATTTCGTCACATCTTCAGATTGCATAATAATAATACGCAAATTTTGTGGTTGATTTTGATATCGTGTACGTGAGTTTTCATGATTTTTATTTGTATGTTTAGCAAGAAGCTTGGCAGGCGCGCGATGGGTCAAAGAACTTATAAAAATGTTTAAGGCCAGTTCTGAATTTTGCACAATAAAAAAAAAATGGAATCAATTCTGTTTCATTTTCACTCTCGCTTTGGTCTTTTTATTACACAAAATTTGACCACGTTTCTGTATTGGCTGATCGTTTAAGTTACGGCTTAGCCGGCATCGTCTAATCGATTGAATTAATTACAAAAATATGCAAATGAATTTACGTATGACTTTCGGACATTCTTTTTGCGTCTGTCTCGTTATATGTTTTCGCTTATTTATATTTTTCGACTGCTTTTTGCTTTGTCTTCGTTTTCCATTGCCCGTCGCTTTTTTGACGTTTCGGGAGCCTGCGCATTGGGAAGCTGGAGAACAAAGCTGGCGGGAGAGAGAGAGAGAGAGTGACAATCAGCTGTTGCTTTAAATGAACTTTGGTGGTTGTTTAGCCAAAGAGTGCATAAAGAAAGAAGCAAAGAAGAAACATATGTAGGGAGCCAACAGATATACATACATATAACAGAAAACGTAAAGAGCATAACATCACAACAACAGTAAACGTTGTTAGATTTTGAATTTAGTTATATTTCTGTGAAAATGAAATCATTACAAATTACATTAAATTTTCCTTATTATTATATTTGTTGGAAAATATAAACTCTATTTGTAGAAAATATATAAAAGAACAAATGGAGAAAGAGAGCTGCCTTCAAAGCCAAAACAAAATAATAATGGGAAGCATTATTAGTTATAAGTACAAAAAAAACCCAAACTCCAAATGACTGTTCAACAATAAAACCACAATTCATCGTTGGACAATTTCCGCAATAATTATGGCCAAGAAAAAAATAACAATATTCTACGAGTAGTATTTGTTCTACGCAATCAAAATCGGGCAGGTAGCAGCGGCACATGTCAAAAGTTGAAAATAAAATAGTTATTTCCTTTTTCGAAAATTTAACCTCGTGCCCTGTTGACCGAACGCCGAAAATATGCTGAACTCTGTCTAATCCATAAACGAGGAGATTGGCCAAGACAATCGCAAATGAATCAACGGGTAGCCTTCAGCCTTCGCTGAAAAACCCGTTAGAACCAGCAGACCAGCAGAAACGTAACTCAGTTGGAAGACGGCCAAGTCGCTTAGCGCCGCACCGAGTCGATCCGATACAAGCATTAACCTATTTTACTTCCTTACCTCATAGATCTCTTGAGAGAGCCCATAGAATTCTCGTTTCGATCTACCATCTAACTTCCGGCCAGAGGTCCGAGTAACGAACGTGTTTTCAACGTTTTTTTTTCTTACTGTGACTTGTCTATGGATTTATATAGTATATTTCTTTCATTTTGGTTTCCTAAAGTTTAATTTTCTGTGCTGATGATGGCCCATTTGATTAGAACTGCCTGGGCACATACACGGGTTATTAATTATGATTTATTTTGGCAATAATAAGGAGCACGATAATTATTGGCAAATCTTCTAACACCCTCAAGGTCGAGGCTTTTGGCTACCGTAAACATTTGCCAGACTCTTAGAAATCTCCATTTGGCGACGTGCTAATTGGAACTTACTTGATGTGCGTTTTTCTACTTTGCGTTCTGTTTGATGTTTTTCTTGGTTATTTGAAGATTTGAAATGCTTGAGGGGATTCTCTTTGGGCAGAACATATTTTTGCTTGGATGGTATTGCGTTGTGGATTGGAGTACTGTCTGGTTGCATTCGTTTGGGTCTTTTTACCTTTAGGAAGTTATAAAAGGAAGTGTATCCTCTTTGTGATATGAAGGAGGAAATTTGGTTTGAATTTGGGTCTTCAAGGTGGCTAGATCCTATAATAATATAAAATTGATTGTTGGAAACTTAGGATTCCAGTATAGAGTAGACTTAAAGAAGTCCAGTGTTATTCATCTTCAAACAAACTTTAAAGAACATTTCTAACGAATGCGTAAACTCAAATATAAACTGCATATAGTAGCACTCATATGTACGCATGTATTACATTTTTGCAATTCTAATAATATTCTTTCAATCTTAAATTTATGTTAATTCTAGACACTGTCTAGTCTTTTTAGACTGTCTAGTCACCATTAGAACCATATAAATGGTATGGTAGAAAACTGGATTGAATAATTTGAATTCCACTTTGCATTGGGGAAGCTTTAGTCTGTCTGGAAATTCAGTTTATGTAAATTGAAAACACCCTAAAAATGATGGCAATCCCATTTTGAGGAGTGCTTTTGTTATTCCTAGATCAAAGATCCTAGATAATGGCAAAGCCAAACCAAAAAGCACAACTCAACTCAACTCAACTCAAAAAACTAGTGGTTGGTTTTCATAAATCTTCTGTGGAACTTGACCAACAACTTCCGATTTGATTGGGCCACATTCCCAAAGCCTCTAAACAAAAAACACCTCTGATAATGAAGAAAACAAATATGTGTGATGCTGGCATGACATTGAATTTTGATTATATTGTTTCTACCTTTGATGTCAATTAACATAAACGCTCTAAAGTCTTATGGGCAAACATTTGTCATGCCCACAGACAGTTGTAAAAAGTGTAAGAAATGTTGTAAGGAAACTCATCTTTGGGGTTTGGACAACAGAGGTGTTTATTTCTTGGTTAAATAAATCACAGTTAAATCAGGGCACCAACCCTCACCCTTATTGCTAGCTTTAAATATCTACGAATTTCACGCAAAAATATTATTTTTAGACACGACAAGTTAGCCTTTGTGAGACCCTCAATCGCCAAATGTATTTTTAATTGAATTACTGAACAAATCATAAGTAAAAAGGCCAAACAACTGACAAAATTATCCCACACCAGACCAGACGACTGAAAGAGTGCCACCTAAAGTTGTGCGGAAGGTCGGTTGGACTTTTGGAGTCATTGATTTGATGAGTGTTGACGGCAGTCAAAAAGTAGCACAGCCTCTTAAAAAACACAGCTACCCCATCGATGCCTACTCAAATCCAAGTCCAGAGACACTCAACTGTAGTGGACGCGTTCAAATTAAATGGTTTGTTATAAATTTCGATAGTGTTTGGGTTTTACGAGTGTGTCTGGCTATGGCGATTGTTTCCTTTTGAGTACTTCTGAAACTCGTTTCGTTCTAGATAAATGGAGACTGGTTTACCCTTTCACTAGAAATAGCAGTAGAACACTCTCGATGCGATGCGTTTCGATTTCATTTGATTCTTTGCTTTATCTTCTAGTATATGTTTATCCCCTTGATTACCACAAGGTTTCTGCTTCGGCCTGGTTGCCTTCTTGGCTTGGGTCGTATTGTTGTATGAACATCATTTGTTTGTTTGTTTTCAAATATTAGCACAGCTCGTGGGGGTGTCATTTGCACACAGCGTCGCTAAGTCAAGGTCGATTTGCCAGACAAATGCCAGATTTATTATACTTGAAGATATTCTTTAGCTTTTATTGGCCAGAGCAAACAGAATTCCAATCATACCGGAGAGACTTTAAGACGTGGGTAATGAAAACTTTTTGGCTACACATGTTTATGTGTGTAAACATAAAAATAAATAATTTCGAAGCCCTTCGTAGCTTAAGACTTTACTTGTTTTTTTTTAATATTTATTTATTTGTGTTTAAACACAATTTGGAAGCTTTGGAAACAAGCTCTTTGGTGGAAATGAAACCAGAGTTTCTCGTTTCTTTAAACAGAACCAATTTAATATTTATGAGAATTCTAAAAGGAATTTGATACCATAAAGTGGTGCACTTATCTGATTTAAAGCATGCTTTTATTCGAATTATATGAAATTTAATTTCAAATTGGTAATACCTTCTTTTTTTATTTATTCATTAAATTATTTATGGATATATTTCATTTAATTAGTTAACTTTTAACTCAAAGGAAATCTCATAAGGGCTTTCTTACAATGCAACGAAATTATCCTTCTCAAGGAAACACCCAAAAATAAACTGAGGGAAGTGCATAAAAAAAACCATTCATTAACTATGCAAAAAGATTGCACTTGGGCCAACACTTGAGGAGCATCAAAAGCAATGACCATACTTCTCCCCATAGAGAGGTTTCCTCTGCATCCGAGCGCAACCCCAAACCATGTGCAGTGTCCCCGACCATCAAAGAGCAAAAACCAAGGCGCAACCAACTGTAAACGTAAACAATCTTCAGTGCGCAGGACAGTTCTCAATGCGAATCCGAATCTGAGACAGCTGTGCATTGAATTGGGGGAAAAGCTTTCTGGGCCATGCCATGGGGGGAAAAGCTTCAAGTGAGCATTCAGTGGATTGCTGCCAATTTGGGCGAACGGTGGTTGCACGGTGATTGCTTGTTGCCCAGGTTACGTGTCAAGGAGCTAAAAACCGTCGGCCATGTTAGCCAGTAAAGTGGCTAATTAAAGGCCAATGCTCAAAGCCCTTCAAAATCAATTGTGAAAAGTCAAGTGTCAAGTGCCTAAACGAATCAAAGATCGGCTGGTTATAGCTCTAGCTTGATTCTAAAAATGCCCTCCACTATCACGAAAGTGCATCAGCAAATTACATTTTAAGTCTGGCCGATTGCCAACACAAAAAGCGGAAACCAACGGAGCAACACAACAGCCAGAACAAAACCACAACGACAATGTCGAGTGGCAGGTAGGATTCCCCACATATCCATATAGTATTTGTGCACGATATAGATAAAGCAGGGAGCATAGCCCATGGGCCTTTGTTCCATATCTGAATGGTATTATGACTTATCCACTGCCTGATATTTGTCGTGCAATCAATAAATTGATTTTTGATTGCCATGTGTGTGGGTTTTCCTTGGCGTTGTCTTTTGTTTTTCTTCTGTTTTTTGTTTTGTTTTGTGTGTTTCTGTTAGTGTGCTTACGGCGTCGCACTGGCTGGCAAAGGGTTGCGCCTATATCTAGGGCCACTCACGATGTTGCCTCGAGGCCATAACATCCCACAGTGCGCATACTTGATGTGGGCCAGATGGAAATTCAGAGATGGTTTTATAATTTATTAAAATATGTTTACTCATTTATGATTTCACTCTTGACCTTTTTTTCACGGGCAGAATTCTATTTTGAAGTTTGCTTTGCATTTTGTTGCCTTCTTTATTTAGAATTCAAGCGCATAAATATCAATTAAAATTTCATTTGTATTTGAAAACCGGTGTATGTTTGCTCACTATCTTAAGCATGACATTAGCAATCAGCCGAAAATATCCTAATCCATTAAAAATTCTAAAGAAACATACTGTATACGTAACTTTAAATACGTATGTATACAAAATCAGTTCAGATTATCATACACAGCACGTGTGCCGCTACTCCAAACGTTTCCATTACTTTCGGATCAATTTTGTTTGTTTTTTTTCTGTGGTTCGGTGATCATTTGGTTGGACAATAAGATTCATTACTGAAAATTAACTAATTTTTGGTCGAAATAATTTGTAGAATTTTATAATTCATTAAGAACCTAAGCTCATAAAACAAACACAATTACCATTTAATTTTGATTGCCACTTACAAACAGGTTTTTTTTTTTTTGGCAAATCACTTTAAAAATGACATAAACATTTACTCATATATTTACTTAAATATTTACTTATTGATTACTCATTTCACTTGAGTTTGCTCCATACAAAATTATAAAGCAAGCTTTGAAATCGCAAACCAAGCGTCAAAGTTCAGTTGATTAAGCAATGTGACATGACAGCACTGTCACCTTTGCCTGCACATGACTCTTGTGGTTGAGCAAACAGAAAGGAACACCCACACGAAGCCACAACCACGCAACCACAGAGACACACACACAATGCAAATATGTGCCTGGTTATTTTTTGGCGCCAAGCCGACAATTTTCATGCTGATGATGAAGGAAAATGAGGGAAAATGTGCACAAAATGAGCAGAAAGGGGAAGATGGGAGATGTGAGATGTGAGAAAAGGAAACTGGAAACTGTTTGCTCTTGGATATCCCTTGCTCCCTCAGCAGTCATGACTCATTGGCCTGCTGTCCCGGGCATATCCTGGCCATGGAAACTGATACTCCCTCAGAGACGGGGGCTCTCCTTTGCCAATTATGTGCTGATTGTAATTATATGTACATTTCGTGCATATTTTAAGCAGCCCGATTATCCTAATTACATGACTGGCTGCTAATAGGATACTTGGCTTCTGGTGGTGGGAAATGTGAGGCTTTCTTTAGCTAATGCTAGGAGAAGTTGGTGCAGTCTTCAATGGAAATAAAGGTTAAATGTTAGTTAGAGGCCCAAGAAATTGGTAGACTGTTTGGGGCTGTGTAGAAAAGGAGGAGTGAAGGAATATATTGTGTATTTAATGACAGTACTAAACATTTCATGCTATCCTACTTACTCTGTAATCCATTGGCACATTTTGCTCATGCTATTTCTAGTTTGGTTCTATATTTAGTCGCTGCTATACCGCAAGTAGAGCAAACGTATGCTAAAGTAAATAAATAAATAACTTAGACATGAAATCCCCTCTCTCTCTCTCTCTCAATGTGACTGATTGTTTGTCTGCCTTTCTTTTCTATCTATTCACCAATTCATGTAGCCGTCTGTCTGTCTTTCGGTCTTTGCATATGTGGGATTTCACGCAGTTGAATACGTGACCAACAAATGCTACAAAAAAGTGACTTGAACAAGTTTTTTATAGGGGAACCCCTAGCCATATACAGATTCGATTGCTATGACGAAATACACAAATCGTATTGCTGGATGTTACCTGTGTACATATGTACATGTTCAAATTCAATTAAGAATAAACTTTTCGGGAATTCAAGGGCCGAACTCGACTTACATTACTTTGGTGGGACTAAAATGAGAAATGGGAAAAACGTAGACATTTTATTTGCCTTTTGCCTTTTATCCTGGCAGCCTGCTGGATGTGCTCTGCAGTGGCAGTGGTGCCCGCCTGGCCCTGGGCACCTCCGTCATCTCCTATTTGATTGTCTACAATGAGGCCTCGGCACCGAGCATGCTCTTTGGTGTCCTGCTGGCGACACTCTATGGCAGCATGTCAGGTGAGAGACAAAACCGTTGTTGATGTAAAGATTTTATTGTATGACCATTTTTTCCACTCAAAGCGCGCTGTAAGACGAGTCTGCGAAGCCTACAAATGCCTTATGTTAGGGCCACCAACAAATTTGACTATGGCTGCCTTTTTCTGGCCATATGGCTGGATGCCCTGGCTGCCATGTGTGCCTGTGCGGCGCTGGCCAGGACACTGAGTGCCTGTCTGGATGCCATGACGGGAGGCTTGGCCAGGATACTCATTTTGGGCCGGAATGCACCCACGAACGAGCCCTGGCCGGATGTCTTGGGTGTCTCTGTCGTCTTTCTTGTCACTGGAATGTTCATGCTGGGTCTGGAGGTAAGTGCTCCACAGTCTACCCCTATATCATGCACTCACTGAATTACCATATCATTTTGCAGCACTCGAAAGCCTTCAGCCTCATCATGACACTCGGTATGTTTGGCTTGAATGCAATCCTCAGCGCCGTTGGCTGGTGGCGTGGCGATTTGTTGGCCTGGTCGACGGATAACTACTTCCAGCCTGATGGCATTAGCAGTGTAAGTGCTATACACCCCCCTCTGGCTCTGTCTCTGTGCTACTGGGTCAGTGCACTGTGTGTTGTTTCCTTTTGTTTTATCGATTTTTGGTGTCGTGACTGCTGGCAATAGCGTGACCGCAGCTGAAGCCACAGGATACGGGCTTTTGATTATGACACGTAGTGCCGCGTTCGGGTTTTTGTTTTTATCGCGCAAAAAGTCCAGTCAGACAGTTAGAAAAAAGGCTTTGCCAAAGGTGTAGGAACAATTGTTAAGGACTCTTGGGGGTGCAGCGAGTACTCGTTATTGGCTTATGGCAATCTTTGGCTTATTAATGGATATGCTAATCTTTTATTCTCACCTCTTTCTAGGTCTTTCTGGCCACTGCGCTGCTCAGCTATAGCTTTCCCAGCGACTGGCCGCAACAGCATCGAAGTGGACGGTATGCAGCCAGCTTGATCACATCTCTGGTCTGTGTATCCCTGCTCCTGACAGCCGTTTGTCTTTCGACTGTGGTGCACTACAAGTGAGTATATTCCACTTTTTTCTTAACCATTAACTAATCCTCTCTCTCTCTCTCTTCGTGTAGAACCCATGAGGAGTACGTGGCTGTGCCTCTGTTCAATGTCCTCGATGAGAGTGGCTTCCATAAGCTGGTGCCTGCCTCCGCCTGCATGTTGCTCCTCACCAGCTCGGCTGCCTTTCTGGAGATCTTCCCAGAGCTCTATGGCATTGTGGTGCGTCTGGCCACATCGGAGTGGCGCATACTCTCCAAGCAAATCAGCTACGAGAGCTCGGAGAGTGGCAATCCCGTGCTGGCTGTCTTTATTGCCGGCAGCCTGTGCGCCATGCTCGCCTTTGCCTGTCCCCTGCAGCATCTCAGCTACACTCTAGCCGCCAGTCACATTGGTGCTGGCTTCCTGCGTGCCTTCTATCTGCTATATACCCCATATCGACCGAAGTTCATGCAACCCAGCTGCGAGTCCTCGCTGTCCTACAGTCGCCTGTCCACGGCTCCCATTGCCAAGAGCAGCAGTTGCAGCAGTGCCGCCACCTCCAGCTCGAGTCGCCTCAAGCGTAGCCTCTGGAACATCAGTCTGACCAAGCACACGGGCCTAAAGAAGCCCAAGACGAAGCCAAGGAACAAGCAGGAGGTGGAGAAGGAGTGGCTGCTGCTAGGGGAACCAACATCGCCGTGTCCGCAGCGTGAGGGCAGGGATGTGGAGTCAACGATTCTGTCGGATGGAGAGCCACCGGTGAGTAGTCTTTGTAGTTTATCCGAAAGGAGTTTGGTCAGGAATAGTTAGAGCTCTATTAACTATTATTAACTAAAGTTTATCGTATATATTTTCTAATATTAACATTTGTTCTTCTCTTTTTCTAGCCATCGGACTTTGAGTATCCCGACAAGTTTGACAAAAGTGATTCGGATACCTCAACGGACATTGATGCCATTGTGGATGAATATCGGGAGAAGATTAAAGTAAAATCTATGCACAATCCCTTATGTTTGCTTTAGCTAACCGTTTGCATTGCCTTCCCTTTTCGTAGGTAACCACGGCAGGCCCCTTGGAGCGCAGCGTTCGTGTGCCCACTGTCAGCTCGTGGCGTGTGACTATCTTTGCTCTGGTGGTCATTGCCTTGGGCATTGCTCTGTGTGTGGCTGGACTCACGATGCACTGGGCACCGGCTAGCTTTACCGGTGCCATTGGTGTGTTCATTGTGACCATAATGATGGGCTTTATACCCAAGTACACGGGCAGTGTGATCAATGTGAGTCCCGTTCTGTGTGGCATGTCGCTGCTGCTGTGCGTTGTCCTGTTCAGCGGCTGTGCAGTGCACTCGTGGCCGGGTCTGATCATCTGGCTGCTGGCTGGACTCATAATGGTGGTGCGATGTGATAAAGTCTGCTGCAATTGCTTCGAGCACTCGTCCATGATGAATGCCCAGCTGATTCCCAGTGTTTCGGGCAAGACAATCGCATCGGGAGTAAAAAAAGCTTCATTAGCATCTGGTTCGGGTTTGAGTGGTGCGGGACCATCCACCAGCATTCGGATACCCAGGCCGCCCAAGACTGTGGGCGTGGTCAGTTTGCCGCAACGCATCAATGGCCATAGATGACAGTCGGAGTCCTCGGAGGAGGGCGAGGACTTGTTCCACGAGGACTTCAACGTGCGCGACTTCGATGAGGAGGATGGCAATGCTGGCGAGGATTGTTGGACTGATTAGCTTGCCCTGACGCCGCCTGCTTTAGATATCTACAATATAAAATGCTTTGAGGATCTCCGAGATGATCAATCAAGCTTCAAGCCATTATGCCTGACTTTTCTAGCTAGTTCAATTCAATGTCAAAATCCATTTATGTACAATTATGTATGTATTTATGTATGTCTTATGTATGTATCTCTAGTTAGGCAACCCTCTTTACAAATAGGCTACCAATAAAATGCAAATTTTCAAGATATATCATAGCTTGAGGATAACTTTATTCTTATAATGATAAACTAACAAAGAGAGACTCTAATAGTTCCTAAGATTCACAATGGCTTACTTCGTTTATTAAGCATCCAATGCTTATCTCAAGTTTATCCAAAGAGCACTTCAAGCACGATAAATCTCTTTCAGAAACCCACTTGTTTATCTCAAGTTCAGTGAACGATAAGATCAAATGTTCTATGCATACAAATGTTCATTCTCCATGAGATAATCCACCAGTTCCTTGACGGGTGACATTATAGTCTGCTCGTAGCCAGGCTGAAGCTTCATCACCCGCAACAGCAACCCACTGCGATCGGTGTTCAGATAATAGTCAAACTTCTCGGGCTCCTCGGATCTTAGACGATTTGAAATGCTGGACGACATCTTGGTCTGGGGCTCGGTGAGTGCCCAAATGATCAGAGCAGCGAGACGAGTGCGTTGGCATTCCTTTAGGAAATTTTCGCTCGAAATAAGTGCCCCATCCAAGCCCAGACGGATTAAGTGGGACTGCAGCGATATGTGGTAGTGGTCGAGGCACTCATCATAGATCTCCCGCCGCACATCAGCCGAGGCCACAATGTAGAGCAAAAAGAGGACATCGAGAGTGGGTGAACAGTATTTGGTTAGCTGAAAGTCCACAATGCAACAGGCACTGGGCAGAACGGATGATTCCGAACCAAACCGAAAGAAGATATTCCTATCCCAGGTATCCCGATGGCACAGCACATTCCTTATGGTCCGAGAGGGAGTCACCAGTTCCTCGGATTTGGTCAGCAGATTGTAGAGTTTATTGTGGATGAAACTCTGATGTTCCACCGTTTGATATTGGGGGTGTCTGGCAGCCAGGAAAACAATTGCCTAAGGAATGAGTTCACCAATAAATAAGCTATACAATTTTGATGTCCAGAATGCTCACTTTGAGTCCAGTCATGAACCAGGAGTTCTCCGTGCTCAAGTGCAGCTCAATCAGCACATCCTTGTAGAGCTCTCCAATGTTGAATTGTTCCTTTTCCTCCCAGGCTATGCCGGCGGCATGTACCTCTGCCAAATGTTCGAGTACCAGTTTGTAGTGCTCCAAAGTATAGATCTCTGTGGCCTTCAGATGTCGATATTCCTGCGTGAGATCGTCCAGTACTAAGATATCATTGCGACTGTAGAAGCAACGGGGAAAGAGTTTCTTTGTGGCTACACGAATCATATTTTTATAGTATTTTTTTTGCTTTAAATGTTTGTGCAATATTCTTACCATATTTTTGTACATTTGGTAGAATTTTTGTATATATTGCAGATTCCTTGCGGAAAACTCCTTTGCGCTCGCACTCGGCACGTTGTGGTTCATTTTTGCGCGGCAAACTCTTGATAAAATAATCCAGTTCATGTCTGTCTTTGTCTTTAATGTCCTCCACTATCAATCTCAATTTGTAGTACTCTCCCATATAACCCATGAGGTCATTGGAGCCCGCCTCCAGTTGGGAGTCTAGGAGTAAGATCTGCGATTTATCCTTATCCTTCAGCGTGCGCTGTGCTATGAGCAGACATTCTTCGGCACTGAGTAGATCCATGGGGTTCAGGTAATGTCTGTTTGGCTGCCAAAATTAGAATGAGTGCTACAAAATAATCTTCGTTTGTCTTTGGGAACGCATAAAATAATGAGATTGCCAGTGTTATCTATCACTTGTTTGGGTGTCTCTTTCTTTTCTGAATCGTATGTTTAGATAATACAACTTGGAGACTGCAGAAGGTTTGTTTCAACAGAAGGTAGAATAATTTATGAGACATCAAAGCATATTTAGATGCTGAAATGAAGCACACAAAAAGGCCATTTAAATAGCTTTAAACTCTATCCCGCATCAGTTTTCCATCCATGCCAAATCGAGTGACAAATGAATATGCCCCTGAAAGTAAGACAACCCATTACCAAGTACACTTTTTAGCGATAAGATAATCTCTCAAAGAGAGAGCGTTCAGCGCCAGCCAGCCCACTGATACGAACCCTAGTGTTACCAGGTGAACAGCAACCAGATAGTGAGACAAATTCACATTTAATCAGCTTTGTTTATGATATGTCAGTGCCAACAAATCGTCCACACACTCGTACATGTAATCGGCAAAGTCTCGATGTTCGTTCATCAACTGGAGCACAGCTGGTGTACGATCGACATTACAGAAGCGATGAAAGTCCGCCGGTCGCTGATCCTTGAGGCTCTTCAGATAGTTGTCGGGCAGTCGGAGTATGGTGGCTGCCATGCAGTTGTAGGTGGCCCCAAACAAGGCAAAATCCTTGAGAGATTGCTCAAACTCCTCGCGGCTCAGCTGCTCCTGTCTGGCATCGACGCCCATTGTCTGGAGCTCCTCCGCCAGAGTGTCGTAGTACAGATTTATCAAGCGATCAATCATTTGCTTACGATTGGCTGGCTCTAGATTGAGATAGCTAACCAAATGGAAGTCCATGGCAGGCGGGGCATAGCGACACAACTGAAAGTCCACCAGGATGGAGCGCTCCTCCAGCGGGCGCTCCTTGTGATAGAAGACATTGGCACCCCAGGCATCCCGATGAACGAAGACATTTCTGTGTACTGGCGAGGGGTTAACCATATAATAGACGCTATCCAAGCGGCGTGGCAGTTCCTTGGAGATGTACTCCTGGGCCCTGGCATCATTGCGGACATCGGGATGAGTGGCAGCTACCGCCAGCACGGCCTAGAGAAGAGGTTTAGGATATATTTGAGGAAGGAATATCTCTGCATTCGATGCTCACCTTTAGACCCGCGGTATACCATTCAACGTCAGGAGCGACGGACACTTCTTTGAGCCACTCCCGCAGCTGAACGCCGATCGTTTGTCCCCGCTCTCGCTCATAGGCCACACTACTGGCATGAAGGGTGGCCAGCGACTTTAAAATGGGACCCAGCTGCTCCTCGCTGAGGAAACGAGTGCCCGCTGGCAAGGAGACATATCCCATATCCTCGACATTCTGCATCACGAAAAGATCATCGCGGGTGAAGTAGCATTTGGTGCACCACACATGGGGAGCTGCAGAAAACTCCCAATGGATCATTTTTATATTTTCATGGACTGCGTAAACTTACAGAACTTTTTGAGCTCGTTGAGCAGCAGTTCATAGAGTTTAGTCTCCTTTTTGATGAGACCCATTTTCTCCATATAGAATTCCATGTTGGCATTTTGAAAGATCACCGACTTGACAAACAATCGTGTGGTCTGCTCCTCCTGCTCATCTGCCAGCTGATATTTGAGTTTCAAATGGAAATATTCGCCCAGGAAGCCAACACTTTCGGTGGCTGGCACTATTTCAAAGTGTTTTAGGACCCCATGCTGCTGCTTATCGGCCAATAAATTTACCAAAATCTCCTGACACTCTTCCAGCGTAAACAGTTCCAAGCGATTTTGTCGCGTGAGCACCGGTTTGTAGTCATCGTTACTCATACTCAGGCGATTGTTACGCGATTATATAGATCGGTAATGGACTGCACGGGTTTTGGACTCAAACTGATTTCATTTCGATTGTGTTGCAGAGTTTATATTGAAGAAAATACTCTATAAGGAGGGGGTATATAACGTATCATAGGCTACACAATTGCACTGCGCTAAGCTAGCTTTAATTCCTATTTTGTTAGAGTACTTTCCCTCTCGATCATGGCATTTTCTTCACAATCATTTCTTATCGTCACAGGCTGCACAGCCCATCGAACTCTTGCTTATCGGACTCTCTCTCTCTCTCTCTCTCTCACATAATTGCCCTATCGATGGCCATGTTCATGACATCCACACAGCACTCCTCCATGTAGGTCCTGAACCCTTGATTGGTTTTCATGTAATCCAAGATCACTCCACTGCGATCCACATACTTAAACTCATTGGTCACGAAGGCGGCTGGCACCTTGACTATGGTGGCAGCCACAGCGCGATAAACAATCCCAAATAAACGAAACTCTTCAAAGGATTCCAGGAGCTCCGCTTTGGTCAACAGTTGCTCTGCCTTGAGGCCAAACTCTGTGAGATTCTCCACCAAATAATTGTAGTACACATCGATGCAGCTCTTCTCCATTTCCCTGCGATACGCTGATGTGAGATTCATGTACAAACAATAGCTAAGATCTTGGGCAGGTGGAGTGTAACGACATGTCTGAAAGTCTACAAGAAGAGCTGCCCCAGAGTCCTCTTCGCTCGGATAGAAGGTATTGCCTATCCACAGATCGCGATGGCAGAGCACATTCCTGTACTTGATTGAGGGTTCCGCCTGCTCGTAAATCCCCTCCATGATAGCCAGCAGTTGGTTGTCAATGAAATGTAGTTCTTTGGCTCCCTGATACTGGGGTAGACTTCGCACGGCAGCCAGCACAGCGGAGAGACCGGTGGTAAACCAGGCTATCTCCGAGGCCACTGTCACCTCCAGCAATTGATCGCCATAGGCGACACCAATGTTCACTTCCGTCTGATGCTCGTAGATCAAGCTGGCGGCGTGGAAGGCTGCCACCGAACGCATCAGCTGCTGCAGGTGATTCTCGTTGAGTTGCGAGGCATCCACTGCCCGATATCCTTTTAGTTTGATGTCCTCGAGCACCAGTAGATCGGGTCGAGTGTAGTAACAAAAGGGACTCCACTTGACTTTGGCTAAGGGGAAGACTACTTATAGTTCGTTGTTTTAAACTTGGCATTTGATTTACTCACTGTAATTTTGCATTTTGGGCAGCATTGTCTCATAGAACCATGCCTCCTTTCGAAAAATAGCCTCCTTGGCCACTTCAGCGCTTTGTTGAGGCAGGGTTTTGATGAAAAGCTGCTTTTTGTGGATGATATCCTCTCGTTCAGCCTGCAATAAGTATACATTTGGCTTTATAATGGATTTGCCTGCTGCTTACGATAGCAGATCGATAAAAAGTGAACTAAGAAAGCAGCGAGCTTTTGAATGGATGCTTTTTTCTAGCTTTAGTACATGAAATGGCCGCTGATGCCAGTGGAGCGCCAAAACAGACATACGCCCAAAGGTATACCATGAAATGTAAATATGAATTACACAGGCATGTATCATGTATGAAGCTTACGTGTACAATGCACCAGTTTTGTCTACATGAAAGTTTCTTTAAAGATGAATGACAATTTTGGCTAATGTTTCCTGTGTATCTAGGGCACATTAGTCCTAGTGCTGAAAGATCTATGTTGTCGTTTACGCTATGCCTAACAATACCTAGCAGATTTTGGCAGAAGAATAAAATATTAAATTGGACTGTGGCCATACAAATCATAGCCAACATACTCTAAAGAATTAAGATTAAGCCTATATATCCAAAATTTTTTAGTTCAAAGTTGGAGCTTTCTTAATAGTTTCACAATTAATTACTAGACGACTATCATTTAATGGACACAAACTTTGTAGTGTTTTGCACTGACTGCCAAGGCAATGGCCAAGATATGGATACTCACGTTGCAGCAGCTTATAGTCAGTGCATAGTAATCACCCAGATAACCGATTGCAGTGTCATCTCGAACCACTTGATAGGCCAACAGCTTGCTCTTGCCATTTGTCAGATTCTCCAAAATTTTCACACATTCGTGGCGGCTGAGCAGCATATTGCGTATACGCAAGGCCGTCTTACGTATACGTTGGATCTTTCTCTCTCTTTGGCTCTCTCACCCTCTCTTTGTGTGGCGTTCGCTGGCGTTTTGACAGAGCACACTTTTCCGAGAATTTTCACTCAGCAGAATACAGCAGACACTGCCGATCGGAAGCAACTGAGCGAAAATAGAATTCTACTCAGTTTTTATTTTCTTTTGGCTAGCATTTTGAATGCACAAATGTTGGTGGTGCATTGTGTACGATTTAGATTAGATTTGTATGATTAGATATAGGCCAGTGGGTGTGTTTGCTGCTGCACTGGGGGGCAATTAGAAGAAATTAGAGATACATTCAAAAAAAAAGCGCATGTGGAAAGCAAATATAAATCCAAATATAATCAAACTGAGCTATCTATATCTTTTTTTATCTCAAGCAATGCTCAAAATCAGTGCAAATAATAAACTTTCTTAGTCAACAGCCAGGCGCTTCAAACGTGAATCCAAGAAGCTCGAATAAGGACGAATTGTCATGTAGTAGAATATCTCCACGAAGCTAAGCAAACTGGCACCCACAAATAGACCCGTAGTGCCTCCAATGGACACTAGAATAAATTCACATTTATCAAAGAAAAACCTATGAAGTTCTCTGATGATCCCACTCACCCACCAAATCCAGTTTGCCACGCACCAAATTCCTCTTGTAACGCTCCGTGGGCAGCTCTATGAGACCCACCTCAATGCGGGAGACGGGATTCTGCTGCCCCACCATATTGTCCTTGCTGTCAAAAACTGTAGTTATGTCCACCTCCGTGCAGGAGGGCAGACAATCGCAGACCAGACCCTTGCGACCGCGACGCTTTGACCACTTGGCAATGATCACCGAAAGATCCTCATAATTTCTGTTAAGGCACTCCAGACCATCCATATTGCAGAGCTGCCAGTCGGGAGAGTTGGGAGACAGATGACTAGAGCAGTTGCACAACTCCATCTGGCGATCCTTGCGACACTGAACCGTGCAGGCACTGTAGCTGTAATAATTGTGGACACTGAGGATGTTCTCATCGGCAAATCGACAATTACGCTGATGGACGCTCGTCTGACGGATTTCCTCATCGTTTTCAATGTCACGCTTCGAGATGTAGCGTCTGGAAGATTAGATTTTGGTATGAACTAATATGTAGGAACCGCAAGGGTTGCTTACATGAAAGATATATAGGGACCCACGACTAGAAAATCCGTTTTGGGTGTCACCAAAGTGGGAACTTCCTCGGTGCCCAATATGAAGACCTGCTCAAAGAGAAGGAAGGAACCTTTAACCATTGATTCAGTCGACTTTTAGGCACATCTGTTGAAATGGTCGTCTTCAACTCTTTAGTCATAATATATTAATCTTTATGATCCAAGTGCTATGAACTTTTCTTTGGTCAGAAAGATTATAGAACTCACAGTAGCCTCCGTATGCAATTCCATTGTGAGTGTTCCGGGTCCAGTATAACGATTCGAATACATATTCAGCTTGGGGCCTTTATTCTTGCTGTAATGAAACATCTTTTGTGAGAAAATCACTCTCCATATAAAGATATTTATGGGTTTCGCACCCTGCCTGCAAGGAGTTGATGGCATAGCATATGCCCAGCTCTGTTTCCATGCGATGAAAGTACTTGCAGCACTCAAAGGGCTTGTTGTTCCACTCGCAATTGCTGATGGAGTCCACACAGCTGCTTCGCACCAGCTCCGCGTAGTAGGAGAAATTCGAGTAGAAGCAAGAGGCAGTGGACTCCTCGCCACTGCACTCGTGCACCGTGTGATAAGACTCGCCGCGGAAGAAGGCAATCTCGCTGAGAACCTCCTCCAAGGTAAAGTCATGATCCGCTCCCCAGAGTCTGAAAGGAATCCGTTTTAGGCACTCCTCTGAGCGTTATTTTACTTACTGTTCAGCCACTTCCTGTATACGATCCATATTCTTCGACTCACACACTATGATGGCTGGAAAATTGGTGTTCCAATCGCGATACGAACTCTCCACCACAAAGCTAATGGCATTATTCTCAAAGGCACCTGAAAGGTGTCTCCATAGTAAACCATTAAACATCTTATCTGTGTCGCATGCGACGACTCACTCAGCGAGGCTTTGATAAGCAACCAGGAGGCATACCAGGAGACTACCAGACAAATGACCCAGAAAATTCGCTCCAACCAACTGGCATCTTTGTCCACTATGAATCTGGCGCCATGTAGCGTAGAATTCGATAAATATTCCTCTATAGTTCGACTGAATCTCATGGTGGTACTCTGCTCTATGAACTCTAATCCGTAAGTGATTGTAACTGAACCTGCAACCGAACCGGAAACCCCTGTTGTTACACTTGCTAATGACTCCCCATTATTCATTCGATTTATCAATCTCGATTAGAGTTATGTTTGTGTCAGCTGTTCATTTTCCCAGCTTCGGTCACACGCACATTTATCCAAAGATTACAGTTTCGGCCAGCTCTTTGGAGTGGCACAAATTTGTTTGCCTCACATCAACAATGGCTTAACTCGTTGTAGTTTACTTGATAAGCACACGCTCCCATGGGGTTTATAGAGTCTGTCTACTACATAATAAATCCAGTCCGAATTTTAAACAATTAGTTGCCAACAGGCTAGCGCCAGTGAGTGTTTTGTGTGTAAATGTTTTAATCTCTTATCTACACTTGGATGCAAAAATGTAGAAATGACTGAAAGTTGAAATTAATAAATATTAATTCTTGTCATTTATTCACAAATAAACTGTCCTATTAAATGGCCTTCTTGGTAGAAAAGTTCATGGGTTTTCGCCAGGAAATACTTCCATTTGTTTCATCAGCATTATAAGATGTTTGGCTCGTATGACTGAACACACCGCCAGGGTGTGGTCCTTAATTGCTGCAAATATGTGCAGTCTAGGCCAAGAGCAAATAAATTAAATGGGATTTCTGCTAACGCCTTTTATGCATTTTCCCCCAACCCATTCGGATGCACAATCTTCTCTATAGAGCCCTGTCGCTTATCTTGTGAAAATTTACAACAGTCTAATGGTGGGAGGAAGGAATATAAAATGTTGTGCCCACGGGCAGATCTCCAAACAGTTGACATCGACATGGCGCCGGCACTGGAGTTGAGTGCCAGCGAGATACGCGGCCTGTGCCAGCGATACCTTCATCAAGATAATTGCAGTTCAAGTCCTGGATTCGATATAGTCAGCTATCAGCTGAGACCCACATCGGAGGCGCCAGCCGGATATCTGGGCAGTCACTTCTATCTGCAGGTCACCGTGCAGCTGCACGATGGAGAGGAATTGAAGCTCAGATTCTTTGCAAAGGCAGCACCCGAGGGCAATGCCTCGCGAATGGAGTATCTCGAGGATTTTGGAGTGTTCCAAAAGGAGATTGCCGTGTATAAGAATGTGCTGCCCGAAGTGGAAGCAGCCTGCGCTAAGGTGGCACCCGAATGCTACTATGCCAACAAGAATCTACTGGTTTTCGAGAACCTTGCGGATCAGGGCTACCGCATGGGCAGCGGACGTGATGGGCTGCTGAGCTATGAGCAGCTGCTCTGCTGCCTGAAGACCCTGGCCGCCCTGCATGCCGGCTCCATCATCCAGGAGCAGCGTACGGGCAAGAGACTCACCCAAACACAGCCACGCGCCGTCGTGGAAAATGCTTATCCCAGCAACAAGAAGCCGGATCACCTGCGAATGGTAAACTTCAACAATGGCTGTTTGGTGTTTAAGAAAATCATCAAGGAGCTGCCCAAATATCAGTCAAAGATGGACTACATTTTGGATAACTTCACCGATCGAATGTCGTACATTTTCGAGGCAATCAAGACGTCCGATAAGTATCAGAACACCCTGCTTCATGGCGATCTCTGGGCCAACAACATTATGTTCCAGTACGGCAAGTATGGAGATAGTCCACTGCACTGTCGCCTCGTGGACTTCCAGCTGGCCCGATATGCTCCACCAGCACTGGATGTGCTCACCGTCCTAACCATCCCAACAACTAGTCAATTCCGGGCCGCACATCTCGATGAACTCTTGGCGGAGTATTATCGTTTCATGAGCGAGTTTCTCAAGCGTGCTGGCCTGGAAATAGCTCGCTTTATACCCGAAAATTCCTTCTTTCAATCAGTGGATGAGTTCCGCAGTGTGGGCCTCATCGAGAGCTGTCTCTTCTGTCATTTGGTGCTGCTGCCGCCATCCTCTACCCAAAAGTTGACCAGCTCTGCGGATGGTTTCAATGACTTCTTCAGCAATCGTCGCATAGAGATCTGCCAGGAGGCATTCGAAACGGATGAGCTATACAGAACCCGCCTCACAGACATGATTGAAGATTTTGTGGACAATTTTGTCCTAAAAGAAAGTAATTAAAGTTAGTAATTATCTCCCGAAAATATAGAAATTTCAAACTTTGCTTGGCTTTTTAGACCATGCTTCGTTGAGTTTTCGTTTTTGTTTAGCTCTTCTTTGGCGTTTCGGAAAACTTTCGAGCAGTGTCCAAAAACTTGCCAAGCCAACAAACCGATCTTCGGCTTTCGGCCAGTCTCAGTACCAGTGACAGTAGCAGTAGCAGTCGCAGCTCGTGGCTTTCTGGCGGCAAACTTCAATTCAGTTGCCAATTGGCCGCGTTCAATTCAACAACTGCTGTTGCGGGCTCCCATTGAAACCAAATCCGCCTTAATGCTTAGATAAAGCGTTTCAATAGTTTTGCAAACTTTTCAATATCAATTCAGAGACCTGTACAAAATGTGAGTTTGGTTCAAAGTGTGTAAAATAATCTTTAGAATTAATTATGTAACAAGATAAATAAGTAAATGAGTGAGAGATTAATGGATAAAATGAATTGGTGATTGCATGTGTTAATGAATAAAAAATTTATTGAATTGCTGGAGTAATTGCTGTGTAATTCCGCAAAAATTAAATTCAAACAAAATAAAACAACAAAATAACAAATGAAGTTAAACAGATTGAATAATAATAAATAATCTAATGAAAGATATAGATTTGTTAAGAATTTTCACGAATATGAAAATACATTCAAAGATTTTCAACAGAATCACAAGAAATCATTTTCAAAAGTCTCTTGTCCTTGTTGACAATTTCTGTGAAGATCTGCAAACATATTTGTAAAAACATTTGCACAATCATTCAATGTACTCTAAAGCTGATGATCCCATCAGCATGCCATAATTTATAAACCGAAAAAAGACTCAATAATTCGTTGCGGTGGCCACCCAAAGACCTACAAAAAAAGTGTGTGACAGAAAACCCCAATGCGAAAAAAAACCCATAAACAATTTTGACCTATCACAAAACTACAACAACAAAGCCCAACAACATTGACTGGAAAAAGGAGTTAGCCAAAAACCATAAAATTCGACAACAACAAAAAGATTGAAGCTGAAAAAATGCTGCACTTGACAGATAATTTCGTTTAACGGTCACGTTTTCTTAACAAAGACGCAAACAAAATGAACGAAAAATACCAAAACTAACACCACACCAATGGCAATAATAAAACTTAAAAAAAAGAGAAAAAAATTATAATATTATCAATGCAATAACCGAATATAATTATTGCGATTGTCATGGCACACAGCGTTTTCAATTAAACGATGTGAAGACACAAAACGGGCAACAAAAGAGGCCAAAACAAATGTCCAAAATCAGGTGCGCTGCCCTGCCCCGTTACGCCATTTGGCTAATAAATATGATCCATCAATATTGACCATAAAGTGTTGAGTGGGGGGCGTGGTGTCAGGGAGGCAGTTAGTCGATCGATCGTGCTTCGCGGACGAATAAAGTTGACACAGTTTTTTGATTTAAAGTCAAATGAAAGTGAAAAAATAGTGATGCAACTTTTAATTTTACTTTTCGGAATACTAATTTTTAAATTGAAATACAATTTATTCATGAAAATTTCACACACAAAAAAATATATTACATTGGTGGCTGCTCAAAAAATATAGTTTTTACAGCCAACTTAAAGTATTTACCAGCATCATTACAACCAGTAATAAATAAATTAACCAATTACATTACTTAATTAAAATAAACACTCCTAATTACCCTTTCAACACATATTATGGGCCTCACCTAAAATATATTTTAAAGCAGAATCGTGTAATACACGATTTTTAATTACAAATTTCATGGGGAAATGAGATGTGCATAAAAACAGCAGCGGTAACAGCAACCACATACAAAAAAAAAAAAAACATCCTCAACTGCGACAACCTTGAAACGGTTTAAAGTTTAAAGAGTTTCACACTTTCAAAACTTAACGATCACCTGCTCCAGTCGCCGGCTAAAACGTGTAATGAGCTTGTGTATGTTGAGTGCAGACAGACTCTTTTTATTGGGCTCAAGTTTCGCATCAAGGTTCCCCTCTCACTACTTATCTGAACTGTCATCACGGAGCTACCACACGACCCAACCTTATATGTACGATTACGATTCTTCGTTCAATTTTTACTGTATCCGTAACTGCATCTGTTTTGAGGTATGAACACTGGATCAAAAATTGAAGCACCCACCCACCGAACTATTGGAGGAACGAAAGTTGTGTCAGAAATTGAAGATATTTCTTTCTATTAAGCTTTCGTATGTACCAATAGTCTGTAGATTGTAAATATCCTATTCATCGATCTGAATTCACATTCCGATTCGTTTCATTCGTTCCAAATACAATTTGCAGTCCCTTCCCAGGTTCCTTTTAAGTTTGTCGCACCGAAAATCGCACTGAAAAGGCCAAATTCCTTTCACTGACAAACAACCTTATCCGACTTACAGTACTTTTCCTACACAATCTAATTTGTGGTGTTCCGATTTCCCCATTTCGCAATCCCCTTACCGATTACCCGTTTTGTAAGAATGAAAATTGTAACAGATGCGTGAGCACATTTCCTCATTGTATGCAAAATATAAACAAATTTGTAGACTTTGTAGAATAACAATACTAACAATACGTCAATCTTTGTCAATTAACCACATGACCCAAATTTGGAATGTTGGAATGGAATGGAATGAAGAGACGACTACGTACTGTACATACGTACATATGTAAAAAAGCGAAAACTGCAACCGACTCTCGGACGCTGACGCCAATTGGATTCCATTGACCTAATCAGACACAGACACGGAGACGGTGTGACGGGTGATGGGTGATGGAGACTGAGACTGGGACTGGGACAGCCACAAAGCGTAGTTGCAGTATGTAAGTAAGTAGCTGTCCCCCGTCCCAGTCCCAATCCCAGTCTCTGTGCCCAGTAACAAAAACAACAACAATTAAGTGGCGTACACAAAATAAGCATGAAAACCTGAAAATACCAGCACATTTTTGGGGAGGTTGTGGAGGAGAGTGTTTTGCTGGAGTCTTTTGCGCATGCGCAAAACGGCAGAATTGCATAAGACGTGGTGGGGTCCGTCCGATGGTCGGGCTGGTAACCGAAAGCGAAATGCAACCCGCCCAAGTCATGGCACATCAGTTGGGTGTGACCAAGAAGGCAAAAATGGTTGCTGGACTGTGAACTGGATTGTGCATAAGACAGGCAGATGATTTTTTGGGGTATTAGATTGAGCGGAGATGTTTTCAAAGAACTAATCGTATAGATCAAGGTTGGGATCTAGTTTCTGTTCTCAGTTGGATGGCAATCCCATCTTTTGAAAGCACTCACATGCCTGTGATTTGCATTGAACGTATGGGGAAACACCTTAACTATAAAGTCTACACAATATTTTAAATATGAAGTTCTATCGAAATGAATGACTAGATCAGCCTCGTAATAATTACCAAACAATATTAAGGAACACTATCTGTGTCCTAGCCATTCTCTACATTACAGTTTACCCATTAAAATACAGATCTGTTACAGAAACTCGAATATCTTATGGTTAGTCGTATCATAGCATTGTAATTCAAGTGATTTGCATGCTCTTGCATCATATAATTTCCCCGTTTCGTACGGTTATGGAAATCGTACAAGTCCAGTCAAGTCTTTGGCTTTAAAGCGGCTGATGATGATCAGTCACAACGGCAGCCAATACAATGACTTGGCCAAAAAGCAAAGGGCGGCAAGAAACACACACACACATTGAAAATGCCTGTGCCGCATTAGTGGCAATATCAAGTCCAAAACTTACATCACCAAAGGGGCAAGCGCGGCTGCAAGAGGCAAGTGGCTACGGCGTCACTGCCGGTTATCCAATTAAAAGCAAAGATCAGGGATCTTTTTGCAACCAAACTGGGACGAACGAACGTATGGACCAACTAGCCACCGCATGACGATTGGCAAAAGCAGAGCTTTTTTTCCACCTCGCAGCACGCGACATCTAGGAAATGACTGGCCACATGACAACCCAACTGCAACTTCAACAGAGAAATAGAAACTGCCACAGACGGAGTCGATGTCAGAGACTGAACGACGGAACCAGCAGTCAGCTGACTTGGCCAACAAGTTGTCCCGGTGCTTGGGCCTGGTACTGGGCTACTCACTCCGAAAAGCCGGTCATTTAGGCGTGGACTGGACTGGGGACTTGGGAGAGCTCTTGGGGGAACATGCGTGTGCCTGTGTGTGTGTAGTGCGTGACAGGCGGAAACTTGTTATATTATATGCACGCCACAATTATGTAATGATCATCGTAATAATAATTTAAGTCGAGCAAGTGAAAATGGTATTGTGCTCTCAACTGAAGTCTTCATCTGCCTCGTTCAAGGTGTCTGACCCGTCGACTCATCTGGTCGGTGGCCATTTTCGTCGTGGGTCTCACAATGCTGACCGAGGCACGTCCGCAGAATCAGCGGGATCTCCAGCACATTGCCGTCGTGGAGAATGCCGCTTGGGAGCAGACCCTGCCACAACAGTTCCAGAATCCTTTCTACAAGACACCCAGAGTCCGGGATGCTCTAGCCAGATCCAGTTGGTTTGGACCTGGCGAAGAGGTGGTACGTTTCATCAACTATAAACACACATATGGAATCTTGGTCTCTCAAATGAGTGGAATTTTGTTTCTTTTAGGTGTACGATCGTCAGGCTGAGAAAATTCCGCGTATGGAAATCTACAATGTGTTATCCCATGCCGGTCTGATACCACGTCGGCGTTTCTTTTAAATATTTTGCATTTATCAAATGTTATGTTATGTACACCAATATGAAAATATAAAATCGCAGTCATTAGTTTAGGAACAAAAAGGATCAAAAGCTGAACAATTTAATGGGCGATAAAAGCTTTATTGCAGATGATCCTATAATGGGCAGCATCTTATATTATTTTCATATGTATGATTGCTGCATATTCTTCTAGTAAAATGTGTGTGTTTAACCACTAGGAAAACGGTAAGCAATATTATAAAAGCCTGAACCCTGAAATTTCTCCCAACCCACCTGAAAGTAAGACAAAAAAATTGTAAGTACAAAATTCCATTGTGCACAATTGACTTTTGTATTAAATCAATAATCGTTTTGCCCTAAAGCTCAATGTCTTATATAAAATATAGAAAAAAATATAGGATCATATTTCTTTTAAAACAACTACATAGGGATTTTGTCTACATAGATAAAATCAATTGTTTTTTCAAGCCCGTGATGAGCTTCAATCGATGGTCCAGAGCTTGTTGGTCTACCACATCCGTACTGAGGGGCTGATGCTCCTCCTCCAGCACAGAATTTCGCTCCAGCAAGGCTTTACGTATCCCTAGAGTGGCTTCGTGTTGCTCATCATTCTCATCTTCTGCGTCACTGTCTTCGTGGGACAGTCCATTGCCATTCGTGGTGCCACCATTGGTGTCCGCTTCCGCTGCAGCAGCGTTAACCCGCGAAGTCGCATCCGCCGGAATCAGTAGCGACTTGACAAACTCTCCGCAGATCAGGCTCATGGAGGGCATAGTGTGGGCGGACAGATTGACAAACTGTAATAGATAAATGAACATTAATTGGCATTGACCTTGCTGAAGTTCACAACAAGGTGTGTCTGTGTGTGTTAGAGGTGTGCGATATTATTATTTTTCGGTTGTTTTCGGGTGTCGAGATTGCGGTTCAAGTTCAGTCGTAGTCCCAGTCCCAGCACCCAACACCAAAGCCTCGCTCGACAATGTTAATCACATGATTATTGTACCTCTCAATAGAGGGTAACATGATTTTGTGAATATTTTTGTAATGGCAAGGCGGAAGTGTGTACGAGATAACAGAAATAAATGGAACGATCAGCCGTAGGTGAGGATGTGAGGATGATAATATTCATGATAATTTTTACTTCCGCTTTTACTGAAACCTACCAGCATTGGATATTCTAAAGGGTATGTAACTCTTCGACTTGAAATCAGTACCTTCCCTTCTTGTAGTTATTTTCCGTTTGTCATTCATTGCCTGGGGTTTGTGCGGGGCATTAATAAACTGCTCAAGCCCTCGAGTGGATTGCCTATTAACCTTCGCGCATGCGCTTGGCCATCCACTTGGCCATTGCTGCTCCATTTTAATGCAAAAATTGTTTAAACAAAAACAATCGACGTGCAAACATTTGACCGAATGTCAATTGTAATCGTTTAAGTGACACGATTGCAAAATACATCTTGTTGTTTTCCTCAGAAAATTAATTAAAGAATAACTTGGCAGGAAGCAAACAATCATTTGTGACTCAATACATGAATCGCCTACGACGATAACCGAGTATACAAATTGAGCTGACTTTCAGCTTTCCGCAAGCTCGAACCGACTCAAACCAGAATAAACTCTGGGAAAAATTATGGTAATGGATAAATGCAATTAAGACTAGTGCTGGGCCCGCACACAAGTAATTATTATTACACCTAGCAACACACTGGCGGAAACTTACGCAATCCAGAAAAGTACAAATTTTGCCCAGTAAAATACAGAAAAGAAAAGAAAAGTGTCAAAAGCACGCAACGGCTATGACAGGCTTCTGCCCTACGCATAAACAACAAATTGAGTAACAATGTCGGAGAGAGTGGAGTACAAGGAGAGAGAGAGAGAGGAAGAGCGTCACTCAATGCACAGTGGTTGTATGAAAACTACATATATGGAATGTTCTTTATAAGAGTAAAATGCTGACTCAAAACTATACTTCTTCTCAGAAGTAAATCATCAAAAATATATGTAAATAAATGAATAATTAATTATTTTTATTTTAAGCCCTAAGTTCTCTTAGAGCACTATGTCAACTATTGGCACCACTGTCCAAAAGGGGGGCTTGACTGCCCGACTGTGCTGCACTTCCAATTCACAATAGCCGCCGCCAGCCGAAGCTTAAGAGAAAGGAACAGCCACTAAAGAGCGAGCGCCATCGCTCAAACAATAACAAAACGAACTTTACGAGCCACGAGCTGGGCTTTCGTTCCGTTAGAATTATGAGGGCGAAGCACGCACGAAGTGGCTGGCCTGGTGCTCGTGCCCGGCTGCCGCCGAGTATAAATGGCGAAGTGCTTTGCCGACAAATTTACACTTTACCGTTTTATTCCGCACAAACAACAAGCAGACCGGAGCAAGCCCGGCAGAGAAAGAGCGGAAGCGCGTGCCGCTAAAGTTTACGGAAATAAAATTGAACACAAAAAAAGTTCAAAGCACAAGCCCCCCCAAGAATCTTGTTTGTCCTCCTCATCGTCAACTGCAGCAGCTGACAATAACGCGTTGAATCTTATTAAACAATTTACGATTCAATTAAACAACAATTTACAGTGTACATTTTACACCAAGTAGAGAGAAAGTGAGTGGTGGAGTGTGAAATAGAGCCAAAGAACAGAGAAGGAGGAGTCACCCAAAAATAAACGTCGAAAATGTGGCCCAACTTTTTTGCTGTCATTTCCATTCTGTGCCTGGCCCTTGTCGCCATCGCCCATTCTGGACCCGTGCCAATTGTGAATGAGGTGAGCGAAAGGGGAAAGAAGGAGTCAAAGGAGTTGTGGTGGATAGAGATAAGGGAGTAGAGCCAATGGCAAAGAAAGCAAAAAGAGTGCAGTAAAAAAGTGGAATATATTTTGGGAATGGTACAAAAATAAAAGAGTACAAAAGAGGACACCAATTCGAAGAATATAAGAAAGAAAGACAGCAGGGTTCATACATTTAGTAGAAGCAAACTATGGAATATTTTTGGGGCAATGACTTCACGGATATTTTCCTGCGTGGGCGGGAAATGCAACCCAATGCGCGGCAAGCGCGGAAGTGCAACCGCCCGCTAATAAATAGTGGGCGGTGTACATTTTCTCAAGATATAAACTGCAGTCTTAATTAAAAGATTGCTTTCTAATTAAAACATGAGACATAATAAACAAGAATTAAAGAGTAACTTTAAACATTTAAGCTACATATAGGACATTTCCGCCCGATTGTGATGTAATTTCTATCTTTATGATTAGCAAAATAATAATCAAGTAGTAGACATTTATAAGAATTACATGATAGAGCTATCCGGAACAATACATTTCTAAATCCAGAAATAAGAGGATCTGTGCAAAGGTTCAAACAGACTGCTATAATTGATAGATAACTGCGCAACTTTAAGGTGGCATAGAAACAAACAGAGATGTCTTTATCGGCTGCACAGTTGCTGTTGGTTCAAGGAAATTTCCTCTCCGTATAGTCGAAACACTTAGAATACATTTAATACGGCACCTGCCTTAAGTAGAACACCCTCTTCAAAGGGTATTATAACATAATCATTGAGCACGTTTACGTCGTGTGATGTTAATTTATGTAACTATATATAGACGGGCATGAAGTAGACAAAATCTATAGTACAGAGAACAGATTATTCGAAATTTCCGAGTGTTGTGGATCAACCTTATCAATGTCTCTCTCTGTCTCTGCAGACTTGAACTTTGATAGAATAAACAAAGTGATTAATAATTATATAAATATAACAACTGATTTTTGGATGGATGGATGATAATAGGAAAAAGTGATCAAAGAACAACAACAACAAAAAGTGAGGAATACCCCCTAAACAAGAGGCAAGAGGTTCTCAGATGAGTATACAGGAAATATTTATAATGTAATCTCTTCAACATGTGCGTTTAATATCCAAGACACGAGACTACATAAATCGCATATTATTCAGTTGCTAGGCTACTGAATGATTATTGCGCATGATTTACAAAAATTCCTTAGAAAAAAACCAATTGAAAGGCGCGTCCAAAAATAAAACCCACTTTCGGGTAAATGTCGTTATAAATCTCAATGGACATTATTCAAATTGAGTGTCCAGCCGACACAAAAGATCATCCCATAACAGAAAGATTAAAGGGTGCCCCCGTAGGGGAGAACAAAGAAGGAAAAGTAGGCAACATTGCAAAAATATTTAAATAGAGATGTTCCAAAAGTAGATCACAAAAACTATGACAGTCAAATAGTTATAAAAGCATCTGTTAAAGATATTCAAAAAATATGCATTTTCTGTGCTTCCACAAGTCATATAAATAAATCTCTTATTTGCAGCACCAGCAACTGATGCCCAAGGTGCCCCAATGGCATTGTCTGCGCTACTTCAAGCACGACGTCTTGATGATGCGTCGCTGTCGCCATTTGCGTGTACCAACGGCGCCACGGCTTGGCGATGTCGTCAAGCGGAAGAAGAAGTAATCGGCATCGATCCAATAAAAGACAATCATCGTCAATTCTATATAAACGACTGAGCAATTGCTAAAAAATATAGCCACAAAAAGATTTGTATACCCAGACCAAAGTTAAACCATTACTCAAAACATATACGATAAACTACTTACAATTAACTAACGATAAGTCTAACCAATTGTACTTCATAGACGCGTAAGGTTTCAAATAAACACAATAACAAATGATGTTCTCGTAAGCCAATCTGGCCTGCGCCCTGTGCTTCCCTTGATGCTCGGACCCCGCTTTCTACACGGACATCCGCATCCAATGACAAAATACACAGTCTATGGCGATGGTAACAAGTCGACCCCGTGTAACCCTCTATTTGAAACCCAACCACAGAAAAGTTTTTGTTGCCTCATGCCACATATGGTAATGGTATAATTTTTGTTTAAGCGAAAAACTTACCGCACTGACAGCACTATGCTCGCCCCGACCCACTATCAGAGGTCCACCACTCGAGTTCTCGAGCGCCTCCAGTTCCTTCTTCTGTTGCCGCACATGAATGCCAAAGGTGGCATGCGTGAGCAGGTTCTCGTTGACGGCGGGCGTCGGGGCAAAGCTGATCGGAGCTGGAGCATCATCCGATGGACTCTGGCCGGGCCTCGCGAGGTAGGCAATCTCCTGTGTGTGTGTGAGCATCAGGAGCGTAGACTGCGCCTGCCAGTCCAGATTAATGGAGTTTTGTTTGGGTTGACGGCGTGGCAGCCAGGCCAGGCCATGGGTCTTGGGCAGATTCCTGCGCTGATACAACGGCAGCGGCACATTCGGCTGGAAGACATGCACTGCAAAGAACAATTGATTATATCTCTTGGTTATGTCTCTCTTCCGAATCACAACTCACATTCGTCATTCCTTGTGATGACGGCCATTAGATTCGTCAGTGGATCAAAGGCCAATTGACGCACGGAAAGCTTGAGTCCCGCCTGAAGGCGCAGCGTCAGCAGGTTCCAGATCAACACTCGCGACTCGGTGCACACTGCTACCAAATGGCCCTGAGAGCCGGCACCAAATTGCACATGCGATATCTGCGCCAGCCCGTGCATGGGCGCCGCCTTGGTAGGAATTTTCTTGGGTGCTGTGGCTTGTAGATGCCTCCGCTTGGCCGGCGGCTGTTTCGATGTTGTGTTGTCGTCCAGTTTAAGGATGCTGAACAGAGCCATGACATCCGTATGCACCAGATCCTCATACCTCTGTCGCCGTTTGCCTAGCTGATCCAACCGATGCTTGGCCTTGTAGCGATGTCGAGTGTGCAGGCGATGCAGACGTGCATCCAATTTCCTGAGACGCACTCTGGCTGCCTCTGGTCGCACCACACACCGCTGCAGATGCTCCATCAGCTGCTTCTGAAAGGCGAGGGGCACACTGCACTCGATGCCAAAGCGTCGCAGCAGCTGCAACTTCTGGTGGAGGGACAGCTCGGACATTTTCATAATGTATTTGTATACCGACTCTTTGCTGGCAGCCTCTGGCTCCTTTATCTGCTGTCCCTTCACTGGGGGACCCACAATCATATCCTTGGCCTTCTCCACCAATGTTTGGTCGTCACTGCTGCTCAAGGTCTTCAGGATAGCCCACAGCTGCTGCCGCTGTTGGATGAGCTCCTTGCGGGCACCATTTAGCGTTGTTTTGGTTAGACGTAACTGCGCCTTGGACACTACCCCATCTAGACCGGGCGGACAGCTGAGAGAGTGTAGCGGCAGGCTTGGATTCCTCGCATCGTACAGCGCCAAAATGTTGCCATAGCCCACAGCCAGCAGAGAACCGTCCTGGGAGAAGCATATGGCTCCAATGGGCAGATTCCTGTAGCTCGTCTGGGCCAAGCAACTCCACATAATGCCGCGCCTGTAAATGTTCTCCGAATCGGTGATGCCCCACACTTTGATAACATTATCCTCGCCTGCAGTGGCGCAACGCAAATTGTCTACTTGGAATTGATTGGAGAAGATGATGTCCTTAAAGCCCTGCTCATGCGGCAGATTAATTTCCGTGTTCAAAATATAGCTATAAATATTTGTGTGTTTAGTGAAGGTAATGAATATTTCTTTTTTCGATTCTGCGTACCTCTGTAGCTTTTCATTGTATTCCCAGAACTTGAGTCGCACTTCAGAAAAGTTCTCCAAGTCATTGTACACCTCGCCAGTGGCCATCCAATTGATGTTGAAGGCGGCACGAGTCACACGGGTATTGTACACAATCAGGCCATCCTCATGGCTGTGTATGTTATTGTCCACCACACGAAGCTATCAAAAAAGCAATTAAAATTTATAAACTCATCAAAAGGGAAGCCACAAACTCACATTGTAAAGCAAATTTTTGGTGTATGCCGAATAGAACTGCAAGTGTCCTCCCCTGCCATTGAGTACCAGCGTATTGGTACGTGGATTCAGACGCAAACCCAAGGGGAACTTGCTCCTGCCCGTCTGATCCTTTACGTCGTAGGTAAAATGCTGCACCGTAGACTTGATGGCGCTATTGCTGCCTCCCAGCAGCTGTATGGCATTGTCCTCGGTGCACACGAGCACATTCTCATTGTCAGCGCTCACCACAATGTGCCGTATGGCACTGGCCATCCGCGGCAAGTACTTGCGCTCCTCAGGCCTGTCCAGGGGCCACTTGACCATCACAGTCTCATGGCCACCGCTGTAGAGGGTCGCCCCAGATGGGGAAAAGGCCAGGCTGGTCACCTCCGTGTGATGCCAATGGAACAGTGCATTGGTCATTGCTTCTCGCTGCTCAAACTGCCGCCACAGAAAGATGCGTCCCATTGCGTCAGCGGTGGCCACCACCTCCTCACTGGGACTCATGCGCACACACGTAATGAGACTCTGGTTGGCATTCTTGTAGCGACAGAAGTTCCAGGTTTCATAGTTGATGAAATACACATAGAAACCCTGGGCCAAAATGATGTACTTGAACTCACCCTTGCCCACATCCACCACAGGTGTACGCAGCCTACAAAAAGGGCGCAAATTAGAAATACATTTTAACCGACTTTTAACCAAAAACTCACTTCAATTTAAGGCCACACTTGACCTCAAGCTTCTCTCCATTGTTTGTGTTGACCACAAACCAATCAATCTGCTTGCCACTCTTCCGCCTGACCGTCACAAAGGCGCAGGCGGTGTCGCCGCCCTTGTACAGATTCATCAGGTTGCAGGTTAAAATCTGCAAATCTCCCAGTTTTAGGGACACCGATTTCTTCAGTACGCCTGCCCGCCAATTCCAGCGCAATAGCTGGCCAGTGCTGGTGCAGCCCAAAAGCAGCTCTGGCTGCTTCTGGTCCAGCTCCAGGCTAATCAGGGGCGCCGTGGCATCGTCAAGGACCCGGGTTAGCTCACCCGTGCTGGTCACATATACCTGGACCTTTGAGCCGCATCGCACAAATATGAATCTAAAGGAAAATGGGTGGTAAGAACTTGAATGCTTTTTTTTATGTCTTTTACTAACCTTCCTTCTGGTGAAAAGACGGGCGGATGTTCCACAATGTTGCCGCCAGCCAAATACTGCAGCTCTAGGTGATCTTCCTCGTCAAAATTCATGGCTGTCTGGCGATGTTAGATTTGCTGGCCGTCTCTTTAGTGCTTGAGCACTTGAAATGCAGTTTAAATATGCTTGTTTTATGCAATTATAGCTACTTTTTCTGAATTATTTCCCAACAAAAATTCCATCACAGCCAATGCACGTGTAGCGGATTTGATTTCAGTGTGGTAAAGCGCTGGCCTGCAGCTGTTACCATCTTAAAAGTGGTGCTGTAAATTGTTTTTTAATACTGCAGCCCTGGAAATACTCTGAAGTACTGGCTACAGGGAGACCGTGAAAGGTATATTAGTTATATGGTTATTTTAACAGAGAATATATACTGAGAATGGGTATCGAGAGGGAGATATAAGTACAAACAAAAATCATATAAAAGGGTTAAAACAAGTCACGCTAAGATATAAAATCTGCAGGAATACCGGAATATTCCCATTAATTAAAAAAATAGGGTATAAATGCGCATATACTACCGGCTGACCGGCTATTAATGGTATATTTTCACAATGAGACGGTATATTTCTGAGGGTCAAGAGGTATACATTATGGACAAATCCACGGTCACACTGGCTTAAATTTATAAAAATACATATTGTTAATGTTAATTAAATCCGCTGTGCAGTTAAGGAATTAAGTTGAGCTCCGATTGGAGCCACGTGTCGCACCAACGAGTCGACGCCCCCTAGGAAAGAAACGCTTAGCGGTGACCGGTGGCAGCCAGGAAAAAATTGACATGAAGAAGAAACTCAAATTAACAACAAAAACGACTGAGAACATGTGCAACGTAGCATGCAGTAATGGGGAAGACTACTTGCAGGCAAGTAGTAGTGGTAGGGCTGGATGCAGAGGAGTGCAGCCCCTGCAGTCGGTCATTGTGCTGCTTTTGCTCATTGGCAGCTGCTGCTGCCTCAGCACGGCCTCCGCCGATCCCCTGAAGGTTGTGTACGCCGTGAATGCCGGCGGTGAGGAGCACACGGACCGCAATGGCATTACTTACGAGGCGGATCCGCTCAAGAATGTGGGCATTGCCTCGGACTACGGCAAGCACCTGCTAATGATTGGGCGCACGCACGAGCATGATGAGATGCTGTATCGCACGGAGCGCTACCACACGACGACCTTTGGCTATGACTTTCCCACCGATGGCGACGGTGATTATGCGCTGATAATGAAGTTCTGCGAGGTGTACTTCGATGCCCCCGGCCGCAAGGTGTTCGATGTGCTGCTCAATCGCAAGCACACGGTCATTCGACAGCTGGACATCTACGAGCAGGTCGGCCGAGGGTCCGCCCACGATGAGATTGTTTACTTCAAGATAAACAACGGGCGACTGCACTACTTGGGCGAGGTATCGGATGTGCGGAATGGCCAGCTGCGGCTGGACTTTATCAAGGGGGCCCTGGACAATCCCAAGATCAATGCGTTTGCCCTGCTCAAAGGCGACATCAGTCAGATTCCCACATCGGAGGCCAGCACAAGGATAGGTCCGGAGAAGCCCAATCAGCAGGGACAGCAGGAGCGTGTGGTGCGCACTCAACGCGACGACATAGACGAGGACGATGAGGATCTGGACGACCTGGATGAGCTGGAGGAGGAGATGCCCGAGCAGCATGCACCTCCACCACCGCCACAGCAGCAGCAGCAGCAACAACAACATCAGCAGCAACAGATACCGCAGCAGCCCCAGCAACAGCAGCAACGCCAAGAGCAATCCCAATCACAGACGGCCGACTCGAAGCGCGCGTTTAGCGGACCACGTCAGCCAAATCCCTATTCGATGGACGACTCCTCCATATTGCTTCCAGTGTTTATCGCCATCGGAGCCTTCATACCGCTGCTTTTCTGCTTGTGCAAGCTGTGATCCCCATGGGAAAGATCTTGGTGCAGAGGCCTGTTTGATTTATTGCTTTTTGTGATTTTTGATAAAAGACTTAATTGTATACTTATCGTTTAGTTCGTACGTTAGGCATACCCTAGAGATCCTTCCCTCCCCTATCCTTTCCATTCCCTTCCCTTTCCTTTCCTTACTTGCCTTTGCATTTGCCACAAGACGCACAGATCTCCTGCTCCTCCTCCTCACTCTTATATATTTCCACTCTTTTATAAACCTAAGTCCGTACATATGTTATGTATGTTCCTTTCGTTGACCACTGCCGTTCCAGGCTGAGTGTACTTAAACATATTTGTATCTCGATTCTTCCGAACTTGACAACTTAAATTTTAGTCGGTTTTGTTCTATGGAGAAATGTGCGCACAAATTCTAAGCGGTTTTTGGGGCAGTTTTGCTTGAGAACTGTTTAAATTTAGAATCGAAATGAAATAAAGAATCAACCTTGTTTGTTATGAAGCAAAAATTGTTGGTATTTTCAATTTACTTAAATGTTTACCAAAATATCGAAATCTTCTACAAGAATCAATTTTTAGATTTCGATTTAATTGTTTGTCAATTTATCATACCACAAGGTGTCTACAAATCTGAAAATATTCTGATTGGCTCAAGCTTGTTATTAATATTAAATACGTTTGGGAACTGCCATTAATCTTCAACTTCATTTTAGGGTTTTAATGTTTGTGACGTCACGGAACTAAGTCGACGATTGCTCAACACCGATAACTGGTTGTAGCAACCCTGCCAGTCATCCTTTGCCGCATGCAAGTCAAAAAAGAGAGCAACAGAGGGTTGACAAGCAAAATAGGTCCCTTGTGCTCATGACTTCTAACATTGCCAGCAAGGATAACGATAGAGAAAATTCAGTCATCAGTGCGCCGTGGCTCCATCTCCATCGAATTGGCAATGAAAATGTCCACGCGCCAGTTCTACTTCAGCAAGTACACAAATTTCCACAAAAATCACATCAAATTGGTTGCTGTTTATATGAAAACGGCAAGTCTAATGCAAATCTTTAATGTGCTGAAGCGTTCGCTTTAAGCAGGAGCAGGCCGTCGCCCTGCTCTGCCGGACGGACTGTCGCCGCTGTCGCTCCTGTTCGTGGTTGCCCCGTTGCGGTCGCCGCCTTAGCGACTTCCTTCCTTCCCATCATCCAACAACAAAAATCGGGCTGTGCGTGTGTGTTTGTGTGTGTGTTCAAGTGTATTACATAGTGCTATTAAAATTGAGAATCCCGTTGGGTTAGTGCTATAAGACGGTGAAAACTAGGATTTAAAATAAAAAGGATATCAAACTGTGGAACATTACTGATAGATTAACGGCTTAGGATATCTAGAAATAAACATTAGGCGTGTCCTTGAGCAAATCGAAAATACAAACGGTAAGTTACATGCCCCCTCTCCCAGTCTCTCCCTCATCCTTATATAAGAAAATCATTTGTTTGGTCTAGACAATGGCTCCTGTCCCTAATTACATAATGGTTGGCAGTAAATCTAGTTAGAAGCCACAGTGAGCTTCTAATAAGCTCATGCAAAGGCGTAAACCTAATGGTCCAATTCAAATGGTAACCAATAAGAAAAAAAACATCCCGTCATCGGCAGTAGTAAAAAAATGGAAGGATGTCTCACTCTTCATCCTATTTCAATGGGCTCTCTCAAGTTATATTTATAAAAGGTGAGGCATTGCCGCTCTCACAAATTCTATTGTTTGTTTTCCCATTGTGTCTCCCAACCAATTCCGGAGAGAGCTTTACTTTGCCTTACACTCTCTCCCGTTTGGTTTACCGCTCTGTTGCCCCCTCCCACGTAAATCACCAAACAGATGTTTTTGCCATCGAATGCGCATGTGACTGACGCCACTAGTACTCGTAACGCTACCTACGCTAAACAAAAACAAGTTGACAATGCCGGACGCCTCCTCCATGCAACGCTCAAAAGTATGCTTTGGTTGTTGTTTGAGCTTGCAGTATGCTTATGTGTGCGCCGTTCATCTGTGTGTGTGTGTGCATGTGAACTTTATATAATGATAAATGAGCCGCAGGATGCCATGTTTGTGTTGCTATTGTTGTTCTTTCCAACCGCCGCCTGTGCAAGTAAATAACTTTGTTTTTTCATGTGGACAATGGCTTCGAAACCCAAAAAAAAAAAAGAATTTTGCAGGGCTGACCTTCAACAGAAATGAACTTGAAAGACTGATAGGCAAAGATAGGTAAGATTACCTTGACAAAGCGAATCCTTTGATCTTTATTAAGCAGTCATTCAGACAGGAGAAGACGAAGCCTTATTTCTTTAATCATAAGAACAACTTTTGATGTAGCATTTTTCATTACTTTCCCCCCCAAGGGTGGTGTACTGGAAGTTAAGGATTAACTTCTTGTATGATGTGTGAATTTTGACAACACTTTTTCATACTTTTTCGTGTTTTGTTTTCTTGTATTTCACGTATTTTCCATTGAGCCAACCAACCCTGTCCTATAAAGTCAGCTTTCACTGTAAATACAGCAAGTTTTCCCAACTAAAAATGTTTGTTTCCTGTTTTCTTGGCAAATGGAGTTTACTGCCATTCGGATTATTAGTTTTTGGCAGTGGTTCTGTTCTGCGACAAAGCCATTACTATTGTCTATTTGTCACGCCCCCAGGCTAGCATTGCTACAGCTCAAGTTTGTTTTTCCCCTGATTTACAAATGCTGCTGCGTGGAGCTCCTTCAATGTCCGTTCGTCCTCGGTCTGCTGTCCTTTCTCCATGGTCATTGCAAAAGTGTAATATGTAGTAAAATCGTTGTTGTATTCATTCCATTTGATATTATGGAATGTGGGGTCCCGTCCCCTTTCTGTCTGTCTGAAGGATATGATGGGTATTGGTAGGGGAGGAACAGTCTGATTTGTACGTCCGTCTCCAACTGGCGTTTTGCTATTTTCGGCTCTGCTGTGTGTGTGTGTCCTTGAGAAACGCCTGACGCTTACATAATATCCCGCCGCAGCAATGCTTCCCGCGGTGTTTTGGGGTTTTCGGTTTGGGAATTATTATTATTATTATCATGATGTTTTTACAGCTGAAAGTTTAAGCCGCACGCACACTTTGCATTCAAGTCAAATGAACCTGAAATATGGACTTGCTCCTCTTAGAGGCTCTCTCTTCGAGCGAGTCTAAAACTTTACTTACAAAGTTTTTGTATTCGTGTTGGTTTTTCTTGTCTTGCTTTTGTCTTTGTGGCTCTTTGGGGGATTTCCTTTATGCTTTATCGAAGCGACAACAATTCGAATTGTTTTTCCAAAGTTCAACTAATTTTTTGCTGACATTTGAATATAAATGGCTTTTATGTGTGAATTGAAGACAATAGGATAAATAATTCTTGGGGAAATCGATTGGGAAAGATTTAATACTTAAATATCCATAAAAAATACATCTCGTTATCCTACGCAGATTAAATGGTTACCCAAAGACATAATATCTGAACTGTCAGTGGGAGAAACCTGTGCAATACATTCACGAAGCTTTCAGCAACAATTGCAAACAAGTTTATTCAGGATTATTTTCCCCATTTTCAGTGCTGGAAATCATTAGCGAAACTATATTCTAACTGTATTAGTAGCAATTTCGTTCTTCTTCATTCATAAAAAGCGCATTAAAGCGACCAATCAAGGCAGACGGCAGAACTTCCAGCGGACTGTCCTTAGGACTCAATGATGTGCACTTAGTCTGCAAAACGTTCAAGTCCAAGGATAATGTGTCCACCAGAGCACCATGCTGCCAAGATGCTACGTAATAGGACCAGATAGATGGCTGCACCCACGCGAATGTCAAGCAACCGATCGATATGGAAATGCCACGAACCCTGCAACTACAAGTGTATTGAAATGTTTGCCAACCAAGTGCAGCAGGCTTGCAATTATAAGGGAATGGAAAACGTGTTGTTATCCTTGCCACAGAATCCAGCTCATGCACACGCTGGTGCCTGTTATGCACACACAAAAAAAACAAAAATCAATTTAAACTGCAGAAAAGTCTCTTGTCCCTTGCGGTTCGGTATCGCCTGTTTGCTCAATTATCCCACATACATTTTCATTAACACGACAAAATTGGAAAGAAATTACAAAAGGAATGGGGATACTCAGAAATTTCTCTTTCATATCCCACAAACCAATTAAAAACGAAGCTCGACTTCTGCAGTTGGACTGACTGGATATTTATTTTGAGATAAAGGATTGGCGAAACATTGAATATGAACATAAGTTTCACTGCCAACTGGGAGTTCTGAAATTAAAAAAACCATTAAAACTAGGATATTTTTGACATTATCGTGACCATATTTTATATTTTTAGAGAGTTGAGAGTTGCTAAATTATTCTAATATTCATTTAATTTTTCTTTTTTATTACAATCAGGGGCTTTAAAATATGTCTTAGGATAAGGATATAAGGATTAGCGCCCTAATTTAAAATTTTCTGCTGGATTTAACTTGTTTGGCTATTTCTAGCTTTTTTCCTATGGCTTTCTTAGCTTTTTTATGAGAAGTTGACAGCACTGAGTACCTGGTGCTCATTTCTGCGCCACATTGTGAGAAAATTGCCATTTTCCTGCGGAGAGAATTACCCTGACCGTTTAGACACAGGAGAGAATTACCCTGACCGTTTAGACACAGAAGAGAATTACTCTGACCGTTTAGACACAGGAGAGAATTTCCCCAACAATAAAAATCCCGACCGCTTGCCAATTCACAATATTACTAAAAACCCCAAAACAATTCACAATATTACTAAAAAATCCAAAACAATTCACAATAACCACCTCAACAGCGCGCGCCAGCTATATTTTGAATTTTTTGCGGCGGAAGACTCAATTTATTTGAAAAATATTCGAAAATGTACAAAATACATTTGCATACCTGTACGTGATGTGTATATGTTAATGATAAGCAAGCTGTGTGTTTTACGAATTGTGTGTTTTGTGTTTTGTGTATAAATTTGCTACTGCTGGCAAGAAGAAATTGTTCATAAAGTGTATCGCAATATTAAAAAAACCAAAACAATTTCAAAAGGGAGAGCGTGACCCAAAAAGCATGTTGGATATAAGGTAAGGCAGTGCCAAGAAGCATTCTCCATTTGGTGTCTAAGCATGTTTATAGAATCTGGATGATAAGTTTGGACACCCGGTAAAAAAGCGTCCTAATCTCCATTGACACATTTACGACTAGAAAGTAATATTTTCCGAGCGGATATGGAATGTGTGATATTTGTTGAGTGATACTGCCATACCTTCCATACGATTTTCCCTCTTTGGTCTAGCCGAATAGAGTGCTGATAGTGGTGGGAGAGGGGGTGCAAAGACAGAAAAGGCAGAACAGCTGCCGGCTGATTTGTTGTGGTTGTTGTTGTTTTTGTTGTCGATTTCGAAACCTAGCGGTAAAGGAAAACCACACAGTGGAAAAACGTGCGTAGAAAAGTGAAAATCACACATTTGTACATATATCTGCGTATTTTTAGCCATCTTTTATAATTTTTTTTTTCCAAGCAAAGAGTTTTCTCTAGTTTTTTGTTCGTGTCGAAATTTTCTTACCAAAAGTGCACTTGAGTTTATTTTTGAGTCTGTTGCCGGCTGCGCTCTGCTTTTCCCGCTTGTTTTCTCTTCTCCATTCTTCTCCCCGCCTCACCAATTTGCTCTACTTTTGTAGTTACTGCCTGTATAGCATTGTTGTTGTTGTTGTTCCCGTTTCGCATTCCGAAATATGTACGGTACAGTGTCTGACAAAAGTCTGCTCATGACCTCCACTTGTACTATCGCCAGAGTTCAGAGTTTCCTAATGCATATACCACATATGAAATTTGTATATTTTCGTTTTTCATAAACTTTCCGCCACACTGTATAGTTTTTTCTGTTTTAATTCTCTCTGAAGAGGGTGTTGCAGGGCAACAAGCATTTCGACACCGTAAACTACAGTGAAAGTCGCAATGTAGCAATGTTTATGTTCTGTTATTGGAATCGAATGACTCTGACATGGTATCAATCCATGCATAAAGTGTATAAAGTGCTTCGGTTCTGAAACTGCATATTTCTTTTGTTTCGTTCCGCATGTTTCGTTTACTCTGCCAAATGCTGTTACCACTGTTGTTGCCAAGCAGATAACGCATGACAACCATGACATACATATGTACATATGTATATACATATGTACATATTTTTGACTCCTCTTTCTCTCTTCTCTACACTCTGTTGGTAATTCGATGTTTGGCTGTTGAGTCATCTCACCAGCATCTTTTTCAAACAGATCCACAGATTCGCAGAAATCAGAGAGCGTAGAGAATTCTTTATTTCTCTCTTTATTTTTTGTTATTTCCATTGCTGTGTGTACCCTCTGCAAAGGGCCATTACGAACTCGACATGGCGTTTGTAGCGATCGGTACTCCATATTAATATCTGAAAATATCTGTAGACAGGGCTTATGCATAGAAACTACTGCCCGAAAATATAATAGAGATTATTTTAATCATACATAAGTCGAATAGTTAATTAAGAAGTGAAATATGTTCATATGTTATAATTTCTTCCATCTCTGCTGAATGAAAATCTCACCCATAATACAAATGTGTATATTAATTTGATATTACAATTTTACAAACATTACAGCAATAGCTTCCCTTATTTGTAAAATTTTAATGAGAAATTGCATGACTCAATCCCCAGTAGTCGGCAAAACGCCATCGCTATAACATCGTCACAAAACAAGTTTATCTCGGTCTATAGTCTAGACCCCAGAGACAGCAGCGGGAAACATTAATAAATATTTATAGGCACGCATGCTTCTACATATGTACATATGTATATATGTAATAGCATACATACATTCATACATATACTCTTACTACATTGAGGAAGAGAGAGAGAGAGAGACAAGCATGTCAAAATGTTTATTATCGGAATTAAATCGTCAATCAATTTGATTTTATTATCAATTTGCCAATAAATTTAGATAGGAGTAAACCACCAACCACACAGATACCGCCGCATCGATCAACCAATAAACAAATGTTGTTTATACATGAAACTCTGTTCAATTCGTTATCTAATTGTGGGTTTTCATTAATTAAGACCATGTTCTTACAAATAGGGAAGTGCTGATGGTCAGTAGTTTTGCCGTAAAGGTGGTACGAGTGTATGTAATACTCGGTAAGTTCAGGAATGATGTTTTCAGAGTGACACAATGTTCTAAGAGTGTTGTGTTTTTCCCTGTTAACAAAATTTATGGATGTATTCCTTAGAGTGGTCAACCTTTTCGATACCAACAAAAATTAAATATTTTAACCATGAAACTCCTGGAAATTACGACTCTTTCCACCTGATAATCGACGGGTTTCCCCTTGCCAAACAAACAAAAGAATTTTGATTTATGATTGAGAGTGTTGACATCATTATTATTTGGTAGAGGGGGTTGAGGCCTTGACCACAATCGTTGTAATGACTTCTCGGTGCTGCCATTTCTATTCCCAATTATTATTTATTCTCTGTAATCAGTTGCGCCATATCTCATAGACACCAACCAGCACCAAAAAGGCTTTTAGCAAAAAATCCAATTTGGGTAAAAACTAACAACGTAGAAAAATGTTCATGCCAAATCGATTTTAAAGCTTTTAATTACGGTCAAGTTTTTTGGGGCTGACCGGAAAGGAATAGCTTCATTATTTTAATCAGAATGCAGTGATAATTATAGACAACGTCTTTGAACTCTGATTTTCTCTTTTGATTTTAGATAAAAACAAAGTATCATTTAAGCCGGGTGACTTAAACGATTGTAAAAGCCATTAAAACTCAATTTAAGAACATTCAATTTCGGAACGGATATCGAATTCCTTTCTAATGTGCCTGTGCGACAAAATTCTTGAATCAATATTTCCTCTGAAATTCCCTTTAGGGGGATTCTAATGCCATATCGTCTGCTGCCATGACGCCTGCCCCTCTCGCGATTTACATATACATATGTATATGTACTTGCCTACATTCATAAATGTTTGTATGTATTTCTATAGAAATACAACAAAGCATGTAGCCCAACAACTGTGACAATTTGAATGCCATTTCTGATACGAGTTCTTTTTGGTTGAGCCGCCCTCCCATCCGGCGCCCGTCAGTCACTCAAACCACGTCTCAGTCACAAATTTGTCGCTAAAAACCGCAAAATGATTTGTGAACACCCTAGCAACGAAGGTATTATATGTTAGGCACATGTTAGGAGTAGATACAGAGACTTTCTGAAGAACCTACGTATAAATCGCAACTAACGTCAAAATAATTTAGCTGTTTCCATGAAAACTTGTACCCATAAGCGGTCGAATACATATGCGTTTGCAAAACCTAATTGACAAAATAATTTATAATATGTATTCTAAAATAGAAGGTATCCTAAACGTTCGCATACTAAAAAATCTTAGAGAAACAGAAACCACGCTTTGACTTAATTTCTTATTTGGGTTTTCAACCTCTCATTTCTGTTTAGTTTTCTCTTTTGCTTTGTCTCCCAACCACGGTACATACAAACATACATAAAAATGTAGGCACATATGTACATTTTCTTTTTGGCAACTCTTTTTTATGCTCTTGGCTTTATTCTGATGAACATTTATTATTTGGAAGGTCTGCCAAAGACAGAGTACTTCTGCTTTCCCTCTGACTACTTTTCTGAATGCTTCATGCTCATGTCTGAAGATGATGTGATGGACAGAAGGGTTAATAATTTCATGTTTAATGTTTTCTTATGATGAAGCGTTGGATTGACTTTTGTTATTGCATAAAATGTTAAAAAATATTAGCAGGTTGAATAAAATCCTATTAAAAGCATTTCTATTAACAATTGATTTAAAGGTGCAAATTCGGGCTACATATCTCGTAATAAATGAATAAGTAAAACAAATTTCCATATACAGAGTCATTAGTATTTATTGCCTCTATGCAATGTAAATTTACAAAAGATTAGTATCACCTGTTCAAATAGTTAAGGTGATAATATTCATCAAATAAGCCACTTGCCACTGCTCGGACATGCATTGGCATTAATTCAATTCAGAACTCAAATAATGGAATAAAATGTTATTTGAAAAACTATTTTTTCCGGAACATGCCTCAGAAAGACCCCAGAAACCAATGGAATCCAGACAATGGAACTTTTGTTCAGTCGTAAACAGTCATTATTCAAGTTGGCATCGACGGAGGAGTGTACATTTATATTTATGTGTGTACCCGTGTACATCTGTGTATATCCTCTGGGAAGGTCTTTTTGCATGTGTAAGTCATTTTACCATATTTTTCCAACTTAAATTCTATTGCTAGCCCCATGCACTCGTTCAGTTTTCCGGCCAAGTTTCTAAAGTATTAATGTGTTTCGTTCGGTTCTCTTGTTTTCTGTTTGGTTTCCGTTCTATGTTCTCTGGATAATCGCTTGGAACCGGTAAGAGTGGGTTCTTACCGGTTGCATTTTTCATAAATCAATTGAGCATTTCATTTGTTTATAAATAATTTGTGTGTTTTGCCCTGCCAACAACGATGGCATTTTTCCACTTTTCTAATGTGTGCGTGGCTATGTGTGGGTAATTTTTCCATCGATTAGGCGATACAGAAAGCGTAACGACAAACCTCAGAAGCATTAGGTAAGGGCAAAGTTCAACCAAGAAAAAACAAGTAAACAATCCAAATGGAGTTTTTGGTCAGTGAATGGAGGGAGGCGGAAGAATCATTTTCATATCGTGCGTTAGCAGGATACCAATTCCGATCGATTGTAATGGAATTTCCGTGTCTTTCTGGGACAGTTTTGGTAGAAGGAACATTGATGTTGACAAAGATTTGACTGCCAAAGGTTCTTTCAAATATAGCTACCGATTCTTCCTGGTATGGTCGCCACAAAAAATTAGTAGCGGTACCTGTAATTCCACTTTGTTTTCCACCGCTCCAGGTACAGTCCCATCAAAATGCAATACCCAAAAATCTATACACATGTATATTTTGTTTGCCATAATTCAATATTTTCTGTTTCATTTGCAAACAGTTTTTACGTGAGCGTCAGAAAGACAGACAAACAGACACATTTTGGTCCCTGGCCAAAATATATATATATCATGCCACATCCATTATATTCACATTGCTGCCCAATCGGTTATTTTCATGAATATATACTAGACATACATATATTCGTGTGACCTTTGAAATTATACAATATTTTCCGCTGGCTAAACTTGAACTCTGCTGCTGGCACAAAATCCTTACCTCAAATATTTGGTCGCACTCTTTGGCGGGCAAAGTAAACAAAGAGGTGAGAGAGAGAGTGAGAGGAATCAATTCTCAATTCTTGTCTGCTGCCCCTGGGCACTAAAGCGGTATGGGGATCAAGGGCTCGCACCATAAAGTAAACTCAAATTAAATATTAACACATTTTCCGGCTCATGGTCCGCGATGTGCGAAGAAATCAATTAAATGGTGGCGCATTTGCTGCTTGATTTCCAAGGATTTCCTCGGGTGTTTCGCGATGATTTTATACAGTGGATAGAATAGCGCCAGATCTTTAGAGATGTGACAGGTGACGAGCTGGGAGATAATTAAAATACAAAAAATTTAGACACAGATTATTTATTTATTTATTTGGATTTCTGTCTTCTTACCTATACTTGAGGCACATGTCGCCATAATTATACCCCGAAACCATTTGAAGCTCAATTCTTCCCACTGTTCTGTTTTGTCTGCTGAAAGTCTAAAGTTCGCTCAAGCTATTAATTAATGCAAACTGTTTGCACATTCTATTTTGCTGCGATTTGGCCAAAATAATTTCTGTTAACGCTTTTTCGGTTACTTTAATCAAAGTCACTGAACTTGAAAATTCGCTGTGTCTGTGTGTCCTTGTGTCTGTTACTAATCTAATCTTCAGTTTGCAACAAATTGGGTTAGTGGTTCAAATCAATTTCTGAAGTTGAGTAATACTCGTGTGCGCCTTGAGGTAGGACGAATGGAAGGACAGAGAGAAACAGTTTGAACCACTAAGCTTTGTAATGTTTATGAGATATAAGGGGATCTCATTAACATTCATGGACAATAAAACTTCCGCTGGAATGTTAAATCCAACGATTCAAAGTGCGAGTGTCGCCAACTCCAACCTCGTAATACTACGATAAGGCAGATTATAGCGAGAAGATATTCATCATCCACTTGATTGCAACATGTGAACGAGTACGAGTGCACATAACACATTTATTTAATTTAATTCGAGGACCAAGATTTTATCTGGCTGTCGCAGTCGAGGGCACTTGACAGATAAGATTTTATACCGGATCATATAATTTTAGCAAATACTTTATTGAAATCAGTTCTTATCGCGGGTGGTAGCTTTACTGATTAGCCCACAGACCGCAGCACAGAACCAGACATAACACTAAAGACCTCCGGCTGCCAACAGAAGCTCTGGGCACCTGAATGTCGGGCCGTATTGCTTTTGTTTGCTTCTGCTTCTGGTTTATTGCTGGCCATATTTACTCCGGTTATTAACCAAGATACCAATTTCGCATGGCGCTAAGTGCACTGGATCTATCCAGTTCGAAAAACAAATATTGTCTGTAGACCAAAAGGTGGGGTACCCGCCGAAAGATACTTATCATCTGTATAACTTATCATCCAAATCCTTGCTAATTTTCTATGTGAATTATGTTAATCAAAATGGCTAACAATAGCCACTGGCTGCGTTTAAAATACATAAAACTGATTACAAATTAACATTGGAAATACAAAAAAAAAGCTTTTTATTAGTATTCAACTTTGATCGAATGATTATGAGACTCAGCTACACTTGTGATTCAAATCATTTACAAAAGAGTCGGGGGAAAAAACCCAAATAATTTTAGGATGCTTAAATTCTATTTCTGCTTTATCCACAACTCATAATCGGCCCAAATACGAAAACAGACCGAAAATATTTATTACACTGACCTTCGACGAATTGTAAAAGATTCCATCGTTATCAAGTGCGAATGATTGATCCCCCGCCATATATTATATAAACTCGTAAATGGTAGATTAAGGCGGGTAGATGTGTTTGTGTGATCCACACCCATTTTTTGTAGGGGGTGTTGGCTCGGAAATTTTGGGAAATCACGTGCCGCAGCAGAAACAGATTGGATTGGTATTTCAGCTTGAGATTTTAGCACATTTTTATTTGCACCTGCTTCAAAAAAAATATAGCCAAAAGTAGAGCTTTAACTGAAGAGAAAGAGAGGAATTTAAATGGGAATCAAAAGTCGAACGATTAATGTGTGAATTGTGGCGTGGATTGTAAATGGGATGGGTAAATATCTGGAGATCTGTAGATGATGCATCAGTCTTCATGGTTAGTGAAATGTGTGGGTTTGAACCAGTTTCAATTGGTTATTGTGGAAGGTCGGTCGATTGTAAGGGAGTGATAACAAAAATTAAGACAAAATCGCAAAAAATATTAAACCAATATTTGTTAACTCTTTCCTTACAGCAACTAAAAGAAGCAAGAAGGAGGCTTTAAGGATCCTATGCCTATGGAGTAGTCCGAATTAACCCGAAAGTAACCCCCAAAATAATATCCTTAAGGTGGCAACACAATGACCAGCCTTACGGAACAGGACTATGACAGTGCCACACCGGCACTGCAACAGCAAATGAATTTGGCCAGACGCGCCTGCTGGAGCAGCAGGACTACCTGCAAAGGGAGTCCTTCGAATGGTGCTTTAGAGATTAATGGAACCACATCCAGGCACAGGCACAGGATAGATTTAGTTGAAACTAAATATAATGAACATCCACCGATGAGAACAACCTGCTGCTACACATCCAACCAGAGGAGAAGATGGATGCCACTCGGTGGTTTGAACCAAAGGATGCTGGTCCTCTGCGCAATCCTTTGTCTGCTTGTGGGCACAACCCTCGCACGCCCCAATACAAGTGCCAGTGCGGGCTCGTCAGAGGATGCAGCGGAAGGAGCTGTCACCCAGATAAATGTAAGTACAAAATGTCACAAAGTATATCTAAATCGAAATCAATGTTAGGGCTTGGGGGAAACATTAATTTAGTGTAGAGGAAAAACTTTTGATACCCTCTACCTGGGTTACAATCGAAAACCAGTTGGAGGTCCCGCTCATTAGTTAATTGATGGGAAAACACATTTTTGATGACAATTCGAACTATTTAGAGATGAGAAATTCCCCATTCAGAATGCAATTGCTATTCCTTCCTATTTGGTTATCATTGAAGTTCATTTGAGTCTACACTAGCCACGAGTCTGACAAAATATTTACACAATACTTACTCGTTTCAAATTGTTCCGTCTGTTAAATTAGCTCATAAACATGTCAATGGGGAGTGGGGTAGAATTGTGCCATGTGTCTATTTGAATACTTCAATACACAAATAAAAAAAAAAGATAATAGTACGATTCATGGAAAATTTATTTTGATGAGTTCGTGAGTTTCCATCAATTGAGTTGAGTGATAAATCCCCGAAGTATTTCTGAATGACAGCTTGCAAGACCTCACATGACTTGGGAGATATCTAAGGAATATCTTATCACAATTCCCACTCTGAAGGATGGCAGGCACTTTGATTAACATCTACCTGTCTTTTTGTCTAGCTCTAATCCAGTGAGACATTTGTCTCTTCAACTGTCTGGCTCAATCTCAGTCAGTTCTTACTGATACAAAATGAGCGTATTGCCCTTTTGTCTCTCTATAAATAGATATTGACAAAGAAATTTGATTTGTTGAAACCCCATAAACCACATTGTGTGAGAAGCCAACCATTAATTAGCAAATGTTTTTTGACGTCATCTACGCATTCAAGTTGAAGAGATACTCGAGTGTGTATGTGTCTAAAACAACTTTCAACTACTGGCAAAATGATTAACCTTAATTCTGTTTACACTCGTATAATATTCATTGAATCTGTGTGACATATTTCGATAGATTCCATAGATGTCTAGCCTTCTTGTTAAGACTTACTCACTCTCTGACCTAGATCAACATTTTCAACGGACTGAATGCTATAATTGATGCATAAACATTGGTATTGGATAGGTTTCGATTCCATTCATTCACAAATACTCTGATATCCGTTTAAGCCATTAATGAAAATTATTGTAATTTTCCGTTTGCGTGCTACTAAACGGTTCTCCACCCCAAACGCACGACTAAAGGGGAGTGCTGTGCTCATATGTTTAAGCCTCATTTGATTTCTGTTTCTGTTTATTCTGGACTTTATTTTCCACACATTAAATGCCCTGTCAAATATTTGATGTTTGTTGACTTCCCTAATATCTTAATTACTTTGTGTCAACAGCTGGCAAAGACAGCAGCGGGAGCAACAGGAGATGATGATGCCACAACGCCACCTTTGAAAGCGCCACGAGCGGAATCACTGGATGAGACAACTGCCTTGGAGATGAAAGCAGATGCTGAAGATGGTGGCGAAGGTGGTGGCCATCAGGAGATAAAGCGGTATCCACTCTCCCAGGTGGATTTTGGTCATGTCAAGACCCCGTTCATCATTGGCGTGTGGATATTGTCGGCTAGTATAGCCAAAATCGGTAAGTTATGCAAAGAATTATGCTAAGAGTTAAACGAGTGGTAGAAGGCAACACAGTACAAAATACAGGTATATTAGTAGCTGAAGTAGTCGAAACGGGAGCAAGAAATGCCACTATAATCAGTCTCATGGTGAGAATTTTATTAGCTGAAATAACCCCCACGGGTGGTATTATATCTACACATGTGATCTCAAGATTACAAATACAACCCATCTGAAAAGTGTGGCAACAACGAGCACTGTGTAAATTTACTCAGGGATCAGAACAATCTCATACCCACGAGGTCCCGAGAGGGTCTTCAACTGCCTCAGACGCAGTAGCAAATATTTACAATTATTTATAGTATTTATTTAAATTCCGTGACGCACATGACGCAATGTTTCAAGTGAAGGAAAACTTTTGGTTTCATGGAAATGCATTGTACAGATAAAGATACTAAAGACCCAACCGAATACACGTCAGTAAAAATGCTTCAAAGTCAGATCTGGTCATGATGATGCGTGCCAATTAAGAGAAAAATCCCCCATTGGATTAGCAGACAATCATTTATCATGGTAAATGCATATATATAATACTCGCTGCCGTAAGCCTTTTTCCTGTACAAGTGTGGGCGTGATTTTCCTAGACTGCTGCCAGCATAAAATCAATACGGTTTATATAATTTTAAGCAACACGAGGCCTGCCTTCATGCAGATTTACATAAAGTCGGTGCGCGTGTGTCTGTGTCCTGGCTGAAGGACATTGCATAAGCTGATGGCACGTTTGCGGGGCCTTGACCCTGGCCCTGCCCCCAGAGCAACAACTTGCACAGAGGTTGCATTAATCATTTAAATCATTCGGCCGGCACTCTCTTGAGACCTGCACACACATTTTTGTTAAGGCCGAAATTGCATTCAATGTCAGACTCTCGGACATAAGCTTTTTTATCTCTGTCGGTGGTCCTGGCCCTGGCCCTAAACCTTGTCGAAAGCCAAACGAGAAAATCCATTTCCGCCATGAAGGACGTTTGGCCGTTTTGGGCGTGTTTCCATTTCAATTTATATTTTCAAGTGGGGAAAATCGCTTCTGCTGTTGCAATTGAATAAGTGGACAAGGTCCCCCAGGAGACGAAAAATAGTAATACTGTGGCATAACACATTTATAGGAAGAACGGAAGCTCAGAAGCGAGATTTAATGGTGCAACAGCAGATAACCAACTGCATTTACTTCCTGTTGATGGAACCATACATTTTTATGGGTAAAAATCAGGCATTAACTAGATTTGTTTGAAGGTTTTCGATATCTACGAGTATGTAGGTGCTCTCGTCAGACAGTCATACAAAAGAGCGGATGGACTGACCATTTCAAGTTGAATCCGCCTACAACGTCTGATTAGTTTTTATAAAAATAACATCTAATATTGTCCGATTGTTCTATTTTTATAACAATATCAGTTTTATGTGTGTATTTCACTTTTGCATAAGAAGAAAGCATTTCTGAACGCATAAAATATTGATATGCTTGATCAACAAGTTCCATAACCTATCGATACATCTTAAAATATAATTTCAAAGGAAAAATATTTCCCCGCGCTTCCTTTCTTGTTTGTGCTAGACAGAACTGAGAAAAGCAATAAAGTATATTCCAGATAGGTTAAAGGTTAATAGACCACAGGCATGGGCATGTAAATTTTCCATCAATGAAATGAAAATGTGTTTAGCTTTTATGGCGGCAACAGACACCACAACCCCTGTAATATATAGAAAACTTTAGTGTTTCGTAATTAATGTAAATATTTGTGTACACCCGACTGCCTCATGCCGAACATATACATACATAAGTACATATGTATATGTAGAAAGTACATATATCCGTCATTAATTGCGTTGTGCAATTGCCTGGTTTATCTTTTGGTAATCATTTTCATTTCTTTCAGGTTTCCATATGACGCCCAAATTGCATCTAATATTTCCGGAATCATGTCTACTGATTGTTGTGGGCGTGGTCATCGGAGTGGTGCTCTATTTCTGTACCGATGTGGCTGTCTCCCCATTGACCCCCAACACGTTCTTCTTCTATATGCTGCCACCGATAATCCTTGATGCGGGATACTTTATGCCCAATCGATTGTTCTTTGACAACCTTGGAACCATCCTGTTGATGGCCGTTGTCGGAACCATATTCAATATAGCCACAATCGGTAAGTGTACGACTGGAACCTGATATCCAGATAGAGTTCTTTCATTGCCTTTTAGTTGATGGCTTGATAAATAAAGTTGGTGGGTGAATGGGTGGCTGTCCATGTCCATGTCCTCTGTAATCCCATCCATCTATGTCCATCAACAACTGACACTACTGGTCAATGGATGTATTTAATTTGTGGGTTTCATATTGTGTTTGTTTGGGTTGTGAAAAGTGTGTTCATCGGGGGGTTGGCTTCGGTTGCTAAACTTCTGCAAAATAATCAATAAATGGGATGTTCAACTTAATCTTTTTCGTCTAAAAGTGTACTACAATTTCTTAAGGGTGCACGAAAATAACTAATAATATAACATTTGTTCAAATATTGAATAGCTTTTCTTATGGCGTGTTATTATTTATTTGTCGTGCACCATTATGAAGACGAAGCTTGTTGCTGCGTGAATGGCATGGTCGTCTCCATAGTTACTTCCTAATTGGCTGACCTCTTGAAGTTTTATTTGTGTAGAGAGTAGAAATACCACAGAGCCAAGAACTAAGACTTAGCGTAGAAAGTTAGCAAAGAAGTAATAGAATTTTTATGTCTACTTTCTTGAGCTCGCCTCAAACCCCACGTCCATTGAAATGTCAAATATTTAATGTATTTATTTAAACAAAAAACGCACTCAATTAAAAACACAAACAAGAAAACACTTTATGTCCACAATTAGCCAAAAAAAAAGGTGACAAAAGGTGACACAGCCACCAATTAGATAGCTGATACAGATGAGCAAGGTAAATCATGAATCTCCATTGAAACAAAGCTCAGACGAGACAATGTATGAATGATACATTTTGTGGCACGCGAACAGACCTCACCAGACAGACAGATATATGACAGTCAGAGGAGGAGGAGGAGGCGTGTCATTGGATATTGCTTGTAACGAGTATAGCGCTTAGATGTGATTTACGCAAAGTGTAACAAAACATGCGATGGATGTGGATAACAAACAATGTTTCAAGTGATACAAAGGGGGAGTGAACAGACGCCAGTTAGATGAATGACCGACACCGCCGAAACGGATGCCGGGGGGATACACGCTTGAGTTGCCTCAAACAAAACCATTCAACAACCCGATCCCCATATGTACGCCATACCCATCACTAGATGGATGGATGGAAAGATGTTTAGTAAATTGGATTACATGCGAGAACATCGCAGTATATGTATATATGGCAATTCATTTGGCAAATTCCCAGTTTATTAGTCATTTATTTAGTTGGAAGCCTAAGCTTCATTCTTATGTTTCAACTATTTTATCGTATCTGGGAAAAACTTGCCTATTTTGTGGCTTTTGTAGAGTCTTATGTGCTCTATGGTGTAAAGCTTTTAATGTAGAAAGTATTTAAGGGGATATACGAATATTTTGTAAGGGATTTGTATGATAAATTAGGAAAACTTTTAAGACTAGAACCCTGGACATGCAGAATTAATTTTAAGTCGCACATAATCGTACATGTCATCGAAAACTTGGCGAATGATATCATGAGGAATAAAGCAAAGAATTTAACTAAATAAAACCTATCTCAGCAGTCATTCAGAAGAGTAAACATCGAAGAATCCAACCTATGGATTTCAAGTACCTCTTATCGTATCTATTTAACAAAATATATTACTGCCGCTGTTCTCTGTAGCATCCCATTCATATATTTCTTAGAATACATCAACTAAACACCTTTGAAAGAGAGCTCAATATAGTAGCTGGCATTGTTTATCACCTTCTCGGGGTAACTGTCCACTTAGTCGTAAGAACCTTGAACGAATAGCCATGGCAAACAATCGTGTTGCGTAGTTACAAATTCAATTACTGTCGGAAGAACATCGTCTATCAATTGACTTCGAGTATCTTCGATACTCGAGTAGATAGTAGATAGTTTCAATGTCAATGCCATACACACATACACTGAAATCGATTGGCCCTGCAACTAGTGAGGACAATCTCTAATTGAGTCACGGGAATTGATGGGTTGGAAAATAAATTACCTGAAGAATGCATTTCATCTCATCCTCTCATCCGTTTTCTATGATTTCTCTGCAGGAGGTGCACTGTATGCCTGTGGATTGACGGGCATCTATGGGGAGGGCCAGACGCCAGGACTGATGGATATCTTCCTGTTTACCTCGCTGATTTCCGCCGTGGATCCGGTGGCTGTGTTGGCCGTATTCGAGGAGATACACGTCAATGAGATCCTGTACATTGTTGTCTTTGGCGAGTCGCTGCTAAACGATGCCGTTACGGTAAGCCAAACAACGTTATTGAATGATGGATGGTCCACGGATGTCGGGGCAATTAAGTCATTGACATGAGTTTAACTTTTACCCCATTTTGCCCCCCACTCTATACAGGTTGTCATGTATCACATGATGGAGGGTTACACGACCATTGGATTGGACAATGTGATACCCCAGGATATATTTAGTGGTTGCGGTTCCTTCTTCATTGTGGCCCTGGGTGGCACAGCCATTGGCGTCATTTGGGGCTTCCTTACGGGTCTGGTGACACGTTTCACCGATCATGTACGTGTAATTGAACCCATCTTTATATTTGTGATGGCCTATCTGGCATATCTAAATGCGGAAATCTTTCACATGAGTGGCATATTGGCGTGAGTATATAGAAATATAACTAAATATGATTTATCCAACTTATAAATATATTTTATTTTCAAAGGATAACCTTTTGCGGTATTACAATGAAGAACTATGTAGAGTCGAATATATCCCAGAAGTCGCACACAACCGTGAAATATGCTTTAAAGATGTTATCCAGTTCGGCAGAGACGATCATATTTATGTTCCTAGGCGTGGCCACGGTCAACAATATGCATGTATGGAATACATGGTTTGTGATTCTAACCATTACATTTTGCTCCGTCTTTCGGGTTTTAGGTTTGTACATCTACCATTTATGTGTACAACAAACACTTTAGTTAATTTTTTCCATGTTTAGGAGTCATCCTTTTGACGGCCATTGCCAATCGCTTCCGTCTGCATAAGCTGTCTCGTGTGGATCAGTTTGTGATGTCTTATGGCGGCCTGCGTGGCGCTGTGGCCTTTGCCCTCGTCTTGCTGGTCGATGAGAATGTGGTCAAGCAAAAGAATATGTTTGTGACCACCACCATAGCTGTGATCTACTTTACTGTCTTCCTGCAAGGCATCACCATCAAGCCGCTGGTCAGCATATTGAATGTGAAGCGTGCAAATAAGCGTAAACCCACTATGAATGAGCGCATACACGAGAGGGTAATGCCTTAAATCTATAATATCTACTTTGTTGCTTATGGTTTACTTTTTTTGATGCAGTTTATGGATCATTTAATGGCTGGCATTGAGGACATTGTGGGCAAGACGGGCAACTACAATGTGCGTGATAAATTCAAGCGTTTCGACAATCGCTTCATACGCCCACTTATTATCCGGGATCTGAAGGTAAGAATTTGATGTTTGTAGGAAAGCTAAGGATAAAACAAAACCTGCCACACAGGAAGTACATGAATTGCATTTTTTGGATCACATACCCATGCAAAATTATGAAAAGCATTTAAATAGAAATAAGCCAAAGCCCACAGATCGAAGGAGGGCGACTACCATTTATCTGCGACGCCTGTACGAAGGCGATGCAGAGGCTTAGTGCTAAGCGAATTACTATTTGTAACGCCTTAAAATACTCAAAAATATACATCCTTTCCCATGTGCTCCTTTAGGGCGCCGAACCGAAGATCATTGAGACGTACTCAAAGCTTACGATGCGCGATGCCATGGAGGTGATGCGAAGAAATCCCTCGACAATTGGCCAAATGACTGGCACCGAATCGATGAGCGCACTGTTTAGGAATTATACCAATAACTATATTGGTGTCAGGTGGGCACCGCCAACCATATATACCACATGGTAAACGAATTTTGGATTGAATACGGGCACGCTAAACCGATGCTCTCAATAATATGATATGCCTGTACTCACTCACAATCAATCGATCGATCGATTGATTTGATCTGCATGCAGTACGAACAGAAACACTCAAATCTGTATGTTGTAGAAGTAGCATGAAACTCTGCACAAAACTTTTAGTTGACTACTAACCAGTACACGACTCTGTAAAGATCTGTTGATCTGAAATTCGTTTAACCACTCGTATGATTTAGTACTCTCTTGAAACTTATTAGAATTGATCTCTAGCTTGTGTCTACTTTTATTTTGAATATATTATAATGTTAAAATAATGTGATTTTGCAGTCCCAGTCTAACAAATCTAGACAATACATGTTCGCGGAATCTGGACATGGCTGAACTGGACTATAATCCATCCAAGAAGGATCTGACTGATGCCAAGATCCATCATCTGTTGGCCGAAGAGCTGAAGCCTTACAGAAGGGTATGTATCATTCGAACAGGGAGGAGTTCCATTCCAATATCCATTCCTTTCAGTTACGTTTCGCAATTTGCAGTCACTTATCTTTCGGTTGGATTTTCTAAATAGCGTAAAAAGTTTAGCGCACCACCAGCCCAAACGAGTTTTTGACAACTTTCTCTGTCTGTCACCGCTTCTTCGCTCTGTCTCTCTCTTTCTCTATCTATCTGTATCTCTGCTTAGTTATTCACTGGAGAATCTCTATATATATGAATAGAGTTCTAATGTAACTTCTACACCTTTGGCATTTCCTGTTCTTAGTACTTTGGGCATTTAGTTTATGAGACACTTTACGCTTTCTAGCCCTATATAGCCTCAATCCAAAAACTATATATTAAATACATCTATAGATATATATTTGTGATTAATCGTTTATTTAATTTCTCTCCCGTTGTTTCGATACTCAACATCAACTTCTCGACAACGTGTTGCAAAATAAATCAAAAATCCGCTTTCGTGTGCTTAAAAAAACCCCCAAAAAATAATCAAAAATTTCGATAAACTGTCGATATATTGTCGATAAAGGCCTCAATACAAATGGTACGAATAAATTGGTTAATTGGTTTTAGTTCTATTTGATTTGATCTGTTTCTTGATTGATTTTTGATATAAACTTCGTTTCGGATTAACTATGAAACTGAAAACTTTTTTAAATGTTTACACATTCCTTCTGTGCTGTATGTGTGTCTCTGTACTCTTTGACTGCAACCAAACAATAAACTTTAATCTCGTTATCTACTATTCTAAATATATTCTAATTGGTGTTATCTAATCTGATGTTACACTATTAATATTTTATTAACGAAAGGCAAAGCTTTAATCCCCCATTAATATGTATCACCTTGAAAGAAAATATGTTGATATATATAGAATAGACCAGCTATGGCAAGACTGGACACCTCCTTGTTTTTAATAGCTCCCATTTCCAATTTGACTAATAAAACCAGCTTTAGCATATAATAGGTACAGTAGAACGGGGATTATCCCAAAAGATTATACTTGAAGATTGATAGTTTTCCATTCCTACCATTGGAATTCGAATTATTAACTGATATTAACAATATAAGGATAAAAAACATAAAAAAAAGGGATCTTCTTCACAATCTCAATGGGCTGTACAAAAATCAATATTTATAATAATATTACTTATACATACATATGTATATAATACTTGAACACATCAGACTATCTACATTAACACAAACTGCCAAAAAACTATCAAATATTGAGGGTTCCGAAAAGAAAAACACATTTTGATGAAACACTCTAGCTCCACACTCTCCTAAAATTCAGGAAGAAATTTTGCGAAACTGTAGAAAAGAACAACAGATCACACAAGCAATTATTTTTAATGAAATAATATATAAACATCTCGTTATAAAGAAAATAAATAACTAATGTAAATGTTTCGTATCGTAAAAGTTAATGTTGACACTTACAAAAAATACTTGATCACACATTTTCTTAACTAATTTAAATTTCTTTAAGAATTTCAAACCTTTATATTAGTTTTTTTTTTTTGAATTTATAGCTTTTATCCTACCTTCTTCTTAATGCTTAACCTTGGCTTTCTTTTGTATGAATTTCCCCTCTTAAGACGCCCTGTTTAAAGCACTTTATTTTGTTATATGTATGCATTGAATTCTTTTTACACTTTATTCCAACCAATACTACAAATGTACTCAAACAAGCATACATGTTGTCTGTCTAATAATTGTTGTGTTTTCACATACTTACTAGTACTTACAATATATATCCTAGAAAATATAGACTTCGGTTAACCGAAGCGTCCACTAAAACGGTAGTCCGTTCTGGGCACAAGCACTTGATCCATGTTTATCTCTACTCATAAGCTGTACAAATGTAATGGAAAGTCTTTTTACACTTTCTCCGTTCATGTTTCTGCTAGTTATCCAGAAAACTTAATCGTACTTTATATATAAAATATATATATATATATATATGTAATTGTCCTTAATTGCAACTCAAAAAGTCTTTAATTAAATCACTTCTTTGCCTGCCATTTTTATGATTTTGAAACCTAATTTGCATTCCATCAATGTTCTTACAGCACCGTCGTCTTAGTTATAGCCGACACGCAGTAGATGACAGAGATTTGTCCACACAGGTGAGTCGGTTGTCTCGTCCGCAAGAAATCACTCAAAACACACATAAACCAACCATATTGTATTTCCAACATCTGAATCTCTCGAACGGACAACTCATGGAAATCCCTCTACTTTTCAGGTCAATTATAAAATGCAAATGAATTTCCGAAGGATGTTCAATGATCGTAAACATCACAAGCGCAGCAAACGTGGTGCCAGCAATAAGGTTAGTAAATACCTATAAATTATATATTCTATAACCCATATTAATGGTTATTCTTTCGCACAAAACAGGAGCCCAAGGAGAATGTTAAACAGAATCATGTCTCGTTCCATGATTTCCAGCAGAACGGTACCACCAAACAGCTCGCCAATGGTACGAATTCGAGTTCAAACCATTCACGAAAAAAATCTTACAGAAAAAGACATTCTCACAATTCACTTAACAAATATCGTAGATTAGAAATAGGTAAATGAAACGCTATCAAATCAGCAAACAAACAAATTCCAATTAAATTGGTACAGATTTTTCTGTTTCCATATCAAAAGTTTTTCGTAGAAAGAAAAATCTCTCAAAATGTAGTTTATCTTCCTCAGTTTTATACAGCCTTGAAATTTGAAAATATTTGTATTTAATTAAATAGTAATCAAGCGCTGTAGTTAGAAAATCATGTTCCTTCATTTGGTTTTGAAAAAACCAGCCTAAAAAGATTTATATGTTTTATTTTATAAAGTTAATTTATGTGCACGATAGACAGAGTTTCTAATGTGAATTGTAGGAGCTCATGATCCGTATAATTTACAAACCTTAAAAACTCTTCTAAAAACCCACACTCATACCTATACTCGTATCATTTTCATTTTATGTGACATATATTTTAAATAATTTTCTAAAAAATTGGCAACTAATTGATTTTCCCATCCGAAAATATTCTCTTTTTTCCCTGCATTGCTTTCCCCTACACAAAATGATGCCGCAAAACACCAAATCCCACACACACACAAATTGGCCGAATAAACACCACAAAACCTGTAACTAAAACTGAAACAACACACTCCACTACCTCTTGCCCGTGCCCTCCATTTGTTTTGTTTTAATCAAATTGAAACCATTCAAAAGACTATATTAACAATGTGCTTAATGAAACAGCTGATGAAGGCCAACAGAATCCGAACGAGATTAATGTTGCTGGCCCTAGCGACGATTGGGATGACGGCCTGACCTTCACAGCCAAATCATCACGTAAGTAATCTTTAACGATCCATAAAAACGGTCGTTAATCTATTTAAATATTTGTTTGATTTTGTTACTAATATTCTGAGTTCAGGGGCTCTTTTCCACATAGCCAATGTCTCTATATAGACACTGTTTCGACACCACATGTTCTCCTTGCCGTGAACCAAAGTACTTTGTTCTATCACCAGTCATTTGGCGATTTCTGATATTTATCACATCCTTGTTCGAACCTGAGTTTTTTCTTTTGTTCACACAAAAATGCCATAATTTCAAATAATCTTTTCTGTTTTTTGCTATGAGAAAAATGAAAGAAATCTTCAAAAGGTTTTTAAACAGTTTTTGTTCATAAACGACACTAAGATAAAACACACACCTATCCAATCGAATAGTTTGAGTAAAGTAGCAAAAGGTTTACGTAGGTAAATATACTATATGATTGATTGATTGATTAAACCATTGAGTTACACCAAAGATTATTGCAGTTTGTTTCGTTTCCCCTTTGGAGAAAGTTCTGCTAGCCCTTTTGATGATTTCATTTTCGTTTTCTTTTGTATTTTGCATATGTTTTTTATACTCCTACAGTTTTAAATGAGAAACGCCTTATACAAGCTATAACAACGAACTTTCTATGTATTTTTTTCTTGTTTTATGCCTTCCCAAATTATTTCGAAATACACACAAACCTGTTGCAAAAATCTGTTACTGGGCCCAACAAAAAAACGTTTAAAAAAAATATATAAATATGAAAAATGAATCGATAAACACGATTAGCTGACTCGGATCGCGCGAATAACAATTCTCTGATAGCCCATATACAAAACTTGCCCGGTTTTGATGCATCCAAGGCGCGCATCGTCGTACAGCATTATGCCCCGAAGGCCGAAGATCCCGACTCAGAGTTAGACTCGCCAGATCAAGTTGGACCCACAGCGGCTGAACTAATATTGCCCTGGCGACGGGATCGTTCATACCAGAGCATTGGTAAAAGATAATCATCCAGATTCAGATTCAGTATAAAATCATCATCAATTCATACAGAAACTCGAATAAACCAGATTAAACATTGAATGCTATATAGAAAAGCATACGTCATGCATTTACATACACCTGACATTAGAATTATCTTTGTAAATCATTCATAAATCACTAGTGAAAGAAAGTAAGGGAAGTGCAATTAAAGATCCAGTTCAATGTACATTCTCCTTAAAATATTTACAATACTTCAAACCCCTCTTACTCTTTTAATACTACAACTTATTAGGGCTCACATCTTATTTCATATAAAATATCAATAGTTCCTTTATTATTGGGATTAAAGTTATTTCAGAACGGATATGTATTTCCTTTTGAATATTCTTCATAAGTAAAGATACAATTTTTCCACTTTCTCCGAATGATTGAATGTATTTCCCTACCAGAAATATCCAAAGCTAGCTACCATTTATCATAAATACATTAGACAAACATTACCAACATTATGTGTACTTTGAAGTCATAATTCTTATATTATTCGTCTAATGCCAGCCATACTTTACACCATGCTCGTTTATAGAGTGCCTTGAGCTTAGATCGGGATTTTTTGCATCTGTACAATAAATCGTATTTTGTGCTCAGCACTTTGCGCGATCTAATAACTATTTTTGGTTGAGTTTGTCGATTTATATTTAGTGCCTAATCTGTATTGTTTTTTGTTTAACTTAAGTACATTCTAATTATTTGATTTGTTCTCGAAAATTGTAACCCACGTTAAGTGTTACTTAGATGTAGTACAGAAACTCCATCGACGTTAAATTGGAAAATTGCTTGTAGACGCAATTGCCATTGATTGAATTGACTCGATTGATTGATTGGTAGTAGATTCCAGACCACGAATAAAATTGAAAGTTGCCTTTGGCCAAAAAAACAAAATTTCTTGCATTTTAGCTTCACAATCTCATAAAGAAATGAAGAAATTTATAAAACTCGTTAAAATTACAAAATATATATAAATAAAAACAAAGCAAACCTGAAAAATGGAGAAACATCAAAGCAAAGCATGGCATTTTTGTGCATGACAAAATTTCGTGTTTAAATTAATTTGTTACTTTTCTAGTTTTTATTTATGGGTTTCTTAAACAAGGAGTAAGGGATAGAACATTTTGGTTTTGAGATAGTGTAGGTAGATCTTAATGAGATTTTTTTTATTTGTTGTTAGTTTAGAAATTGGATCCTAAACAATTAATTCAATTAAAATCCTAAAATTAATGTTACGGGTAAAGAAGATGAACCACAGAGTTAGATTCATTTTGATAAATACTTTCGACTAAATCTAAATTCCAACCATAAAGCATTAAGAGTCTACACAGTAGTCAGATCCTACTTTAATCGAAAGTATACAATCAAAAGGTCGATTGCATTAATAGTGTGCAAAATCAACGTGTACAAAAATCCAAAGCGATTCCTCGTGTTTTTTTCCAATATTCCAATCGCAATATGTTTCTGTACTTAGGGTACCTAAGGCCTTGCGATTCTACGATTTCTCCTGTTTTAGATAACCCATCATTTTCAGAGTAGAGTATTCAACCATTGAGAACCATTATTTACGATAACGATTTAAAAGGAACTTGGAGGAAAAATATACCAATATCACTCAGAAGCATTTTTTTGTTGTTTAGGTTTTTATGTTACCGCTCAACCCTTGGTTAAAGGGCATAGAAGCATATAATTAGTTTACTACTAAAGATTCTTTCTTCTTTTTTTGTGGTAATTTCGAAACTCTGTTTTAGGGAATTCTTATAGTTTTATTCGATATATCATTATTATTTTCGTCTTGTACCTAAGTTTAGCGCACTTTGTTTGTCTTTTAAAGCCAATTGTCTCGTGTTCTTCCTCCCATCAACTGCGCTTTTGTCTCGTTGCCATTGAACAATGAATATACAGATCGAATTGGCCCAAAAATTAAAACCAATCGAAATGCCATCGATGCAGTGTATAAACTGTATGCTGCATGCCCGAGCAAAGCCTCCCCAGTTGACAGATCTCTTTGATTCTGAAACTGATGTTCCTTTTTCACCGACTTTTCATTTGTGATCTAGTGGCCGAGCATCCTATACCCGAGGAGGATCGAAATCTGTCCCGCGAATCGGATGGAGAACGACGCGTAGCCACGCCCACGGCCACCGAGTCGCAGCTGCCGTGGAAGCGCGGTGGGGACGAGTGCACGGATGCAGTGCAGCAGAACGAGTTTCCCGCCTGGGCCTCAAACAAGGAGTACTTGGCCTACAATTCCCCAAGCGCAACATTCCTAGGTAATGTATGGGGTAACAGATCATTAAACGATTGTTCCATTAATATATGAAAGGGGGAACACCCACAAAAATCTGCAAACCAAAGACCAAACGGTTATTGAGGGCTTCTCCTTCTATGTATGTCCTGATTTGATTTGATTGTAAATTGGCAATTAACAGTGGGGGGCTCTTAGTGCCCTTAAACAGATCTGTATATATCGATCCTATCTATCAGTATGTGTGTATAATATGGTTTAATTGTTTCCTTTAAAAGCACATCAAAAATCTCAACTGAAAATTAGAAAGAGTCTGAAAATCTATTACACCACCCTAGTTTTTGTGTGTTTAATGTATTTGTTGATTTTTCTTGTAATTTTTCCTTAACTTTGTTTTTTCTTTCTCTCTTTTCCCGCATTGTTTTCCTTCGGTAACTGTTACCCCACTTCCACGCTCCACACCACAAAACACCACCTACACCCGCCACCACACCATGTACAAACTCGTTGTAAAACTGATCCCAAAAACCGATCCAAAAACTGATTCAAAACCCAACAACAAAGGTGGTATTAACAAGCCTAAACAGCCCAAGTCCGTCATAGGTCTCTTCCGGCGTGAGAGTTCCAGTTCAAAGGGCGGCAGCATTGGCATCGGCAGCACGGGTGCCGTGGACGCCACTGCCAGCGGTGATCCCATGGTTGTGCCTTCTTCTACCATGATTCTGGGCCCGCCAGGTGCGGCCCTGAGCACAGCCCCATCCACGTCCATGCAAAATCCGCGCCTGGACAAGCGCTCTCAGTCGATATCATCGGGTTCACTGGGCGGCAGCGGTGGTGTGGTGCCCCACCATCAACTAGGTCCGGATGGACACTCCGGTCCGTTTCCAGTCACCGCCAGCCATCGGCGGAATGTGCGACGCGGCTCCATGCTTGAGCTCAGCGGGTAAGTTATCCTCTCATTTTTGGCCAGACACCAAATATACATCTGTGTTGTTACATTTATTCTGTGTAGATATGTACATATGTACATATATCTCATCAGATATTTCGTGCTGTACAATATCATGGCTGGTTTCGTTTGAAATGGTTCATATGAGAGTTTGAAAAGCAAAACAAAATATGGCTTTCATTTATTGATCTAAGACCCATTTCAAAACGATTTTCCTTACTTTGGCGCTCGTAAATTTCTTTAAGCTTATTAATATTCTTTCTTTACTAATATCTAAATACCATTTGATTTTTGAATTACATATTTTTATCAATGCGTTGCTTAGTTCTCCATATTATTTGCTATGCTTCAATTAGATCTGTGTAGATTTCTTATAATTAAACGTAATTTTAATTAAATAAATACTTTAGAAGACTGATTGAAACATTCAGACCTAAAAATGCATTGTATTTTGAGCAAATACTAGCTTACATTTTTAAAGACTGCAATTAAAAAAAAATTTTTTTAACGGTTTTAATAGTTCTCGTTGACATTCGCTCTTTACTATGAATAAACTAACCCAACAAATGGGATACATTGAAAGCAAAGCTTACAAAAAAATACATTAAACCAGAAACCAATTTTCTCGCACCTTTCAGCGTTATTACTTTTTGTTTGCAAAACTTTTTTTGTTTTGTTATAAGACGAATTTTGCTAGTACTCTTTTGATTATTTTAATTTTGAAATTGTTAATGAACAGTTTTGAACCCGATTCCCGAAGTGGTCAGAAAATAATGTTAAGCCTTTCTGCAAAAGTCAGTTCTAAATTTTACATTATTTCTACTTTTCATAAGTAAGTTTTGGTTCTAGAAACTTTTGAGTTTGTGTTACCAACAAAAGCGTCGCAACTTTCCCCTAAATGCAAGTTTTTTTGTATATTTTAAAAAACAAGTCTCGCATTCAAATTTAAAATTCTCAAGAAAGCAATTCAATTAATTCTTATTGATTACTGAATTAAAATATTTATCTAAATTGTGTATTTTTGTTGTTTCAACTAAACTGTTGAAAGAATTGGCAAAAGATTTTTGAATCTCCCAGCAGATTCCCAAAATAAATCATAATTATTTTATATTCCATCCATAAGTGTTCCCACTGTCATTGTCTTCTGTTGCACCCTGTTTTCTCGGCCAAGGCAAATTCAATTTGCTTTTAAAATGTTCCAAAATTATATTTCGCACTCACCAACCACAACAACAACGAAAAACCACCTTTTGTATGAGTGTGCGTATGTGTTGTTGTGTAACTGTGACCTGTGTCTGTATCTATCGTTGATGATTATTTTGCAGACTTATTGTAACTGGACGCAGACCCAGTAGAATTTTGCATATTAGTCCGGGAGCCGCTACTTTACTAGAATCAGCCAAGGTCACAGCAACTCCTTCTCCTCCACCTCCTTGTACTTCTACTCGACCTTCTACTTCAACAACAACTACAATAACAACAGTTCCAACAACACCATCAACAACAACAATAACTACATCCACAACCAAGAACAAGAACAACACCTTAAACAATCCTCCAACAACAGAAAGCACAACAGGGAGCGCCTCAAGCTCCACGCCCACCTCCACCACATCGGAGAGTAGCGCCACATACTACTATCCCAAGTAATGAATAATCGAATGATATAGTCATGAAATCAAAATGTCTAAACCGCAACCCAAACCGGCCATGAATCGAATTTCCAGTCTCTGTGTACCATGGGAGACCAGAGTCTAACAATCGCATATACTATATACTCTGTATATACATAGATACATATATACTAACAAAGCAAACACTATATCTTTATATACTGTATATAAAGCCCACAGATCACAGATCAGTGCATATCATTGTAGAGTAACAGTCAGTTATCCCCCCCTCTATCCGTAGGTTGAACTTTGATAGCAATCTTTCTGTCTCATCTCAAATACGTAATCCCAAATGGAATTGGTTAACTTGTATCTAATCGATTCTGTGTGGGGCATTCCCCTTTGCAATTGGCAGCAGCTTCATTCACAGCACTCACACACACACACACAATCCCCCGATGACCGATCCAAGCTGAGCCCTCAAATTTATCTTCCACTCTCCACACTGTATATAGTATGAATATATCTCCCGTATATACATATAGGATGTTGTTTCAATTGGGTGGATATGATATTTGAATCCATCCACTGTATGCATTCGAACAAAATTATGCTGGTCTGCTGAGGTAGTCCAAATTTCTTCTTTCATTTTCAGTTTGTTGTCGTTTGTTATATTTATAACTGTTTGTTCAGCAGTTGGTATATAACGGTTGCAGGGCAGTTTGTTTTACAGCTGTGCTACTCAGCTTTGTAACTGTTATATAGCACTCGAACTGTCGTAAAACGGTATAACAATTATTATAAGAGTCGTACAATTGTATATCAATATGTTGTGGACAACGTGTATTACCGTTTTAGCTCTTTTATCCCATTTCTTCGTTTAGCTATCGAATTTTCATTTGCACCCTTTCACTCTGTGTGTTTTATGTGTTTCTATGTATGTTTGAATCTAATAATTATGTGTATAACAGTATTTGTATATAATTTATAACAACTTGTGTACCCGCATTCCTTATTCCACTTAATCCTTGCCTTAATCCCATGCCCTAAAAAATTACTTAACCCCAACTAAATGCAATGCAATTTCTTAACAATTAACAACAAAAAGAAAAAAAAAACACTGAAGGAAATTACTTCAACTAAATGTTTACACGATGTCTGCTGTGCTGTGTTTCTTTGTTTTGTGATGATTCCCAAACAAAAACAAAAAATAAATAATAAAAAACCAAGTAACTAAACTAAGGTCGAAATATAAGAAATAATTGAACGCCAATGGATTTTATGAAAAATTATTATTTTTAGCGCCGTTTCAATTGAGTCGGAATAGCCCAAAACCGAAACCGAGCACAGAGCTAGAGGTAGAGCCAGAGCCAAAGCAATGCACTTTCCGTTAGCTAAATCATCCACTAAATCCCCACAAAAAACTGTACTATAGCACACACAGACACACACACCCATGCACACAGACACCAGACTGCTATACAGTCGAGCACCTGTGATAACTTCCGTAGAAAAATTTAAAAACCAAACCTTAAACCAAGGTAAATCTGTATGTGGGCTTTAATCACACGAACTATGTGTAAGTATTAGACAACAACTTCTAATCATTCTACTAAAAGTAGAGGGTACGTGTTATAACATCCACTAACTCCCAAAATAACTAACCATTAAATAAAAACAAAAACACTAACAAACTGTGCTATTGCCTAGCAATAAAAATTCTTATAAACCAAAAAAACAGACGCCGAACAGACTGGTTCTCCGCTCATGATGTACATAAATTTCCTAAGAAATTGTATTGTATTTATTATATTAATTTATATAAATGTAAACTGTAGAATACCCCTTTCGTAACTGTTAAACCGTGCCTTAAACTCTGTCGTCTTTCTTCAGTGCTTTCTCTCTTGAACCCAATCTTTCATTTAATGTTCCATTTTAATTTGCTTTTTGTAGTGTTCAAAATAAATATACCCTATGTATTTATTAAACTACTTTTTATTATTCCGTTCCTTTCAATTTAGTCTTAAGTATTCTTTTTTTGTATTCAAAGTTATTAAAAGCCCTTCTCGTACTTTGATTAGACTTAGCCTCATGCCTAACATTTACTAAATCAAAGCCCAACAGACCTGAAAACCCCAAATCAATTCATTAGCCAAAATTGATCACAACTTTGACATTAACTTTCTACGCCTTCTCTTCACATCATCCACCACCCATCGACCGTCACCAACTCCAACACCAACCAACCAACAACCAACAACCAACAAACCCGCACACACAACACAACCACAACAGTGACACAATACCCGAGGAATCAACGTACCAGCACGGACACTCCAAGTCCCTCTGCGAGCCGGCGGATACCGACGACTGGGAGGGTGCTCCTCTGACAGCCGCCAGCGGAGCCAACAGCGAGCGCCTCATGCACAGTGGTCGGGAGCCTCTTCTGCCGCGTCTTGGGGCAACACCACGCGCCCAGATCCGACGTATGAACGCGGGTGCAGTTGGCGGCTCGGCGGTGGGTGTCCCTGGCAGAAAGAATCAGGTGACCACGGCATTGCTGGACTACGAGGACACCGACACGGACTCCGATGAGGAGGAGGAGGATGACGATGAGGACGAGGATTTTGATTTGTATGACGACGAGAATATTGTGGTCACCACCTTCACAACGCCCGCCACGCCACGGCCACACGAGGTGGGCCGACGACTAGGATCAAGTCCTGGACCAGGTTCAGAGCCCACCACCACGACGAGGACAAGCATTCGGCTGACAAGGAACAACGACGAGAGCATCATATGAGTGTCAAGTGCCGATGGGGATGTGGAGGAGGAACCACAGTGTTCGATTCGTACCCGTTCGAGGAGTGCGTTTCAGTACGAGATGTTCTACTAGGGGTCTGCAATATGCAATCTACGATACGTTGACGATGGGATATACATTTATATGGATTAGTTTTAAGCATAAAGTTGACAAAAGTTGCAAAATAGTTTCCCCGAAAACGGTTTAAAACAAAAAGCTTTATAATTATTAACAAAAAATCAGACACAAAATTAGATAATGAAAAGAAAATTAATGAAATTGGAATGTATATAGAACGAAATTTGAGCCACAAATTGAGTTATTCTTGTTCCTCGTTTAAGTCGCTTCTTAAGGTTTTCATTCTTCATAGAATCCCCGAAGGGTGGTACACTTCCAGTTTGTGTTTAGGGTTTAGTCGCGAGCAATTATTATAATTATTGTACCATGGAATATGCATAGTGAATATATAGAACCGATATTTATATATACTTTAGTGATTACAGCTGATGTGTTCCAAATAGCAAGAAAGCATATTAATTGTGTAATAATTAAACAAAAGCGTAGCCAAAGTTCATTGTGTAAGCCTATGACAAACGTTGATTTCGTTGTGTTTTAGTTTAGCGAAAATGTACTACTTACTACAATTATGTAAATTCAGATTCAGATACAGATCCGTACTTAAGCGTGCACTAAGTTCGATATGAAAATAGTGAACCGCAGAGTTTAGTTCAATTTTAGCCTTAGTTCTATGTGTAACACCTCATTTCTGTATAGCCGCAGAGTCAATACTAAGAATAATCGATGGGATGTAACTACAAATTAATGAATTACTTTATGGGAATAAAAGTTTAGTGCATTTTTAATTTCGTTTCGTTGTGGGACAGTGGCAGAAATATATAAAATATACACAAAAATCGAGTAACTAATAAAGGAATGCAAGAGTTATGTAATTTATAAATTATTTTTGTAAACATTTACGAACGATAATGATAAAGATAGCTAAAAGAGATGTTTGGAGAGTGCGTGAGAGTTTTATGAGCGATTTTTAAGAGTGTGGACACTGAGTGTATGACTATGATTGTGTGGAATGTGAAAGGCGAAGACTTAGATGCTCAAATCAAAGTAAAGTAATCCCTAAGAAATACATAATTGAATATTCGATATGATGCTGAGGTATGTAGATTTCAAAATTCACTAGAATAAACTAAACACCAGAGTTAAACTGAAAAGATCAGAAAGAGCCAACTAGGAACAAACACACGAATCAGTAGCCAACCGGGAACGAAACCTACCTACCAACAACTATTTTCGTGTATGTACACATTTGGAGTGTAAGAGTTAAGAGAGGAACCTACCTACTAATATAAAATCGTTTAAACATATTTTTTAATTCATGTGCAACGCGTCCTGTACCAAACTATAATTTAATTGTCTGCTTACAATATAAGTAGACGGTATTATGTTTTATCCGAGAAATTGCCTTCTGAATATGCACGCTAGACCAGATTGAGACAGATCTGCCTAAGTTACAACTTCAGTCTACTGCATAAATATTGTATGTGCATTTTGATTTCGATATGAAAGACAATAAACAGCTACATGGAGAAACCCACTTGTCTCCAGGAAATTGTCATTTCAATAAATCCGAAAAGGAAATATACAAAGATATATGAAATAAAACAAAAACCAAATAAGAGCTGTGTTACATTACATTATGACCAGGTTTTCTATATAAACTTTAATTGTTCACAATCTGCTAACCAAAACAAAAAATGAAACACATTTGTGGATTGTGTCATTAAGAATTTATATAAAAGACGCTGGCACGTTAATGAATTACTTACTTGCTTGAGGGCAGACACATAGGAATCATTTAAATAAATTGACACAAAACAAGACAAAAACGTTTGCAATTTTCATACTGTAGGCCTTAAGTTGTGCATAATTCAAAATGGATATAGCAAATAATTAAATGTATTTCCAAACTTAGCAACACCTTTTGCGGAAACGGAATAAAACAGCATTGTAAATTGTTAAACTGATTTTAAATAAGAAATAAGAACATTTTACTAAAAATAAAATTAATGAACAAATAACTTAGAAGGAAAGTCTATCAATCAATTGGTGTGTGGGAGAGGAAATTGTTCTTTGGCAATGTCAGCACGGGAGGCCTTACCAGTCGAGGCTCATCATCTGCGTTCACCGATTGTACTTATGGTGCCATCCACATTGTAATTGCAGAAGGAAGCCCTTGAAATGGGGTTTGTAATAAAAGAAAGTTAATTTTTTGTTTGAAGTTCCGTTTATACATTTATTGCACCAAATATGTTGAATTTGTTTTTATTTTCTCATAATTTAATTGTAATGTATCTCTTTTTGTTTGGTTTTTTTTCTAATTATTTTTCGAAACTGATATATTTCAATATGCTTTATGGTAGTATTATGTATGTATATGTACTATATGCTGGAAACACTTACTTCCTTTATATAGATTTTGGTTTTGGTTTGTTTTTGTTTTGTATATAGGTAAATATATCGATGGTCACCATTTCGCATTTAAAGTGAGTCTCTCAGTGGTAGGTGAGTGTGCAAAATGCTTCTAGAATTCGTTCTCAGTGTGTGGGTAGGGAATTGGTTTTCCAACTCCTTGATAATTATTCTTCTTTAATTTTTTCACATTAATTAACTCTCGTAACGATTAAACAAATACGTTTTTATATGAGCATTATATGTATGCCATGGTGTGTGTAGTATGTTTGTGTGACTCATATTTTAGGGGGAATGTATCTCAATTAACATCATTTTGTTAGTTTCGTTCTAAAGAAATTGTATTACTTGATCCATATATATATATATAGTATGTATGTATATGCTTAGTTTCTTGTGGTTTAATTAAATGTATTAGTACTCGTACATATGTTTATGTAGAATCAATAATCAACCCAACATTAGCTACATAAATACGATTATGTTTTTAATGTTTATGTTTGTTTTTTATGCATTAGAATTTCGCCCAAAGTACCGCCGATCAGTAAATCGTTAATGGGTTTGATAACGTTTCTTTTCATTAATTTTTTGTTTTGTTTAATAGAGCTATAGGCGCATAAATAGTTGTTTTTCTTTTGTATGCAATAACAAGTTAAGATTAAGAGTAATCCATGTAAGGTGATTGGTTTTTGGTTATCTTTTGGAAAGGCATTTGACAGTGCTTCATCATCTTCATGAGATAGCGTAGATATATGTTTGGTTTGCTTTGTGTGTGTGTGTGTGTGTGTGTGATATATAGACTAATTGTAACTAGCATTAAACAGATTCGAACAGCGTAACATAGCTCTATATAGTGGCTTGCTTTTAATATGTATGTATCAATTTCTCTATATGTTTAGGCTTTTGTACATACTCAATTTATACATCTCCATTCGGTCCGGTCCCTAAGCCACCATCCGACACTACAGATACTTACTCGTTCATCCAGCATTAGCGGCAAACAATTTCAACATTTATCAATTAGACAATAGACCGTAAATAAATACAATTATGGCAGTTGATAGAAGCGCTTACAAATTATAAACAAAATTCAGTTAGATTACACATCAAACATAAAAATAGGATAGCCCTTTTTAAACATATCATATCTCATTAATATTATCAATACTGTTGCCCGTAAGGCTATCCATTCCTATTACCTTTAATATTTCCATAGTTTTCCTTTCGATACGAGTACGAGTACAAGAGAATGGTCGATCATCAATGCTTAATATTTAGTTAACAATAATTATTTTCCACCTATTTTTGCTGTGTTTGTTTCTCTCGCATTACTTATACAGCAAAATACATATATGTACAATTATGTATATACGGATATATTATTGGAAAACACAGAAAACCATCGTTATATACGTTCTACGAGTTTATGCATAAGTGTTGTAGCTTTTTTTTGGGGGTAGGGATAGGGGATCGGAAAAAAACACTTGAATTATATTTTCTTTTTAACGCACATCTAATACAACGAAAGTGTAATTTGTAATTGTGATTTGATATCAATATGTATTTCGGATTTCCATATGCAGATTATTTTATGTACGTGTAAGTATATCCATTAAAATGACTTTTTCTTACTTGATTTCGGTTGTATTCTTCGTTTAATTGGTTATGAACATGACAGAGAGATAGAGCTGAGTTTGATTTAATTGTGGATCATCTATTTAAAGACCATGCCCAAAAGAGCAATGAATACAAACACATACTTCATATGGGAGATTAGCCTGCCTTTTGGCGGATGAAAATGCTGTTGACTATATGTCAAAATCTGTGGTGATCTTAACATTAACGCCGACCCCCCGCAGGGTATCGTCTGTGTGTTTGTAGATTTGTTTTATTTGTGTTTAAGCGAATGCATTATGCCGCTTAGAGGCCAAAGCCCATGGCTCGTTATACGTTTCCTGTTTTTTCGTTTGCAGCATGAAGAGAGGAGAGGATTATAATTGGAATCAGAATTGCATTTAATTAGTTTGCTTTGTATATATGTACACACATAATGGGTTTAAAAGTATAAATATGTAGACTAAATAAATACAAAATGCACAAAATAAAGGGACTAGGACTACTAGGCATATAGATTGGCTAAACAATAATGATAGGGTGAGCGAGATAGGAGCAGCCATCGCTCAACTTAGGTGTAAATATCAGACACTAGAAACTAAATAATCACAATTAACAAATAATAGATATACATACAATGTCGAATGGAAAATATTGCAACAAATTATAACTAAACATAATAAGTCGGCATGGTATTTTCTCTTGAAAGAAGAGAACGACATAACGAGAACAAATTGGCATTGCTTATTCGATATCAATAAATCATAAGATGTGGAGTTGGAATGTGTAGCATAGAGAGCTTAGCGTGGTGCTGTCGTGGTTTGTCTGGGTTTCGAGAGATTCACTGCTTTCCCTGCTTTGAGGTGCCATTCACTTTCAATGTCTTACCGGACGTCACAAAGGGACCCACATAGTTGCTGGGAAACAGACCGGATAGGCCATTCAGCTCGCCGCGCCACCATTCCGGCTCATCACGGCCCAACACACTGATAATGTCGTCCTTCTCAAATGAGAGCTCATCGTCGTTTTGTGCTTTGTATGGATAGAGAGCAATGACCTTATCTGGAATAGGGATGACAGGAAGAGAGTAAGGCATGCTTGTCGAGTGACATTTCTGCTTTTCAAACAAACCCAAGATCTGTTCGGTCATTTCAATGCGACTGCCCGAGACAGGTGTGTTGCGTCCGCTGTTGCGACCACCCTGCAGCACCTTTACATAGGTCGCGGGGAACCAACCGATCTGTCTGCGTCTGCCCTTGGCCTGCAGCTCACCCTCCCACCAGCCAGAGTCGGTCTTCTTGCGGATCATAATCAGTTGGCCGCGCGTCAGGGACAGCTGTTCGGTGCTGGTTGCCTCGTACGGCGCAATCACTTGTGCAATCTCCGATCGTTTGGCCCGCATGCCCTAGAAGATCGTAGGCAGAGATCAAAATTAAGATTAGTTATGGACGCTGCAAATGGGAGGCAACAAAAAGCTGTGTCAACTATTTACGGGTGTCATGGAAGAGGTGCGTGACATGGGTCGGCTATAGCTCTCGGCCGGTTCGCTGCTTTGTGTCTTGGACTGTGTATTGATCTGGGAAACTTCAGTGTCAAGGTCTTCGTGCGCATCCTCCGCCACTGCGGTCTGCTCTGCCAGCTGGGCTGTGGGCTGCTGCTGCTCCTCCAGCTGCTGTGGTAGTGGCTCTTCATGCAGCTGTTCCTGAGCGTGCGCCTGTGGCAGCGAATATGTTTCAACTTGAGCAGCGTAGGCAGAGTTGCTGTTTAGTGTAGCCTCCTGGGTTTGCGAGTGCACAAATATGACGGTGGCAAAGGGTACAGCACATGAAAAGCATTGGATTAGTAGATGAAAAATGATTGGTTGGTTAACACACGACTCTACTCTGGAGGGGTGTATACACAGCTTCCGTTTTTCTTTTCGTTTTTTTGCAGTAGTGTCTATCAACCTACAGAAGTGCGAGCTACTCCACTCACCTGATCAGCCGAGTCAGTCACAGCTGCAGTTGCAGCTGCAGTCACCGCTGTGCCCACGTCCGCCTTCTGCACATAGTTCGAGGGGAACATGCCGGTGCGATTACCAATGGTGCCGGTCCACCATTCGCCTTCCTTTTTGATAACCATCACCATTTCACCAGCACCAAAGCTTAGGTCACCATCCTCGGCAGATTCATAAGGATATGCGGCTATGTAGTACTCGATTTCGGAGCCCGAGGATGTCAGGTCTGCGTCCAATGAGGGAGCCACATTGATATTGTCATTGTAGGTGTCTGCCGAATACGGATTTATGGATGATGATGCTGCTGCTGGCTCGTCGATCACCGCTGGCTCGATGGTCGAAGTAACAGCGGCGCCTGCGAGTCCTTCTTCCTCCAGCTTTTCCACATAGGACTCGGGGAACCAGCCTGTATGGCCATTGATCTCCCCAGCCAGCCAGCCTGGCTCGGCATTCTGCTCGAGTGGAACCAGAATGAGATCACCTGGCACGAATGTTATCTCCTCGGCATTACGGGCATTGAACTCATAGACGGCGCGATATTTGGCAAAACCCTCGGGCGCTGGCCCGCTCAGATCCACAGCTGGTGCTGCCACGGCGCCAGTGTCATTGGTCAGGCCACCATAGGCATCGGTTGCTGCTGCTTCAGGCTCACCCCAACCTCCGCTAGAGGCGCCCGTATCCCAAGCGGCGGTGGCTATCACCTCGTTCTTGCGATTGTATTTCAATTCCAACACGGAGGTGCGCTCCACATCGTACTCCTTGTAGAGTTCCTCGCATTTGGCGAGCAGAGCGGAGAGTTCGTCCTTTACCTCCGTCATCTGCAGGTCGTTCGAGTTGATGTCCTCCTTCTTGGACTCGATTTCCTTGCCAATGTTTTCCACCTTATCTTTTATCTGATTGATCAGCAGCTACAGCAGAGAAGGGATACATATAATTTATGTTATTGTGGTACAAATAAGTAAAAGTTGTTCATACAAAAACTCACCTGCTTATGGGCAAACGCAGCATTTAGCTGCTCCTGTTGCGCCTCACCGCCCATGGCAGCGCCACTGGACTTGCTCTTCGCATCCCATTTGGCCCGCTCTTGGGTGAGCTGCATCAGCTTGGCATTCTGCTCCTTGATACGCGTCTTTAGCTGGGCCATTTCGCTCATGGAAGTGTCTCGCTGCGTGCGCATGCCATCAATGACAGACTTGACATTGGTCACGCCTGCGCGTGTGTCGCAAATTTTTTGCGACAAGTCCTTAATCTGTAAGGCAGGAAAATTAATACTCATTCCGCTTGGGTATGGCGATAAACAACCTTTTCGTTTAGAGTGCTCAGCTCCACATTAAGCTGCGTGTTGTGTGCCTTCTGTTTGAGGACACGCTCCTGTTCACGTTGCTTCTGTGCGTTCATTTCAGCAATTCGCGCTTGCTCCCACTCCTGCTGACGTTGCTTTTCCAGCTCCCTATATAGAACAAATTCAAATCTCAGTGAAATGAGAATGGAAACAGACTTGGCATAGAACTTACTTCCTGGCTGCTTCCTTGGCCTCGAGCTCTCGTTTACGCTGATCCTCCTTTTCCATTTCAAGTTCACGCTGACGCTGTAGCTGGCGCTCCAATTCCTCCTGCTGCTTGCGCTCCGCCTCTAGGCGAGCCTTCTCGCGCCTGTCCGCCTCCTCGCGTTCCTTGCGCTCACGCTCCTCCCGCTCCTTGCGCTGCTGATCCTCGATCACCTTTCGCCTGCGGTCGAGCTCCGCCTGTCCCTTGACATAGTTCTCCTTGCGCTTGTCCTCAAACGAAGCTAAGAATGGAAATGGATTGACAGTTATTCAATTCGAAGCCTAGAGACTTTCTTCGGGAATCTTACTTTGCGGTAAGCCGGCCAGGAAATCTGCATCGCCTGCAGTCACACCGGACTGGGAGGACACAGACGCATGCCGGGAGGCGGGCTGTGAGCCTGGGCGCGAGACCACCCCCGAAACCGAACCCGGACGCGATTTAATCTTGCGCAAATTTGGCGGCACCCATTCCAAGGGCAGCGTGACGGGTATCTTCTCGCCGGCCATGGCTTTCTCGCAGAGGAACATGGCCAAAATGAACTCCTCGCAGCTGAGTCGCCCATCGCCATCGACGTCCGAGAGCGTCCAGATCTGGGCCAGCGTCACCTGAGGCAGTTTGCTCTGCACTAGAACACTGCGCGCCTGGGCGCCCGTCAAGTAGCCGGAACGGGTGCGGTCATTGGCATTGAATACCTGCGTGTATTTGCGCTTCTGGGCAGCCTGCACGGCCCACTCTCCCTGACTGCGAGATGGAGGAGAAGTTGTTTGGATTACTTGGAGCCCTGCGTAGGTTCGTTCTTGGATCTTACAGTGATTCGATGGATGGCGCCCGCTCCGAAATGGACATATGGCGGCTAGGTGGATTGCTGGAGGGCGGCGTTGGCCCTGCCGGTAGTCCTGGTGGCGAGACAATCGCTACTGCTGCTGGCACCACAGCCACTGGCACTGGGGCAGCGGGCACGGCGACAGGGAGGGCCACTGGAAGGGGAACTGGGGCAGCCACAATGCCCTTCAGCGGATCGAGTGGACTCATGGAACTGCTCGTAGAGCCACGTGGCGTCATTGTGGGCGTTTTCTGGCCTTCGGTGAGCGAGGCCAACAGAGTTGGGGGCAGCGCTTTGGGCACCTCCATGCCGCGCAGCTTCAGATTGATCAGCTTGCATGCTATGCTGAATTCATTGATGTTCATCTTGCCATCGGAATCCGTGTCAGCCAGTGCCCTACAGGAAATTAAGAATTGAGGGGAAAGCAAATATGTAAACAAAATAGCTCTTATCGGCACTGACGCCTCTTCGTGGTAGTCGAAACAATTGATAGCCGCACAAGCTAGTGAGTCACTACACTCCACTATGCTCCACTCACCATATTTGGCCCAAGATCAGAGGCGGTAGCTGGGACTGTAGGAAGAATCCCTTCGCCTGGGCGCCCGTAATGAAGCCCGCCTGGGGCTGGAGGCCTTTGAACTGCTCCTGATACTTGAGCTTCTCCCGCTGGGTCACCGCCCACGCATCCACCGCTGGATTCATTTCGATTCGCGATTATCCTACTTTTCGCAGAAGTTCTTCTCCTTCCTACCGTCCGTCCTTTCCTTTTTATTTCGGTGTTGTATCCTATGCCAGTTTCCTTCCTTCCGTTTGTGTGTGTATGTGTGTGTACTCCCACACAAGTGTGTATAGTTGTGTGCGTGTGCTTAATGCGCTCTCTTCGGCCGCTGCTGGGTACTCAAATACATGTCATGCTCTTGCTCTTGCCTTTCGCTCTCTTTACTATGGCCTATTGAGTATCGTATCCGTTTGCCACTGCTTTTGCTCCCACCACCCCACAATTTTTCACAATGGATTTTATGCTTTACCTGAAATGCAATTCTTAATGTTAGAAGTACACTATGAACAGTTGAAAGCTAGATCAGCGGCAGCGGCCGAGAAAAGTAAATGTAGGTGGCTTTCATAGATTTTCGCATTGGGTTGGTAGGCGTTTTCACTGCACAGAAAACCGACAGGGACAGGCAACAGCTTCTCGGAATTAGCTTGCACTTCTCATTAGTTGCCGACACCAACACCACACACTCGACGCAATTTTACAGGACTTTCTTACTTTTCATTGGAATACAAAAAAATTCCTACTTGCGTATTTGCGTAAATTTTTTGTTTCAATCAATAGTAGGAATCAGTGTGACCAGCAAATTGATCAAGCAGTGCTGTACAATTTTCGAGCTGTATCGCTTATTGCACAAAAATATCGCCTATTCGTGGCAGCACTCCCGATGTTTAGATACATTTTGTTGTGAGACCGTCTGTTTACTTGTGTGTGTGTGTATTTTAGAACAAGTACTATTTATTAAATGGAATTCAACCTAAGCATAAGTTTCTGCTCCCTGCATTTCGTATTTGTTCAGCACTTTTTGTATCTTGTTTGGGTCTTGTACCATATTAGACGAGTTTCGATTTTTTCGATACATATCGCATGGAGAAGGTTAATTTTATAAATAAATTTGTGGTCACACTGCTTTGAAGACCACGTGCGAACAAAATGAAAAATTAGTAAAGAAAATGTCGGAAACTTCAGAAGACGATCAAGCGCAGCTGCAGACAAGTGACGAAGAAGAGCTCAGTGGCGAGGAGGAAGACCAGATAGAGGAGTCGGAAAACGAGGATGATGTCAATGAAGGGGAGAGCGGTGACGAGGATGAGGATGAGGCCGCTGGCTCTGGGTCGGACGCTGCTGCACCAACTGAGGAGGCGAAGTTAACATGGAAGGACCTTGTATGCTACCGTAACCCCACTTTTTGAACTAGTTTTATTTATCTATTGAACGGTCCTCAGGGTCTAAATGACACGCTGTGCCAGGCATGCGAAGAGCTGAAGTGGAAGGCGCCGTCGAAAATTCAAAGGGAGGCCATACCAGTGGCTCTTCAAGGCAAGGATGTGATTGGCCTGGCCGAGACAGGCTCTGGCAAGACAGGAGCATTTGCCCTGCCCATTTTACATGCGCTGCTGGAGAACCCGCAGCGCTATTTTGCGCTGGTGCTAACGCCCACACGTGAATTAGCCTTCCAGATTGGCGAGCAGTTCGAGGCGCTTGGTAAGTGCTCAACTAGTTGTACATATCAGATCTTCCCTTTTGCACAATGATGTTAAACCAGTTTTGATTTTGTTATACAACGAAACCATGAAATTATTATTTTACTTATTCGTCACTACCTCTGAGCAAATCCGGCTAAAGTCACGGCACGTGGTACTCCTAGCAACTCGCGTCTCATGCAAGAATTTGTATCTTTCAGGCAGCGGAATTGGCATCAAGTGCTGTGTGGTTGTGGGTGGCATGGACATGGTTGCCCAGGGCCTGCAGCTGGCAAAGAAACCGCACATAATCATTGCCACGCCGGGTCGCCTGGTGGACCACTTGGAGAACATGAAGGGCTTTAATTTGAAGGCCATCAAATACTTGGTCATGGACGAGGCAGACAGAATACTCAACATGGACTTTGAGGTGGAGCTGGATAAGATACTGAAGGTGCTGCCACGCGAGCGTCGCACATTTCTGTTCAGTGCGACAATGACAAAGAAAGTGAAGAAGCTGCAGAGGGCTTCATTGAAGGATCCCGTCAAGGTGGAGGTCTCCAACAAGTATCAGACCGTCGAGCAGCTGCAGCAATCGTATCTTTTCATACCCGTCAAGTACAAGGATGTCTATCTGGTGCACATACTCAACGAGCTGGCCGGCAATAGTTTCATGATCTTCTGCAGCACCTGTAACAACACTGTGAAGACAGCTCTGATGCTGCGTGCTCTGGGTCTGGCCGCTATTCCTCTTCATGGTCAAATGTCGCAGAACAAGCGCCTGGCGGCGCTCAACAAATTCAAGGCCAAGAATCGCTCCATTTTAATCTCTACAGACGTGGCCTCTCGCGGCCTAGACATTCCGCATGTCGATGTGGTTGTGAATTTTGACATACCCACCCACAGCAAAGACTACATCCATCGTGTGGGTCGCACAGCTCGAGCGGGACGCTCGGGCAGGGCCATTACCATTGTCAGCCAGTATGATATCGAGCTGTATCAGCGCATCGAGCATCTGCTGGGCAAACAGCTGCCGCTCTACAAATGTGAGGAGGACGAAGTGATGGCCCTGCAGGAGCGCGTGGCTGAGGCGCAGCGCACGGCCAAGCTGGAGCTGAAAGATCTTGAGGACACCAAGGGTGGCAGGGGTCACAAGCGTGGTGGGGACAATCACGATGATTCGGAACACTTTGCAGGCGCGCGGAAGCGCATGAAGCCCATGGGCAACGGTGCTGGAGGGGGAGGGGGTAAGGGCAAGAAACCCTTTGCCAAAAAAAACTGGACCAAGGGAAAGCAGAAAAGATAATACATTAATTTTTAGTTATTTAATTAGCGTTATACTTGTCATAAATTTCGGAATACAAAGAAAAAATATTTTTGTAGGCAGGATAATCTATTTATTTTATAAACATGATCTCGATATTTAGCTGTTCAACGCTCGCTTTAGTTAATGTTATCTTCAGTTTGCGTTTAAGAGAGACTGTGGCATATGTCGGCGTATGATACGACGCCGTCATTAACGTATTGTTGATTAAACACTGATTGCAGGTCTGTGTTTACCCCGAGATTGTTGCCCAGGATCTGTGCAGCCTTTATTTGCAATTCCAGACTACCATTTGTCGACGCGTTAATGGCTGCCGATATCTCAGATGGTAAATTGAATCCAGTCTTGAGCAGGTCGCTCAACTGATCAGTGTAGGAATACCAGTAAGAAGATGCCAGCAGTTGTAATATTTTGTAGGTCAGATCCTTGTACTTGTGCGCTTTACTGGGCAGAACCCATAGATACTCCATGATGCACGCCATAGCTTCGAGTTCCCAGCCGTTGTTTTTCAAGATATCAAAGGTTAAACCAACAATGCGCGCACTTTGGGATTTATACAGCCGACAATCGGCGAGCAAGTGCAACAAGTCTTCATGTAGATTGCGGTTGCTGTAAGCATTAGCGAAGCATTCAGCGAAATGCAGGAACAGAAATTGATTACGTCGTAGCAGACCATATGTGATCAGAAGACTATCCGCACCTAGGTGCAACAGTTTGTTGAACACATCTTTAAAGTCGCTGATGCTATGATTACACTTGTGAACCTGACACTCATCGTAAATAGCGTCAAAGCAGTGGACACCAAATAAATCAGGCATCCAGTGTAGAGAGTGTTGCCATTGCGTTTCGGTCACACTAATTAGCTCCGCAGGCCGAGGGTGGTATTCAGGATAAATTTCATAACTTCCATTATCAACATCCGTCGTCATCATTGATAAGTAACACCGTTCTATATTCATTTGCTGTGGCTGGGCGTACTGCGAGTGCCTTCTAGTCAAAATCGGCCTTACAGATAAAGCTGCAGGATTCTGTGCAGATGCAGCTGGAGGCTGCTGTACAGACACAGCTGGAAGAGGCACTGAATATATATTTCGCACAAGTGCGTTGCCTTGCATCAGAAACTGTTCCTGGTTGTTAAGAGACTGTTTCATTGTTGGACTACATACTGAAGTCTGTGGGAACGGCCTGTTTACTGCGATTTGGTTCCCCTGTGGCATCCTGTGTACTTGAGCCTGTGCCTGGCCATTGGGTGGGTTCTGCCATATCGACGCCACTGAAGTTACAGCTGAACGTGGCCCTAGATTTGGGTAGCGCTTGTTTTGGCGAACGCCAAGCTCTCGTCGGCCCCTTTGAGGAGGTCTTGCAGAACCAGACGCAGCAAATGTAGGAGTCGCCGTTGGTGGTTGATTAATTTGAAGATTCTTCTCTTTCTTTGTGTATGGAGTTTGCTTTAGTTGCTCTGACTTAGGGTTTTTTTTCTGATTCATTTGAATGTTTTTCGATGGCATTCGGGTTTGACTGTTCTCGTTCTCTCCAAGCTCTTGGTTACTCTCCAAATCGTCCAGGCCATCCCAAGATGTATTCATTGACAACACATCGTCCTCAACCACGTCGTCGTCTTTTTCCTTGTCATTTACAACGTCCAGTGACGGATTCGGGTTGAATTGACTGGCGATTTCGCTTGGTGACAATTTCCAAGACATTTTTAAGTCGATTTGCGGCGTTGTTTTCTTAGTAGGCCGGCAGCAACAACGGTAGAGGCATGATGCTTTACGATTATTCGATATTTTCGGCCATTTTTACATGTCTTGAAGCAGTGTTCACACACCATCAATTAATTGTATTGCAAAACTTTTTTAATTTTTATTTACTATAAATGCGAAAAATATGACATCTTAAATAATTGTTTATGATGATTTTCACCATCCTTATTAAAAGTCAACACTTAAACCGCCTGCGTCAAGAGCTTGAGTACTCCTAATGTTTACCGTGTATGTATCCACTTACATACATATACAGATATATGTACATCCGTATGTGTGTACCTCTTTGCTCATGTCCAAGGCGGCACATGCCAACAGTAAAACGAATATTTTAATAGAAAACCATAAAAAAAACTGAAACACAGAAAATATAATAAACCCTCTATAATTTCTATAGTTATTAGTTCTGTTTTATTAAATCGTCATAATTATTGTAATACAAACATGTTTGTAAACTTATAAATTGAAATATTTAATATCATTACAGTAATGATACCAAGTCCGATGGGATTTTATAATTGCGCACCGAAATACATATAACTGATTGTGTTCGATTCTACTGTTCAACAGCCTTTTAAAAATATATTGTTCCCAGCTGGTGTACCTCTCATTGAGGGTTATCTTCCATAAACTTAACAATAGCTTTCGTAAGCTCTGTGTTCGATCCCCCAGAGCCGACTCGAAAGACCAACAAGAGCTTCAAAGCGTCGTTTTTTAATTCTTGTTTCCCGTGCGTCGACGAGAGAATGGTTATCAGTATATTAGGTGGTAAATGGAACCCTTGTGTTTGGCATAGCTTCACTATACTATCACTATAAGTGTACCAATTGGAGGTTGATAGAATTTGTAAGATAATTAACGTCAGTTCCCTGAACTCGTGCGCTCTACTGGGCGCCCATAAGGTACTCATAATGCAACACGTTGCATGCGTTTCCAAGCCCTTGTTTTTCATGGCAGTGAAGACTTTGCTAACAATTGGAGCACTAAAGGACTTGTATAAGCGGCAATCCATCAGCAAGTGCATCAAGTCGTTTTGCATATTTTTCGAGTCAAATACATCCACATAAACCGAAGCAAATCTGAGAAAGAGACGCTGACTATGCATTACTATTCGGTGATATGTGAATAACAGATTATGCTCATCCAATTTCATCACTTTCCGTGTAAACTCTCCTATGCCGGTGAATGTATGGTTACAGCATTGAGCGGTGCAATCATCGTCTAGATTTGCATAGCACTTGACTCCAAATAAATTCACCATCCAGTACTCACAACTAAACCATTCCTTATCACTAGGACGAAAGGAATTGTTATTCACAGCTGAATAACGATATGGCGGGGCAATTTTCGGTTGAGGTTTCGCCATATCTCGAGCGGGGAATATCTGTTCACGTGGATTGCCAAACGATTGCGTTATTGTTGCAGCAGGGTTCATCATGGATTTATCCTGTAGCTGCGTTACAATTGGAGCAGGCGCTGAATACGCTGGATAAGTCGCTGCGTATTGTTTATGCACTAGCGCATTCTCCCGAAGCTGTATCCTTTCCTGGTCGTTGGTTGAGTATATTATTGGTATACGTACTGAAGACGTTAGGAGGCCTGTAGGAGGCATTGAATATATGGTTTGCGCTTCTATATTCCTCTCTGACCGTCCGGTAAACGTGTGCATTATTGGTGTGCACTCTGTAGGTCTTGTGTATGCCGTATGGGTTAGGCTTGTCTTCTGGTCATACTGGGATTGAATTATTGGGGCAGGCACTAAAGGTAATGTTGAAGAGGGCACTTCATGATGGTCGAGTACAAACAACGGCGCAGCAGACCCTGATTGTTTCCGTTTCGTTAATATCCGCTTCTTTGGCTCCGGCTGTTCCTTTTCTTTCAGTATTTCCTCGTTGACGCACAGCGTTGGCATTATTGGCTGTTGCGTCTCCAGTGCCTCTGTATTAACTCGGGGTATGCGATAGTTTCTGAACGAAGCTTTTATAATCTCTGGTTTAGTCTCCACTTCATTCATGCCATCCCAAGATGCAGCCGTAACCGATAAGACATCATCGTCAATGTCTCCATCCTCTTCGTAGTCAAGAATGTCCTCCTCTTCGCCGGTGAGCAGCATGAGGTCTGCCTTTTCCATATCGACTTTGGAGGAATTTGGCAAGATTTCAAAGATCGCCGTTGTGTCGGCTAGTTGATCGTAAATTTCGCTTGGTGTGTTACTGGTAAAGCTCTTCAGGCAATTATCAATTTCTGGAGATATCTCAATGTCCTCCACATTGTTCTCGCTGCTTAAATCGATCTGTTGCTCACTCCAGCAGTTGGTTATGGCGCTGTCGGCCTTTTCGGCTGCCTTTTCTAAATCAATATCTGTCTGCTCTACGGATTCCTCAAATATGTTAGTGCTTAAATCGATAGGAGTTGGATCCATTTCAATCTTAGGCATTGAACGAGCACTCTCCAGATGTCGGTTAATCTGTGGCAACAAAATAAATCTGTTAGGATGTATATATTCCATAATGCAGCTTACAACTTTTACTGGAACATGTGCTTGTCTCCTTCTCTTGATCGGCTGCAATGGTGTTGGTTTGGTTGGTTCAGTCGGTGATTTACGCTTAACTGACCCTGGAGATACGGGACTCTTGGCACTATGGTTTTCAATATTTTCAGGTTTTCTTCCCTCTGCTTCAGTGGCATTTTGGTCAAATAATATTTGTTTCCGCAATTCAGACAAGGGCAAATCGTCAAGCGAATCCATAAGTTCTTTACTTTTCCAGCCAGATTTCAGGGTGTCGTGACGCCTTTTGACGATGCTAGAGCGCGGTCTGTCTTTATTTGCATGCTTCAATGAATGCGATAACTCCGCCAGACTCTGAACGATAAAAAGTATATTTGAGTAGCTTTGATATTTAATATAAGCAAAATCGATGTTTCATACCATTGAAAACTCAGGGCTGGATGTAGTAGATTCTTCGGGAGTCAATGGCGGAATGTGTTCGTCTGGAGACGCCTGCGGTTTGCTACCAGCTAAAACCGAGCTTTGGCTAGACTTTAATGGTCCCGATTGGTCCGCCTGAACAATAGAAATTGTAAATTTCTCAATTTTCATGCATTATTGATTTTCTTTCTTACTTTTTTAAGCTCAATGTTGGGTTCACCAAGAGTCGGTGCCAGCTCTGGCGATTTTTCTTCCTAAACGATATAAATTAGAATTACAATTTAAAGCAATTCTACTTTTTTTTAGTTTCTTACCTGGCGATCAAGAAAAGACCCCGAAGATCCATGGTTAGTGTGCTCTCGAGCAGGCGAAATATCTCCATCATGAGTGGCTTCTTGCTCTGGACCGCCTGTGCAGCTGGGTTTACGCTTAATTTTACGTGTTTGCTTCGTCTGAAGGATAGATTTTTTATTTTGATACCTATTTTTACAGCATACCTTCTTAATATCTGTGTTAGCCTCTCGAGGAGGCGGTTGAGGGCCGTCAGCATTAAGCGAGGTATCTCTAGGTTTTGATGATCCAGATTTGTGTGCCTATAAGATATAATTAAAAGAATATAGTTGAATGGTTTAACTTGCGATAGATAGACAAATGTTGACCTACATTTTCAAGCCCAGGTACGTCCAAAAGAAGCGAATTGGATATACGCTTTGAAGACCGCAATTCATGCAACTGAAGAATATAACTTTTTTTTTGTATATCTATGGAATCAGTATTTATTTTGCATCTTACCTTTTTGGGGTCAGGGAGATCCAGAGAAAGCCAGTTGGGTATTTCCTTATATGAGACATTGGGCTCCTGAGCAGTCGCTTCAGTTTCCGTATCAAGTTTCAAGGTTCGTCTACTTCTTGAAGTCCGCAATTTGTCGCCCTGAACGATATAAGTCATATGTTAAAAGTTATTAAAGAAGTCCGCAGTAGTCCGTAGTAGATTTTCTACCTTTTCAAGGTCCAGGGGCAGCGAGTTGGGTCTACATTTGGTCGGGTTCGATGTGTCAGCGAGCTCACGAGCAGTTGAAATAGTTCCAGTAGATTCTGTAGTCTCTAGCGGATTTGTCACAGTTTTGATGGGCTTTTTTAATTTCTTGTGGCCTGCCCTTACATTTTCAAGCTCAGTGGGCCCATCAGGATTCAGTGCCAGTTCCGCCTGTGCCTCCACCTGAAATATAGGGTTGCTTTGTTTTAATAGTTGTTGAATCAGCATTTAACAGATTGCTTACCACTCCATAGATAATGTGTTCCCGAGGAGGTGGAATCGATCCATCTGTTTCAGCCGTGCTGTAGCTAGGCGTTAATGATCGCGATTGGTCCGTCTGTACGATATAGATAATAGTTAGTAACATTCAAACGGCATCAAATTAGTTGTATACCCTTTCAGGGCCCCGCAGGTCCGGAGAAATCGAACTGGGTCTGCGCTTCGATGAGTCATTGAGCTCCTGAGCAGGCAAAATAGATCCGCCATGAGCTGCTTTCGGTTCCAAACTGCTTCCACGCCTTGCTGGCTGCCGGTGTTTGTCCTGGACGATAGAAATGATGTTACCTATGTCCCTATTCAATCAGTATCTGTAATGTTTCTTGCATTTTGGAAGTCGGTGTGATCCTGAGAAGGAGATGTGGCATCGTCGTCTAGCTTTATCTGCTGGAACACGGCTTCGATCATTTCATCTACAGATGGCTTATCCTTATGAAACGATCGAAATAAATAGGAATTCAATAAAATGCATTTATTTTCACATTACTGTGTGTGCGGATATACAAACCTTTCTGTCCCAGCTCCGTAAGAAGTCTACTTGGTAATATTGCCACTCGGCCTCCGATAATTTATCTTCACCATGTTTTTCCTTCAATCGCCGGAACAGTTTGAGCTTCAGCTCCTCTCGCATTTTTTTGGATCGCACGTGAAAATTAAAATTAAACACAATTTTTTTTTGGTGGCACCAAGTGCCGTTATGATAGGACTGTCAAATATATCGATATTTATTTAAAATAAAAATATATTTATATCGTGATTTTTTTTCCAAAATATCAATTTATTCATAGGCTTTTGATTTTTTTTGATATGTTAATGTCGGATCTAATAAGGATCTAAATAAATATACATTATATTTCTGGTGTTCGTTCGGCAAACAACTCTTTTTTGAGTTCAACATTTTCAGTGACTTTTTTCTAATATTCATCATAAACTTAAGTACATGGTCAATGCGGACTCATCGTCTGCGACCAACCAATTTCGCTATAGCTATTAAATAAAAACAAAAAATAATAATAATAAATATATTTGGTTTATTGTATTTGAGCAGAAAATTGGATGTCTGTGCGTGTTTTGAACCAAAAAACAATATAACCACTCAAAAGGAATATATATGTATAGCAAAGAAAAGTTGAAAAAGTCCAATTAAAACACAGAAAACTGGAATACGGATTAAAGATGTTATAAACATATGTAAGGTTTCTGTTTTCTTTTTGGGAACTATTTTTTCCGGTGCTCGCGGAATTGAAAATAAGCAAATATTTACAGGCAAACAAATATCGAAACTATCAAATATATCGATATTGCTGCAGTGATATTGTTGATATCACTTTGATATTTTTTCCAAACAAAATATATCACCGATATTTTTTTTTAAATATTTGTCAGCCCTATCAACTATATCATAATCATTTTTTGAAAAATAGCGCGCGCAAGAAAAGAGAAGAAATTCTATTGCGCGGGAATATACATAGGTAAATATTATAATAAGCTCGGAGGGGTTTGAGGGGCAGTTCTTCTATCTTCACGACATAATTGCTCCTTTCTTTTGCAAAGGAACACGGATAATGATGAGAAAATCATCATTATCGTCTAACTAATCACCGATTCTTTGATTTTCTTTCTGTTCTCTTATTTTTATATACTCTCACTCATTTTCTACTCCTAGTGGCCAACCTTCACCGATAGATGTCCATCCGCCGTTAGAGTATCCAGCATTTCTCCCGCCTAACAACATGGTAGTTGCCTCAATAATCCATTCCCCTGTCAATCTAACTTCGGACTCAGTTGCCAGTGATGCCATCCCCAACAGGATCCAGCATCCAGTGCAAAGGATTGTCCACTTTCTGTTACATTGAATGGGGATGCATCTGCAGCCTCTTCTAGCTCCTCAGATCCGCACTAAGACTTTTAGGAGTAGCTCCACCAGCTCGCTTTTCTGGAGTACCACTCATAGCAGTGGTCCCCCGCAAAGCAATCTTTGTCTCTCGTCTTATACCTGAAGCCACTACGGATGATGTCAAACTACATCTAAGCTCTTATCTCTTATCTTTTCTACCCGATCTCTTGTATCCAAATCTTTGGAACCGTTTTCATGGCCTGAGCACAATATTATGCATGAATTTCTGCCATAAAATTCTACCCAGAATCCTTGATTTACTGTCCATAAGATTTAAAAAAAGTACGGAGCCATTTCTCCATTCAATTTCCGAACGTACGCAGTCTTTTATTTAAATTGTCCCAAATACATACGGACAGTGCCTCTTTAGAATTCGACGCTATCGCAATAACTGAAACCTGTCTTAACTCTTCTGTCTCCGGTCGTATATTTTTTCTGTAAGCCTCTCTGGTTTTCCATGTATCTTCTGTTTAATATTACCGGCTAGTTAGGACTGTAATTTTTGTAGATTTTCATGACTTATCTTTATTGGATTGATTGGGAAACAAGGTAAAAACTAAAAACGTCAACCAGAAAAATAGCATTATATTCTTTTTGAACTGTCCTCAGTTAGAGGGTATCCATCGCTCCAAGAGTACAGGATACCATCGCTTTTTGTTGTGACGATATTTTTCTTTGATATCCATTTGTAGTTATCATGCAGTAAAATTTTAAAATACATATCTTCCCTCTATTGTTAGGGCCCATCAATCCAATTAAAGGGATTATTTAAAAATTTAGAATTAGCCAATTGATTTATTTAATTATATTTATAATTATATGTTCAGTGCTGAGATTAGTTAGTTAGGCTAAACCAAACTAAGGAAAAGTATTTAAGTAAATTATCAGATGGTTATCCCATCAATGGCGCCTTTATTTTAAAAAGAGCACATACATTTGGAGCTGATGTTATTTATGGTACACAAAATATCGCGAGAAACCTCAAAAAGTAAAACCTGGGCGTTATTAATCAAAAATAAAAATTTAATAGATATATGTACATTAAAAAAGGTATGCAATACCACCATACATTCTTTTAAAGAAGGAATGCATGAGTGTTTCTACACGATTTATTGGGTTGTTTTTAGTCTGCCAAAAATACATGGAATTAAGCTAGTTAAAATTTCTACTTCTATAAAAGAAATCAAAAGTCAAAATTGTACTAATCATAAATATTTGCACAACGCACTCGGCCAACTACAATCGTTAAAAAGTCGTTGAAAGTCCCGTCTGTCCCGCAGCTAAGAGCATTCTACGTCGAAAAGCTCACAGATGCCTTCGTCACTTTTCAGTACAAAGTTAAAGTCATCATGCGGTGGATTCAGTTGGACAAGTGGCGGATTTTCTGTAATAGATCATATAAATCACATATTATTGGTCTACGACATTCGGATGCCACCGATGAGAAATGGGCACCAACACCAACCTAAATTGGGATCATCGGGGTAAAATCTTCTCAGCGAGTGGCCAGTCATATAATTTTGAAAGATTATTTTCGCAGTGAGTTCGTTTTCCAGCAGCTTCATCTCCTCTTTTAGATCGGGATTGCATGAGTACGTGTGCTCGTCCGTGATGACGTTGCCAGTGCTTGTTGGACCGCTTCCATCTTCACTGGATCGGGAGGAGATGGATGGAGATGGGGTGTCCAAGCGCCGATAGTCAAAGAAGCCGTCAGCGTCGTTTGGATTTGTTGTACTCTTTCCCTGGCTTGTGACCAGCCGTATATCAATGGTGCTGCCATTGTCCAGGGAAACGCGGAGTTCGCTCTGTTTGGGAAGGCGATGAATTTAGCATTTCTACTATGGTTAATTAGCTTCTAAAAAGTAACTTACATCATTGTGCTGGATCTCCACCTCTTCGTCGTAATTGGGTATGGTAAACACCGAGTTATCCGCATACATTTGGAGAAGATCGTCCCGCGTGAGATAGGCATATGAGAGATTTGTTGGATCTTGCATTACATATCGCAGATTCCGTTGCGCATACTCTAGCTGTTTGTCCAGATCTTCCTCCTCCTCCTTCAGATGATTGGTTCGCTCACGCGCCAGGTCGTACTCCTCTTGGTCCTTGGTATTGTTGAATCCTCCTCCGCTGTTGCGAATACAAAATTGGACAAATGGAACACCATAAACAATGGGAATACTTACCGCCAGCGCACAAGGGAACAGTGTCTGCCTTTATCAATCAGGCCAATGCCCTCCAACACATTGGTTATATCGTATATACGACGCTTCTGCACATCCAAGATTTTCGTGGCCTTAAACCAACGCATTAAATAAATGTAGCCAAACAATGTCAATACACTTACCTCTTTCAGATCAATTGACCCACCATTCGACTTCATGAGCTCCACAAATTTTTGGGTTAATAAGACCAGAGAGCCCACAGAGCGCTGCTGACCTGGCTGGGGTTGGGACGGTGACTTTAGCGATTGTTGCTGCTGCTGGTCCTGGGACATGTCCATGTGAACGCTATCATTCTCATACGACTTTATCGTCATCGTCTCATCCATGTCCACATTGCTAGCAGCACCTTTGGCGCTGATGTTCTTCATCGTGAGGCCAGAGCCCGGGCCCGCGCTGTCTCTTATTCCAATGCTAGCAGATTTACGCTTGTACATGGCACGCGTTCTAATAGAAGTCTTTGTTCGATATATGTTAAATATATAAGTGGATGAGCTGGATTTGACACGCGTTTAAACAACTTAAAGATTGCCTATTTTTACGATAAATCACACTTAAATACAAATGTTGGCGCTTGAGCAAAATTTTCCGCCATTTATTTATGTCACTTTTTTCTATTCTGACTTTTAGTGCTGTGTAATGACGCATGGGCATGACTGTACAGCTGCACAGCACTGACATTTTTCAATTTGCCAACACAAGCGGCTGCTTAACCCTAGAAGGTAGCGGAAATTTTACCCCGCAAAGGCATTCTTCGTCAAACAGGAGTCCTTTTACAGTACAAAGACACTTTTCAACTTTTATAATATGAAAACAATACGCAATTGTTTTTTGTGAAAAAAGCCATTATAAACTTTTTAAGTTTTTTTAAGCTTAAATCGACTAGAGATTTCAGAGCTGGAGTGTCTACATGAAAAAATAGAAAAACAAACAAATAGTGGGTTCGAGTTACCCCTTCTAGGGTTAAATACTATGAAAAACAAATTAAATTATATTTTATATATATTTAATTTGTTTCTATAGAGTTGTTGAATCTGCATCATCTGAATTTGGTTTTTGACTCTCCTGCAGCCTTTGCAGCTGCTTTAACTGCGCATCTCGTAATACATCTAGGATTTTCCACTTTGCTTCAAAAAAAAATTCATCGTGTATTTGCTCCAAATCAATTCGAATTACCTGCGGGGGAGAAGTATCATGCTCTAGTAAAGTCAAAATAGAATTTACAATATTACCTCGCAAAGATTCGCAATATGCTGAGACTTGTTCGAAATTACATACTCTGATGGAAATACCGCCATTGCTTCATCTGCTTGTATAGTTTGCTCACTTCCTGAATCCATGCGATCTGATTCCACCACCTGGTCGTTGTTCGGCTGCTCTTCGACCGCAGCGGGCGCCTGGCTGAGAAAACCAAAGTCTGGATAATCAAAGAAATTCGGCATCGGTCCCTCCTTGGCTGCCTCCCATTGATCTCGCAGAACATGCACTTTTCGTTTGACGGGCACAACCGGCATATTTGTATCTATGGCAGAGGCAATATCCTTCCACACCTTCTCCTGGTACTCGGAACTCTTGTAGTCCGGACAATTCGGATTCCAGAGACATTCATTCTGCCGATATAGTTGTATCAGCTTGGTCACCGTATCCTTTTGCGACAGTAGTGTGTGGAATTTGGCTCTTCGATTGATTTTCACATTGAATGCATTCAGACGACGCTGCGGCGAAGATGCCTCCGCGTCCGAATCGGAGGAGAATATATTTATTAAGCTGTGATAATTCTTTTTGATTAATCCAATAAAGCTTGAGTTTGACATGACAACTAATTTTCACAGTATTAATTTTGAAACTGGAATCTTTCAAACCCAGAACTCACTCACACACACACACACATGTGTGTGTCAGGTTTCTCTGAGGCTAGGGCAAATTCCAGCGAACGAATTTCTTTAAAATTGGTTTGATTTTAGTAGGTTTACGCTTCACACGAGTCTCGTGAATGACCAAAAGTATCTTCTTTTGTGCTTTCAAGCAAACATCTGGAGCAAGCTGGCTCAGTTCTTGCCTTAATTCAAAACAGAATTCATCCAAATCGTCACGGGCAGCTTCGCAAGAGCCTTCCTGACTGTCGTCGTCAGATTCTTGGAGTCCTCCAGAGTCTTCCAATGCAAAGGAAGCAGGCTGCTCCACTGTGAGACTGGGTTGCAAGTCATGGGGAGGAGCTTCTGTAGGAGTTTGACTCGCAACTTTCACTACCTCCGGCAGCAGGAACTGAAACTCTTCCAGAAGATCAAAGGACGGCTTGCCACAGAGTCCTCCCCTAATTTTACATGCTTCAATGCGTCTAAACTCGGCCAAGGCTTGTCTACGCAGGCCATGAATCACACATTCGACTTCAGATCCCGACACGCCCGGACCAAACTGTTTCGCTATCCAGCTCCAAAGTTGATTTCTGTTTCTAAGGTTAGGGTATTCCGCATGCCGTTTGTTCCACAGACACTCGTGGCCGGCGTAGAAGCGAATCATGGTGATAAGATTTCCTTTGCGAGCAAAGATATTTTCCAAATACTGTACGCGGTTATTATTTTGACTTTGCTCATGTTGCCTAGGGGGGTATCGTTTGGAAGAAAGCATGGTGTTTAATTTGAGATTTCGAGTAAGAGCCGAGCCAAGCCAAAACAGGAAATTAGTGTCTGGGCGCACTCTGATCTGATTTTTAAAATTCGTAATATAATTTGAATGGCACGCCCGCCACGTTTTCTCAGGTCTGACAGACGTTTCACAACACTGACTTTTTCGCTTCGTTTGTTTTGCTCTCACATTCTTCACCCCGTGGAACAACGTGCACAATTTTTTTTTTGATATTAGTTAAAGTAATAATACAATTAATAATAAAATGCCGTCGAAAATCAAGCCGAGACTCTCGCGTGGTGTCCTGGACATGAAGTTCATGCAGCGAACCAAAGTCAAGGTGGACAAGGAAGATGACGACGAGCAGAGTCGGGCACTGTACTCGAACGAAATCAACGCGAAAATGCTGAACTCCAACTCCAACTTCATCATCGAGCCCAGCTACACCATTTGCGCTGGCCTCATCGACGGACGTCTCAGTTTTCGTGGCATGAACCCGGAGCTGGAGCTGCTAATGGAGCAGGAGTTGGCTCAGAAGCTGGCTAAAGTGAAACCCGAACAGCCCAAGGAGGTGTCCGACCAGGACATGGCCAAGGCATACTACACCAATAAGGCGCCCAGCGTCGCCAATAACATGTCCAAAAAGTTTAGTACGAAGAACGACCTCAAGCGGAAGCAAGGCCAAAAACAACAGAAGCCACAGTTCAAGAGACCTCGCGACGAAGACGACGACTGAGAAGCGCAGACTTAGTTGAATCATTGCTTTAAACATTAAACCTTTTAGTTTTTACATAGTGTCTTAATGCTATTTATCTTACAAATAGAACTTCACTCCGAATCTTTCACTGCTTGCAGGGCGTAGCACATTTGGGTCGTGTTTATCCAGCGCCAAGAGTTGTTCCAGAAGTCGTAGGTGCTGCCATTCACCAGCACGGTCTGACAGTTCACTAGGGGACAGAACATGAGCATGTTTTAGTGCCATACAGCTAATTCCTACTTACTCGTGTCCAATATGCGTTGAACATCCAGTGGGGAAATCATCTTATCCCAATGATGCGTGCCCCTGGGCACCAGGTTCAGCACATACTCGCTTACGGCCACTCCGGCCACCCACATGGGAAGAGTTTTGTTCAAAGTGGTAATAAATATGGATCCGCCTGGTCTAAGGCTACGCACACACGCTTCCAGCAGGGCCACCTTGTCATCCACGTGCTCCAGTACCTCGGATACAATGACGGCATCGTAGCGCTCGCAATTCGCTTTGGCATGCTGATTGACTGGCTCCATTTTATACTTCACATTGCTGGACAGCTCCGGACTAAGCTCCGTCAAATGAACCTTAGCAGCGGCAATCAGTTTGTCGGCTAAATCTATGCCCGTAACCTGGGCGCCCAGGCGCGCCAGTTGCTCGGTCAGCAGACCACCGCCACAACCAACTTCTAGCAGGCATTGTCCCTTCAAGACCTTTGTTGTATTTACGTAATGAGACTTCACATTGCCGCGCGCAACGATGCCATCGCGTATAAAGGGAACGCTGCGCAGAATTTAGAACTTTGTACTTGGGCGAATAATTTCTGGAAATCTGGAAACATACCGTATTTCATTGAGGGCATGCAGTGCTTCCATTGTGCCATTCTGGTTCCACCAATCTGTGGCTTGATTCTCATGATGTTCCACTTCGCGTTTTGTGTCGGCATCGAGTGTTGCACTGCCCCCGCCGCCGGTGCTGCTGTTGCTGTTGTTGCATCTGCCCAACACTTTAGCCAGAGTCTGCAGCAGCTTGCTGTGATACGGAAATGGAACAGTAAAATGGCAAGAAACAATTATTGCTTAATTACCATTTTTACCTGTGCGGATAAACCGAATTTCGCAGCATAATTCTGGTGGCAACAAAAACAATTTTCACGAAAAACAGCTGACAGTCGCCCTGTGCATTGACAATCTCCTCTCTCCACAACACACTCACGCTCTCTCTCTCTCTCTCTCTCTCACTCTCTGTCTCTTTGTAGAATTGCGATTCAGTGTGGTTCTTTCTTTATCATTCTTCAATGCAAACGAGAGAGAATTGGCATTATCACTTGCGACTTGCGTATTATCGATATAGATAACAAGGTGGAGTGTGGCTATTACTAATCGGCGATCATTTAGGATTTTTTGTTCACCCAACAATGCCGCAGCAATATAAGCCGCTGCATAACGAGGAAGATGTGGAAAATGCCGCCGCCGATGCCACCACAACAGGAGAAAACAGACAGCAACAAACACAACAGCAAGAGGCTAATCCACCGGCCGTGCAGTTGCTGATGGTTTCGCTGTTCATGCTGCTCTTCTTTGGCTCCTCGTTCTTCCAGCCACGGCCACGATTGCAGCACCTGAAAGGCGGCGTCGGCAGTAGGTATGATCGGACCAAGTACGACTGTAATATCCAACTGGTGGAGTCTATACCCATTGGGCTCAACTATTCCGAGAACAGTCCACGGTTTTTGAGCACCTTTGAGGCCTGGCAGCAGCTGTTGGACAGCGCCAAGGAGTCCCTGGACATTGCATCATTTTACTGGACGCTGCGCGCTGAGGATACACCCGGCGTGAACGACACCAGCACACATCAGGGCGAGGAGATCTTTAAGCGCTTCATGGCCAATGGAAACGGTGGCAGTAACAGGCTTAACATACGCATAGCCCAGAGTGAACCCTCGAGTGTGTCGCCCAATGAGGACACCAAGCTGCTGGCCAGCAATGGAGCTGCCGATGTGGTAACCCTCTCATTCCCCAAGTACTTTGGCGGCGGTGTCCTGCATACGAAACTTTGGATTGTAGATGGACAGCATTTCTATTTGGGCAGCGCCAACATGGACTGGCGGGCACTGACGCAGGTCAAGGAAATGGGAATACTGGCCCAGAACTGTCCACAGCTCACCGAGGATGTGGCCAAGATCTTCAAGGCCTATTGGTATTTAGGAAAGAGTACGGATTCAAATATACCAAGATGGGGCAATGATTATTCGACGCACTTTAACCTCGATTCACCAATGGTATTAAGTGTGAACAAGAACACAACGATGGAGGGATTTTTGTCCAGTTCCCCGCCACCACTTTCCGCTTCCGGTCGCACCAACGACCTGGACGCCATAATAAACACCATCGATTCTGCCATTACCTATGTGAACATTGCTGTGATGGACTACTATCCGCTGATCATTTATGGCCAGCATCCAAAGTATTGGCCTTACATCGATGATGCCTTGCGCCGGGCGGCAGTGGAGCGGGGTGTGGCCGTAAAGCTGCTCATCTCCTGGTGGAAGCATTCCAATCCCAGTGAGGATAAATACCTCAAATCCCTGCAGGATCTCAGCTCCAAAAAGGACAAAATCGATATACAAATTGTAAGTAGATCAATTCAAGAATTTTATGAAATTAAACAAACTTTTTTTCAGCGCCGTTTTATTGTGCCCACGGATGCGGGTCAAGAGAAGATACCGTTTGGTCGGGTGAATCACAACAAATACATGGTGACCGATCGTGTGGCATACATAGGAACCTCCAATTGGTCTGGGGACTACTTCACCGACACAGCCGGCATTGGCCTGGTGCTCAGGGAAACGCACGAAACAGAGCAAACTCAAACACTGCGCAGCGACCTGAGGAATGTTTTTGAGAGAGATTGGAATAGTCCCTATGCTCATGAGCTGGAATAGATTGTTAAAAGTGCTACGAACCGTACTTCAAGCTATTCAGTTTTATTTTATTGATTTTTTTAATGATTATCTTTTTTGATTATATTTTTGGATGTAAAATAAAATAATTCGCTTCATACCACAGAGAAAGAATTGTGAACATTTCAATTATATATAAAATTATTTACAAAGAAAACAGCAAAATCTATTCCAGTTTAATAATAATTAATTTCTTCATTCTGGGTTTGTTGCTTTTGATTTTTCAATACATTGGATTTGTCGATTAGACCACGATTAATAACTCTAATTAAACTTATTATTAAATACTCTTCAACTTTAACATTGAACTTACGATTAAGATGGTAGGGGGTTTAGGGTTTAGGAGAATCACCAGACAAGGGCTGAGAGGTATCCGTATTCTGGGATGATCGGTGATCACTTGACATTGGCATTGCCGCCGCGTTTCAGGAAATTGTTGCTTGCAATGCTCTTGTCTATTAACACATTAATGTTGGGCACGCGATTCAGCAGCGTGTTGTAAATAAGCATCAGGCAACGAGCATCAATGGCTGCAAAAGGGAATAGTTCATTAATATTTCTGATCCAATGGATGGGACTGACAAGGACTTACCTGCATATAATATTTGTTCGCGACGGAGCGGACGATTGGCCCAGTTCGAGCATTGATTTGACTTGTTTAGCTTCTTGCCCAGACAGACCAGCGATAAATCCGACAGAGCATCGCCCGCCCGATTGACATTGCCAAAGGGCAGCTCAATGCCAAAGCGCTGCTTCTTCAGCTCCAGCCAAAGGCTGCGCAAATCGAGGTAATGATGCGCCAACAACAGGCGCAATTGCAGCGGCAACGAACGCTGCAGCACCATCAGATCGCTGTACATGGAGAAGCCCACCTTTAGGATGTTCATGTTGTTGAATACATCCGCTCCGAGGGCACGCCAGTGATTCGCCGTGATGCTCTGCCTGGCCAGGCAATCGATCAGGTAGACATTGCGCACGGTGGCTATCTGCAGCAGACAGAGCTGACAATCTCCGCACACATTCTGCACCCACTCCGAGTCCATGTATATGATATGTTCTCGCTTCAGATGGCCAAGCATACGCTGGAACTGCGATGCCGTGTCCACAATGAGCAGACAATCGTCTGGCAGATCCATGGTCAGGTACATATCACAGCCAATGCCCGAAGAAGTGGCTCCATTATCATCGGAGGTTTGAGGGGCTTCCTCTTCGTTAATGCCGCGTGAGATCTGCGATATAATGTCGTGCGGAAAATCCTTGGGCTTCAGCTTGAACTCTTTGTACCAGTAGACGGCCTCGTTGCGTGAATCTTGAGCCCCCGCCACATATATGACAAATTCCACCTGCAAGGCATGATCGGAGGCATGCACGCTAACCATTTCCCGAAAGCTGGCCAGATTAATGCGCGACTTCTCGTACTCTCGAAACAGATAATGCAAGTAGCCGCAGGTTTTTGTAAACTTGAAGTTCGGTGTGACGCCATCATCGAAGCCATATTTCTTTGCCAGGCGAGACACCATCTTCGACATGGGGCGATAACTCAGCACATTATGTGAGACCTTCAAATTCTTGTAGCGACTGCAGTGGAAATGGAAATACTTAAATGTTTGAACGCGTTACACATGAGGACTATTACTCACTCCAGAATGGGCTCGCACAGTTCAAAGACGGACTTATCTTTGTGCAGCAGCGAGTCAAGAAACTTAACAAACGGCAGGCGTTGGGATGTCGCCTGGTCCAGGTACACTTCGGCCAGAGGCAGCTTCTCCTGTGCAATCAGTGGAAACGCCAGCTCTAGCATATCAAATTCGTGTGCCATCTGCAGGCTGATGGCCCACTGGGCCACCTCCTTGTACTGGCCAGCGTCCAGCATCTCGCGCAGCTTGGGCAGCAGCAGCTGGCGTATCTGATGCAGGCGATATGCCTTGATTATGGCATTGTTGAGTGAGAGCACGCCCGAGTTCTTCACGAAATTAAATGCTATCATGCTAGTGTTCTCATCACAATCCAGCTGCGGATAATCCTGGTGCAGCTTGCACACTTTGTCCAGCACAAAGTGTGACAGGCTTTTCGGCTTTATGTTGCTGCAGTCGGGACAATTTGCGAAGATCTTCAAAGCCAGCAGCAGCGGCTCTTTGTGGTCCTTAAGAGCATTGCCGAGATCCCGGCCCAGGTGGGGCGACTTGTTATTGCTGTACATGTTCCATTTTTCGCGAAACACAGTGAAGAACTCCTGCGCTTCAGCGTCCAATGTGGCATCAAAGTTTGTTCCATTGATTCCAGCACCTGTTGTAATGTTCTCCAAGCGCTTTATTTTCAAGTTTGTCATGTAGTGCTCGAGTTCGTCCTCGTCGTCCTCGAAGCCGCCGGGAATAGCGTTGTACATTTTCTTAGCCATCTCTGCGGTGGGCCAGGAGTTTGGCCCAAGTTGCAAAATTCGCGAAATCTTTTGACTGCCACTCGCCGAGTCGCAGAGCAAAAAAAAAAAGACAAGCTGGCAACTCTGTGGCGACAACAGTGGATAGATATGCGCATATTTGGTCACTTTTTTTTTTTTTTTATTTCTGTTGATAGGATTTTAGTTCATACAAGCGAAACGTAAACGCAAAACGTTCTACGGCATTAGGCGAACATGTTGGCAGAGATTGTGGGACCTCATTTTGCTCTGCCCGCGGTGACGATTAGCTTGTATGAGCTGTCACATCTATATACACCATTCAGTATGTGATAGTGCTATAACTATTCGTACAACGATGGCATCACTGTTTTGCTTGTGCAGCAAATGGTATTTTTGAGCGGTGTGGCAGCACTAAATAGGCGGCACACGTGCATTTTGTTTTAGTTTTGCTATACAAAAAAATGAAGGTGGCAAAGAAAGTGAAATCCCTGGGCAAACCCAAGGCTGGCATCAGTAAAAAACAGCCCAAAAAGGAGGCCAAAACAAAGACTGTTGTGAACAAAACAGAAAAACCTAATGATGGGATGGAGATTGCCAAGAAACCCAAACAGAAGCCGGTGGTGGCCACCAAAAATGTGAAGCCCCCAAAGAAGGGGTCGAAGAAATCACACAAAGAGGATCTAGAGGGTCTCAAGCAGATAGATCCAGAGTTCTACGAGTTTCTCAAGACAAATGACAAGAAGCTGCTGGATTTCAATTTAATGGACAGCGATGATGATGACGAGGACGAAGATGAGAAAGAGACGGGGGCGCAGAAAGACGCCGATAGCGACAGTGGTGATGACGAGGAAAACGAGGAGAAGTACCACAAGCCCAGTGACGATTTGGCTGTGGCCAGCGATGAGAGTGACTTTGAGGAGGATGGCGAGGGCGAGGATGAAGCCGCTGCTGCCGGAGGTACTCAAAAGGTCACCCTAAACCTATTGCGGCAGTGGGAGCAGCAGCTGGGCCAGGCCAATGTATCCATTGACATTGTGCGCAAAGTGATCCAGGCCTTTAACTCGGCCCTGGCCAGCATCTCCGCTGATGGCGCGGACGGTGGTGAGAACCAGCCAAATGCTGCCGCCTTTAAAGTCGTAGGAGCAGCCTCCTTCAATGGCGTTATCCAGCTGTGCGTGCTGCACCTGCAGCCGGCCATTATCCGTGTGCTGGGCGTGAGGCCCAACAGCAGCCTGCCGCTGCACAAGCACAAAAAGTGGGTCAAGGTCCGCGGCTGTCTGCGCTACTACCTCACTGATCTGATACGTCTCGTGGAGCAGGTATCGAGCGCGAATATACTGAGCGTGCTGCTCAAGCACCTGCATCAGATGGCTGGCATGGTTGCTCCCTTCACAACACTGGGCAAGACCATACTGAAGCGTTTGATTGTACTCTGGGCGACGGGCGATGAAACTGTTCGCGTGCTAGCCTTTCTCTGCATCCTAAAGATAACAAGGAACCAACAGGTGCGTACAGATAGAGTTCTTCCTTGACTGAAATATCAATCTTTCGCTTCCTCTTTCGTTCAGGGCACAATGCTGAATCATGTCCTGAAGGCCATGTACCTGGCCTATGTGCGCAACTCCAAGTTTGTCTCCCCCAATACACTGCCGGGCATTAACTTTATGCGCCGCTCGCTGGTAGAGATGTTTGCCTTGGACTTGAACGTGAGCTATCAGCATGCGTTCTTGTACATCCGCCAGCTGGCCATTCACCTGCGAAATGCGGTGATCCTGAAGAAGAAGGACAGCTTCCAGGCCGTCTACAACTGGCAGTTTATAAACTCGCTTCGACTATGGGCGGATCTGCTGGGAGCCAGCACCAACAAGCCGCAACTGCAGCCTCTGGTCTATCCATTGGTCACCATTGCCACGGGCGTAATCCGCTTAATACCTACGGCTCAGTACTTCCCGTTGCGCTTCCACTGCCTGCAAACGCTGATTTCGCTTTCCAAGGAGACGCAGACTTATGTGCCGGTTCTGCCGTTGATTGTGGAGGTGCTGCGGAGCAATACCTTCAATCGCAAACACTCGGCTGTGTCCATGAAGCCGCTGCAGTTCACCTGTGTCCTTCGGCTGAACAAGGGTCAGCTGGCGGAGAACGGTTTTCGCGATGAAGTCATCGAGCAGGTGTGTGCCTTGTTGCTGGAATATCTCGCTCACGAGTCAGCCTCGCTGGCCTTCAGTGACTTGGTTGTGCCTGCTGTGATGGCCATAAAGGCCTATCTCAAGGAGTGTCGCAATTCCAATTATACGCGAAAGCTGAAGCAGTTGCTGGACAAGATCCAGGAGAGCAGCAAGTTCATTGAGCAGCAGCGCAGCAAGAGCACCGTCACCTTTGACCTGAAGGACGCTCAGGCGGTGGCTGCTTGGGAGCAACAGGTACGAACCAAGCGCACACCTCTGGACATCTATTATGCCAGCTGGCTGAAGACACACGAGACAAAGAAACGACGACAGGCGGCCCAAACGGACGACATCAATTCGGACTATGCTGTACCGAAGCTGAAGCGTCCGGCGGCCAAGACGGGAGTGCCCGTGCGCAACGAAAACGGCGAACTGGAGCTATTCCCCTCAGACTCAGAAGACGATGAGGATGGCCCGCGCATTCCCATGGACGACGATGATGATGACGAATCAGAATTGGAGCAGCCCAAGCCGAAGAAGGTTAAGGTGGCCAAGTCGGAGAAGAAGACGACCGAAAAGGTTGCCATTCCAGAGCCAACGGAGGCAGAGGCAGCTGTCGATGATTATGACGAGTCCGGTGCGGCTGTGGACATAGTTAAGGACTTGGATTTGGATGATTGGTAGAACATTAAGCTACATAATTAATATATTTACACATTAAAAATTCATTTCAAATATGACTACTTCCTTTCTGGCGGATCTCGTCCTGGTATGAACTCGTAATCTTTGTATTTGGGAAACGTGCCAATGGTTGGGCCCTCCACCTGCTTGGGCATGGCTTTTTCATCCTTGGCCTTTGCATAGGTGGCCTCCAGTTCGGCCGCGTTTCGCTTTTTCATGTCCATTATTTGGAGATTTTTCACCAGCTCCTCCCGGGTAGGTGGCTCCTCACGACGTCCGCGCAGCCAGGCCTCCCATTCGGCGGTTAGCTCCTGATCGAATGCATCCTTGTCAGCCGGCTCGAACCAACGCGAGGATTTGCGTTTGCCAATCGCCGGATTTGCCGGGATCTCAAAATATTTGTTGCCAAAATAGTCTTCGCCAATGTAGTTGCCGCGGAATTGTCGGGGTCGCAATGACTTCCAAAAATTTTTGAAAATAATGCCAAAAATATCTCTCGTTGGCTTTTGGGCCATGCTTTGCGATTTGTTTGGTCTTTATTCAAATGTGAAGTAAAATTAAATTGAGATTGGGGTGAATTGAATGAATTTAGAGGCTAGGTATGACTTTTGTTATGACATTAACAGCTGATGGGCTGAACAGTGCTGCAAAGTGCCTGAGGTAGAGCGGTATGTATTCAAATGCGAAAATAGTGCTTCAGTGGCAGCGAAAACGGACTAAACCAATCTCGATGGAAAACAGCTAACAAATCTGTGCGAAGACTGTTGTTATTGTAGTCCATGTCGCGCAAGATTAGTCCAACGCCAGCCGAGTAAATGAATTGCTCGCCCGACCAGCTGGCGCTGCCAATATAGGCGATCTCCTCAGTAATCATGTAGGAATTATGATTGACGCGCCCGTGGGGTATCTTCTCGTGTTCCTCTGTGGTTGGCACCACAAAGCGGCGCTGCAATGGGAAACATAGTTAGAAGGATTAGTTAATGCTCATATCATTGTTATAGTGCACCCACAATTTCTATGTCCACATCATCCCTAAGCTGGGAAAGGGCTTGCAGCGAGCGCAGAAAGTGATCTTCGCTTGGATCGGAATACTTCCACCAGGAAATGAGCAGTTTGATGGCAACTCCTCTCTCCACGGCCGCCTTGCGAAGAGCATTATCTATATGCGGCCAATATTCCAGCTTGTCTTGGTGCCTCAATAGCGGATAATAATCTACCAAAGCAATGCAAACGAGCTCTTCGGATTTTTCGATGGCATTCAGTACGGCATCCAGTTCATTGGCACGCCCCGTGGCTGCTAGCGAAGGCGGTGAGATGGAGACATATGCGTGCATCGTATAATTCATATTCACATTCAGCAGAAGTGGTCGCCGCTGATTGATGTGCGTGTGATAGTTCCAGGGCCAGTAGCTGGGGACATCGTTGCTGCCCAAGTACCAATACGCTTTGAATATCTTGGCCAAATCACGCGTCAGATGGGGACAGTTTTGGCCCAGGACTCCCATTTCCTTTCGCTGGCTGAGCGAACGCCAATCCATGTTGGCGCTGCCCAGATAGAAATGCTGTCCATCCACAATCCAGAAATTCACGCGCAGCCGCTCCACTGCCACCACATCGGCAGCACCGTAGTTGGCAAAGATCCTGGCGTCCGCATGCCAGACACTCTCCTGGCTGCGATTTAGGGCAATTCGGATACGCAGCTTCGGCCTGCCAGCGTCGCCATTGGACAGCAGGCGCTGAAAGAGCTGCTCCCCATGCTGAGTGCTGCTGCTGTCATTGACACCGACGCCTCGCAGTGTCCAGTAGGGTGCGGCAATGTCCAAATTAGCCTTTGCCCTGCCAAGCAGCAGCTGCCAAGCCTTAAAGGTGCTCAAGAACTGTGGACTACCCTCGGTGTAGTTGAGTCCAATGGGTATGGACTCCACCAGTTGGAGTTGGCATGGAAACGCGGCCTCAACTGCCCCGGGGGTGTTTGCGTGTGCTCCCTCGTTGCCGTGGAACGTCTCCCAAGGCAACAGCAGCACTATCAGCACAAGCACGAACAGTATGAAAATGGGTATAATGTACCCGTGACCACAGCAGCACACTTTTCGCTCATCTCTCGCTGCAATGTTGCAGTTGGGTCGCCTGCAGCAGGAGGTGCTTGCAATGTGATCTACTTGTGTAGCCACTGGCTGGTAGTCTACGGGTATTTCCTGCACCCCTCGACGCTCTGACATGGCGCTCGACCCTGGCTGACTCTGACTGCGCTTCACCAAACATTTTTCCCGTGTTTTACTTATTTATTATTCGCACAGTTGCTACAAATGTGTTTGCCCGCCTACGCAAACAAACCCTGTAGTGTTGGGTAGCGCAGGCCAGCGCTTATCGGCGCACGCCCTCGCACACTGGCATAAACCCACGGCAGCAGCGCCCCAAGCAGCGATTCTGTTCTCTGTGTGTTAAAATCTTCCGGCTGAGAGGGCTGAAAATTTTGATATACGGCTGGGCCTGAACTTGAATTTTTGTGCTGTAATCAAATTCCGACGTGTGCTCTGCGTACTTGCATATTAACCAAATAAACGCGAAATAATGGCTGCGAGACTAATGAGTGCCCAGGCACAGGTACGTTGATTGCGCCGCGGTTGTCTTCTGCCTGCCCAGCCTCTCGTGTGCGATTTCCAATAAAAATCAAAATTTACGTGCACACCAATAAAATCTGATAAAGACTGGAGGAACAGTGCAAAATTCGTAAACGCGAAAAATCATGCGTATTCATATACAGGACACAATAGGGGGAAAGTGGCCAATATTTTTGTACAGCTCTTTTCTAACCTAAAAACGGAATCAAAAGTTGTTACCTAACACCGAAGAGTACATTGTGATTGTGATTCCATCCCTCCTCCCTTGCTTACATTCCCTTCTGACCGACAACACCAAACGCATCTTGATTGGAAAAGACTAGACCCTGGGACGGCATCAGTGGGGGGCCGGTGCATTTCAATTAAAATCTTTTTGGATATATTATAATTTGCATTTACATAACAGCTGCGCTGCCCTCGTTATTTAACCAGGAGATTCCCAGCATATATCTTGCGTCCGGCCGTATTTCGTCTTATCTGTGACAGGTTTACTTACATTCAAGATAGTGCAACTAAATATAGCTACAATTAAATGTGTCTTAAGAATTCTATCACGCGCTAGTCCATGGAGTACATTCCACACCCATTAAAGGGCTTTTGCAAAGGCTTCACTGTACTTTTACTTGCCAACAAGTGAATGACCCTATTTTTCGACGTAATTGCCAAGTCAATTTTGTTTGGCTTTGTTTCGTTTCTAGAATGTTGCAGCAATGTAGAGATTAATCGGGTGATATTAGCCTTTTTATATATTTAAATGATTTATCATTCGTTTATCTGATAAATATATAATTGTATTTAATGCAGAACTATTTCTATAAAGGTGTGCAGTGCATTATTCGTTTATATGTAGATTAATTATACGTATAAATATATATTGGGACAGTTCATTGATCTGGATAATTTTTCACAATACCACATGCAATCCCGTGACTCTTATGCAAATGTATATAAATACATACGCACATACATACATATGTATGTATATATACATTCGTATACATCTGGAATATACTGTCAGCTGTCCACACCACGATCAGTAAACAAGTCTAAATACGCGTCCACATTTTAGATTTTAAGATTTTGCAAGCAGTGTTTGACAATTTCCTAAATATAATTAATAATATCTGTCAACATGGCAATAGCAACCAAGATTCAGAGATTTTAGTTCTAGAACCAATTTTTAACAAGCCTTCACCTTAATTTCAACAAAATCCTTAAACTATAACGCTGGGCCGTCCTCATACCGTTATCTAGCATAGACATATGCATGTAGTTTGTATATATGTACATATACATTTGTATGTATAATGTATATGTCTAATAACAGCTCCTAATTACGATTTGCACATTTCGTTGATTACGCTGCTTCAATCAAATTAATGTTGAGAGGGCCCGTGACATGTTAATCAAGTGTTTATTACGCTCTAAACGATTCAATAAAAAAAGAAACGAGTACAGTGTGCACCCTATTTGATATTTTGGTAATAATCCACTAAATAGATAGATCAGTTGTATAGAGGCCGTACTGTCCCTTCCCAGACTATTGACTTTGAAGATTCAAATGTGCTAATTAAAAGATCTTGATCTGGTCTTTCAGGTGTGCAGACTGGGCAAAAATGTTGTCAGCGAGGCAGCCATGGTGCGCCAGTTCCATGCCTCCTGCTACTCGGCCTCGAAGGTGGCTCTGTCCAAGTTCGACTCGGACGTCTTTCTGCCCTACGAGAAGCTGAACAAGCGTCTGGATGTGGTGCGCAGTCGCCTCAACCGCCCGCTGACGCTGTCAGAGAAGGTGCTGTACTCGCATTTGGATGATCCCGCCAATCAGGATATTGAGCGTGGCACTTCTTATCTGCGCCTGCGTCCTGATCGCGTGGCCATGCAGGATGCCACCGCCCAGATGGCTCTTCTGCAGTTCATCTCGTCCGGCCTGAAGCGTGTGGCCGTGCCCTCGACCGTGCATTGCGATCACTTGATCGAGGCGCAGATCGGTGGCGTTAAGGATTTGGCACGTGCCAAGGATCTGAATCGCGAGGTTTACGATTTCCTGGCCTCCACCTGCGCCAAGTATGGCCTGGGCTTCTGGAAGCCAGGCAGCGGCATCATCCATCAGATCATTCTGGAGAATTATGCCTTCCCCGGCCTGCTGATGATCGGCACTGACTCCCACACCCCCAATGGCGGTGGTCTAGGTGGCCTCTGCATTGGTGTGGGCGGTGCGGATGCCGTCGATGTGATGGCCGACATTCCTTGGGAGCTCAAGTGCCCCAAGGTGATTGGTGTTAATCTCACGGGCAAGATCAGTGGCTGGACCTCCCCCAAGGATGTGATCTTGAAGGTGGCCGACATTCTGACCGTCAAGGGCGGCACTGGCGCCATCATTGAGTACCACGGCAAGGGCGTTGACTCCATCTCCTGCACGGGCATGGCCACCATTTGCAACATGGGTGCTGAGATCGGTGCCACCACCTCGCTCTTCCCCTTCAACAACCGCATGGCCGATTATCTGAAGAGCACCGGACGCGGAGGCATTGCCGCCGAGGCCCAGAAGTTCCAGTCGAAAATCCTGTCCGCTGACAAGAACTGCGAATACGATGAGCTGATTGAAATCAATCTGGACACTCTGGAGCCTCATGTTAATGGTCCATTCACCCCCGATCTGGGACATCCCATCAGCAAGCTGGCGGACAACTCCAAGAAGAACGGTTACCCCATGGACATTCGTGTTGGTCTGATTGGCTCCTGCACGAACTCCTCGTACGAGGATATGGGCCGTTGTGCCAGCATTGCCAAGGATGCCATGGCACATGGAATCAAGTCGAAGATACCTTTCAATGTGACCCCCGGATCAGAGCAAATCCGTGCCACCATTGAGCGTGATGGTATCTCGGAGGTGTTTGACAAGTTCGGCGGCACTGTGCTGGCCAACGCCTGCGGGCCATGCATTGGCCAGTGGGATCGTCAGGATGTGAAGAAGGGTGACAAGAACACCATTGTGACATCGTACAATCGTAACTTTACCGGACGTAACGATGCCAATCCGGCCACCCATTGCTTTGTGACCAGTCCCGAGTTGGTCACCGCCCTCTCGATTGCCGGCCGTCTGGACTTTAACCCATTGACGGATGAGCTAACCGGCTCTGATGGCAAGAAGTTCAAGCTGAAGGCCCCGTTCGGCGATGAGCTGCCCGCCAAGGGCTTCGATCCCGGTCAGGATACCTACACCGCTCCCCCAACAGTGAGTATCCATGAGATTTATGTTTTCTTATCAATTCTATCCTTTGTTTTCTTCGACAGTCTGGCGACAAGGTGTCGGTGGCTGTGGATCCCAAGTCTTCGCGCCTGCAGCTGCTGGAGCCCTTTGATAAGTGGAACGGCAAGGATCTGACCGATTTGACTGTACTGATCAAGGTCAAGGGAAAGTGCACCACTGATCACATCTCGGCGGCTGGTCCCTGGCTTAAGTATCGCGGCCATTTGGACAACATCTCCAACAACATGTTCATTGGCGCCACCAATTCAGAGAATAACGAGATGAACAACATTAAGAACCAGCGCAATGGCTCCTGGGGCGGTGTTCCCGATGTGGCCCGCGACTACAAGGCCAACAATGTCAAGTGGGTGGCCGTCGGTGATGAGAACTACGGCGAGGGTTCGTCCCGCGAGCATGCCGCTCTGGAGCCACGTCATCTGGGCGGCCGTGCCATCATTGTCAAGTCGTTTGCCCGTATCCACGAGACCAACCTGAAGAAGCAGGGTCTCCTGCCCCTCACCTTTGCCAATCCCGCTGATTACGATAAGGTAAGGCCGGCACACCATTTGATGTGACCAAAATAATTGAGAGTTTTGTCTTTAAACAGATCCAACCCACGAGCAAGATTTCGCTGCTCAATTTGAAGGGTTTGGCACCTGGCAAGCCCGTCGAGTGCGAGGTCAAGAACGGCGACAAGGTCGAAAAGATCAAGCTAAATCACACATTGAATGACCTGCAGATTGGATGGTTCAAGGCTGGCAGCGCTCTTAACCGCATGAAGGAGCTGGCCGCCCAATAAATTGGCGCAGCTTGAACTTACTTAAGATCCCCCCAGACCCCGTATCCGAAACGATTCTATATACCCGCTCCTATGAGAGCCCAGATCACACTCAGACCGACACACAACGCAAGCAATCAAGTTTATGGTATTGTTATTCAAAATGTTTTTACAAATTGTTTATAGATTTTTTTGTGCTGTTTTTTGAAAAAGTGAATGATGGAATATGTTTTCAAGCACGTACCGAGCGAGAATTAGAGAGAGTTTTATATACATGCATACATACTTATAATTATACAAACATCTATTATTATTATTATTATTTTGTAGTTCTTGCTTTGTAATGTGTCCTTCGATATCGATTTTGATTATGTTTTGCGAACTTGTCTGAGCAGATCTGTAGATTGCAATGACTATGAAAACGATGAAGTGCGAATAAAACTTAAAGTAAATACACGTATTCAAGTGAATCTTTTATTTGAAACCCGATAACGGACAATAAAATCCAACCCAAAGAGCATGTCCCCCGCTATATCCGAGTTCTACCAACCAACCTTTGTTTTCACAGCACTAAACTAATTGTATCAATTATAAGACATAAGAGAGTACCAGACAGTTGATATTAAATAAATAAATACATGAAACATTCAAGTGTAGTATCAAGTTCGGACAGATTTTTAATGCTTCGAGTTTCTCTGGAGTTGCCCTGTGGGATTTCAATTGAATTTAATTTACAACCACAGAAAAGAATAAACAAATAAGAAAAAATGAAGGGTCTTGAAAGGTATCGGATTACCATCCAAACGGCCAAGATAAAGAATTTAATAGATTATGAATAAATATGAATTTTGTATGACCTTTTAACTTTCAAATTGTTCGATCTTATTCGAACATAATGTCAAAATATGTGTTAGATTTTATTTAGTTTTTTATGTTTTTTTTTTAACAATATTCAAAATTCTCAACCGGAAAAATGAATTGCAAGCGACATGGTGGTGCAGCAAGGAGTCTCACACTTATACCCCCTAAGCCATCCGTTTCAACGATAAGTGGAGAATCTCCAGAGATATCGCGTCGAATGAAGAAATATCTCAAATTGATTGATCTGTACAAAGGCCACGACTGCTTGTGGCATCAATGTAATAGCGAATTTTTCGATAAACCTGTGAAGGAGAAAGTCTGGAAGGAGATTGCCAGAAAGATGAAGAAAAAGTCAGATACTAATCGCTGGAAATTCCTGATTAACAAACTTCGCTATAAAGTCGAACTGGAGCGCCTACATCAGCAAGAGGCCAAGTTCCAGCCGGATATAGAGCTGCCGCCTAAACTGGAATATTCGGATAAATTTCAATTCTTAAATCATATGTTTGATAGAAAGTGGGGTAAATCTCCTGTAACCACAGAGACTGTAAGTAGCAAGAGTTTCTACACTGCAATTCGTTTAGTCCGAATACCCTTTCCATAGTCCATTCCACATAGACCTGCTTGCTTTTTGATGTTGAATTCCGCTAGAAAGGATTGCAGCAAAGTGACATCGTATGCCAGCAAGCTAAAGGCGCTGGGAAACATAAGGAACAACAAGTGCAGCAGGCTAAGTCTCTCGCACGAGGCCTTTCGCAAGATGATGGTGGCCACCAGTGGCTCCCTGTCAGATTTCGGCAATGAGGAAAAATAAGAATAGAATTGCAACATAACCATGAAATAGTTGGAACGAAAAAACACCTTTTAAAGAAAACATAATTGCCAGCCTACCCATAAGGCCAAGCCAGGGAATGGAGAAGAGATATGTCGATAGCTTCATCGAGCGTTGAAGTATATCTCTGGCGGAAAAAGGAAGATGTGGAATGGGCTGGAAGATGTTATTGGGAGGGAAAACATTATTAATATGAAAATGTAAATTATTTAAATTTAAACTGACAATCAAAAAGTATATATTTTGAAGATTTCCAAGAGTATTAGAGACGTCCTCTCGTACATTGCTGGCAGAGCGTCGAAATAATAGTACAAACGCTTGTAAAAGGCAAGAGCGGGGAAGAAAGTCAGCTTGGGGAAAGGATAAATTCCAGCCTTCTAAAAGCACCAGTTGTGACAAGCTATGATTATATGCATTCCAGCTTGTAAATTGCTTTTTCGTTTTATTACATTTTTCTCTTGAATCATCGTAATCTGGTTTTTGTTTTTGTTTTGTTTCTTGTATTTTTGCCATTCTTTAAATATAGACGTTTTTTTTATAACAATTCATAATTTTACCTTACAATATAATATTTCTTGATTTTTATATATTCTTACAATTTGTATTTCTTTTACTGTTTTGCAAACACATGCCTTTCTTTTGCCACGGGAAACACAATTTCCTCTTACAACTTTTCAGAACTGGGACATCTTTTTGTATTTATTTAATATCTGTACGAAGATATATATATCATATAATTCTTTATGTATATAACTAAAAATGCGTAAATGAATTGTTTTGTTTTACGTGGTTTTTGCTTGAAGGGAAGGGGGTAAGGGTAATTCCTTTTCATAAAAGGAAGAAAACATGCAAATGTACATAATCAGTATTTTTTAGGGGGTGGGGTTGGGGGGTTTTGCCGTTCCTATGTTGCTTAATTTCCGCATTAATTACAAACATTTATCGATATTAAGAACCTGATGTGTTGATGTTTCAAAGCGGGCCACTATCTATAGTTGTATTTACGCTTCAGTTACTCCGCTCGTTTCACGTGTTTTTCTCTCTTAAAGGCGGCTCTTCATAGGGGGAGGATCAGGTTCAAGATCGGTATCGGGATCAGCTATCAAGCGTCGCTTTGCATCGGGCGGCAAGACTGAATCGTTCGAATGATCCTTCGCTTTTGTCGTACTCTGAAGCTCCCGCATCGTACGGCTGCTGCTATTGCTGCTGTTCGGTTTTATTGTTTCCTCTATTTCTATGAAATGGCTGTTGAAAGATTTGGTTTGAGCGCATCATTCCCACTCAGTGGTACCCGGCGGCTTGGCGGTCAAGTCATAGAGTACCCGCGAGATTCCATCCAGCTTGGTTATGTCGCGCACTATTTGATTAAGGACCTGTCCAGCAGCGAGTAAAGAGTTTAGAGATCAATCCCGCAATTTAGTTTAACAATTTCAACACTTACTTGTAAAGGCAGTCGCACTGATCCAGGAACAGCTGGCACTCCAGTCATAAAATCGCTGGTTATGAATGGACGCAGCACCACCGATCTTCTGCAGGAGGGCGTCCTATTGATGGGATCCCGATCAAAGTGCACGGGTATCAGAACGACAGGCATCTGTGAGATTTTCCTGTACAATCCAGCTTGCATGATAATCTACAAATAAGTCAAAGAATACCAACAATTATTTGGACACCGACTATATGGATTAAAGATTCTTTTACCTCATTTGCAATGGCATCAGCTTGCCGGAGTTGCGACAACACCACCGTATTGAGGGTTGTGTGCGTTATGTCTGTGACCAAATATTGGACGGGCTCGCCAAAGATATAGCATACCCTGTTGACATTATGCAAAATGCGGGGTATGATCTTGGCCAGAAAGAGAAGGTCCATCCAATTGGGCTCCTGACTCGTGGACAGGCCCACCACATAGCTGTAGCTACGCTTGTCGCCTTGCACACCCACCGAACGGATGGGCAGCAGTGTGGCCTGAATCGTGGAGTTGGCAGAGATGCGCAGCAGCTCCTTTTGTTCGACCTCACTGGTGGCACCCGTCACTCGATTGATGAGCGCATGATTCTTCTGCAGTTTGTTCTTGTAGTCCACAATCACACGCACAATAACCTATAAAGAAATTGCCTTACATATTCTGTCTATTGTATGATTTCGCAGCCTAGTACTTGCCTGAGTCTCTGAATAGTCCTTTTCCATATAGGCCTCCTCGGCGCACAGTATACGGATAGCCAGACCGGGTCCTGGGAAGGGTTGTCGCTCGACTAGCTCTGCTGGTAGACCCAGATCATTGCCCAGATCTCGTACCTCATCCTTGTGAAAGTCACACAATGGCTCCACAACGCGTCCCGCATTGCGCAGTTCTCTGCGAAAAAAGAAAACTCTCCCATTAGGCACGCCTTAAAGATCAGATTTGGGGATTTCTAACCTAATCAGATCTGTGTCATTGTGATGAGTTTTGATTGTTTCGGCATTCGTGCTGACCATATTTGATGCAGATTCAATTAGATCTGGCCTAAGGGTGCCCTGGGCGAGCATAACTTCTTCGGGTTTGAGTTTCAGAAAGGCCACCACCTCGTTGGTTACTTTTACGAATATATCACCAATTATCTTGCGCTTCTCCTCGGGGTTGTAGGTCTGACAGAGCATGGGCGTCTCAACGACTGAGTACTGGCCGGGTCGCTTCACTTGCGTGGTACCCTTGAGGAACGTATAGATTTCCTTTCGGACAATCAAATCGATACCAATATCGCGCAATGAATGCTCCACCTTTTCACTTTCGTTTTTGCGCATGAAACCTGAAAGATTATACATTTACAATTGAATTGGTCTTTTTAATGAATGATTTTGCATACCATTATCTACATGCACGGCAATGATCTGATGAGGATAAAGGGCACGTCGCAACAGGGCTGCACAAACACTTGAATCCACACCGCCACTGACCAAGAGCTGCAAATAGCAAAGGTTTCTCAATGTAGGGATTATACAAATTATTCCTTAAGGTATGTGTACACTACCAAAACTTTATTACTGCCAACTTTCTCTCGAATGTAGCGTATGCACTCCTCCTTTCTGCTGCCCATTGTGAAGTTTGGTCTCAGTTCGCAGATTTCATAGAGGAAATTTGATAGCATCTGTTTGCCATTGATAGTTAGGTCCACCTCTGGATGAAACTGAACGCCATAGATGCGCAACACCTCGCTGTAGATGGCCGTGATAATGCGATTCGTTGACCAACCGCCCACTCTAAGCTTCTCCCCAACTCGCTCTACGCTGTCCCCGTGGGTGAGCAGTACGGATTGTGTGCGACTGAGGCGGCTGTAAGTAAAAGGATTTCCAGATTAATGAAATTAAAAAAAAAAACGACATGTAAATGCTAGCTATTGTTAGGCCACGTGTAGATCAGTTTATAGACTGCTCTAAACTCAACTGTTCTTGGCATTAAAGATTACTCTGGCAGCATTGTATCAGCACTCAAATAAGCTTCATCAATTTGAACACTTTCTTTTTGCTGCCATGGGATTTTCCTCTTGGCCTTTCGCTTACCTGAACAACGGGCACGCGGTTTCAATCTCTATGTTCTGTTGGCCATCTTCTCGGATGTCCGTCTTAAGAACGGTGCCGCCAAACTCTTTGTTGATTAGCTGCATGCCATAGCAAATGCCAAGCATGGGAATTTTCAACTTAAACAGATCCGGATCGTACGTGGGCGCATCCTCGGCATACACAGAATTCGGGCCGCCGGAAATGATGATGCCCCGATAGCCATTATTCCGTATCGTGGCCGCTGGTGTATCTAGGGGTAATATATCCGATTCAACAAGCAGTTCCCGTACCTTGCGATCTATAACCTGTAAAGCAAAAAGCAAGATTATATTGAGACTATGGATAACAAAGGAATGCCTTACCTTGCCGTACTGTGCTCCCGCATCCAGTATAACAATCTTATCATGCCGCAGGCCATTCTCCGCTGTGCCATGAAATATGCTTGAATTCATTTCTTTATCGTTGCAGCACTGCAAATATGGTATAGAGGATGTGGAGAAGTGTTCGCTGTGAATATCAGATCTCGACTAGCATTGGATTAGCATTGCTCTGGGCTCTTTATATGCACCAGATCTGAGGCTGTAATCGAAGCAGAGACTACAAGGTTGCAAGCGAGGAATAGGAGATAGGGGCTAGGGTTTAGAAGAGACGCGCTCACATACCGGTAATAGCTTGTGGAGCACTCGTAGAAACATTCAACATGCAGAAAGCCAGGGCAGACGCGACGTAGTGCATCCAACAGATAGAGAGAGAGAGACAGAGAGGGAGACACGACACTGACACGACACAATTCTACGATAGACAACAAACATTTCCATTCATTTTCCACCATCAGAGGCAAAGGGCCAAGCACAGTTTATGGAAAAGTGAAAAGTGCTCAGATATGAATGAGGTAGCGAGTGGGCGGGTGCAGCAGTGCAGTGCGGAGTGCTGGGTGTGGAGTGGAAACTCCTAGGCAGAAAACAAACAAAGCAAGAGGCGTCGGTCGGTCGTCCACTAAATGATTTTTCACTCGTCCAGCAGCTGGTGATGGGGCAGTGGCAGTGGCGGTTGTGGATGACATGGCAAACTGATTTTATATATACATGTTTTCCTATATTTCAAATAAAAACTTATACACTGGCCCCCACAGGAGGCGGAGAAGGATGCGAGGAGGGAGGTGGGACGCCTGCTGACCGCGACAGATGACATGCAGAACGCAAAAATGCCGAAAGAGCGTACTAGAGGAGAGCAAGAGCAAAAGTGAGTGAGAGTGAGCGAGCACAAGAGAGCGACAGAGAGGAAACTGGGTTGACAGGGGCGAGGTAGAACGAAAAACAAGGAGTGGGGGAACATGCCGATGAATGGCAATACCAAAAAGGAAAATGCGCAGGGAAAATGTTGGCGAAAAATGTGAAAACAAAAGCAAAAACTGCAATCATCGCCAATCGAAAATCTTTTGCCTTTCTTTCTCTTTGCTCTGGCAACTCTGCATCTGTAGCCTCACCTCCCTCCTCCTTTCCAAGCACTACTCCTTGGGACCAAAGGTGGTGCAGCATTAGGTCACTTGGTTGCGGCTGAGGCTGCTGCCGCTGCTGCTGCTACTGCTGTGATGTAAGCCGAGTGCTGCTGTTCTTCTCCAGAGCCAGAGCATTGGCTCGCTGGAATATGTACATTTGATAAGGCCAACATGCAAAAGGTTATCAAGCAGCTGCAACAACAACAACCTCGTGGCTGAAATGTAACTTAATATAAGCACAGGCCCTCACTCACACACATGCTAACGCGCAGGCACACACAAACACACGTGAGGTAGGGAGACACACGGTAGTTGGGTAGGTAGGTCCGCCAGCGCCTGAAGCGGCGCTTATAACCACAAAATGGCCACGATAGAGATGTTTGCAAATAAATCAGCTAGAAAATGGGCAATGCAATGGCTTGGCTGCTTGGTAATGTTAAAGCAGTGATTGCACATGTACTTGAGGGAGGGAGGTGTGGTGTGTGAAGCAGGGCAAGGGGCGTCGTGTAGGTGGTGGGGCCAATAGCAAATGCTGCGCCGCATGGCAATAATTGTAGGTGCGCTCGGAGGAGTGTGACAAAAGCGATTGGTTTGATAGGGCAGGGCAAGGATCCTTACCAGCTCAATGTTGTCGTCGCAGGAAGTCACTGATGATCGGGGGGTGGGGGAAATTAATGGAAAACTTTATTCTTAAACACTACGTGAGAGATCCGTTGTTAGCGGTCCCCTGTTTTTTTCATGCACTCTTCTTGAACTTGTTTGCTCCTCAGCTATTATGCACAGTGTTCGCGCCGCAAATGTCCTTTATTACGATTCTCACAGGCTGGGGCCCTTTGACGGCAACGATTTGGGCGTTCGATTTGGCCGCTTTTTCTTGTGCTTTTGCAATTTTTTCGTGAATTAAAGCCGAAAGATGACGAGTAGTATGACCGGATCGCGAGTGCTGAAATATACCTGAATTTTTGCAAATTTGCATACCAGGTGTCTTGTTGTATCCTCTTAATTTAGACTACAATACAAATAACTATGAATTTTGTGCGCTTCAATCTATGAAAACTAATTGAATACATTTTGAAAAATTGAGTTTTCCTTCAAATCTAGTATTACAACAACTGCATCTGCACCCTGACAGCTCGATTGGTGTTGTAAAATGTATGCAGCTGTACTGACGCGGCAATTTCTGGGTATTTTGGTGTGTGCGTGCCACAGCCATACTTAGCCCGCCAAAAGTGTTTTGTTTGCGCTCGTTTGGAAAATTTTATTAGAAACGTGAATAATTCGTGTGACAGAGCCAATCTAATGAGTCCAGCAAATGCATCAAATCCAGACATTAGCATCGATGAGGAAGACGAGATACTGGCACTGGAAAAACTGCTGGGCGAAGCAGAGAACGATAACGCAGAGTCAGCAGCAACTTCGGTGGTCGCCGCACCACGGCTGCGGGAAGACAGCAGTTTCGCCAATGCATTCAGCTTCGAGAAGGCCGTGAAGACCGCCCCAAAATCAACGACGGTTGACAAGGCAACGCCCAAAGAGCCGGAGCTCGATTCGTCCGATGACGAGGAAGTCAAGAACTTCTTGGAACGGAAATACAATGAATATGGCACAGACATCAACAAGACGCTCAAACAGCAACGGGAAAGCGCGCACGAGTCCAAGGTGGCGCGGGAGGTGGATCAAGACATCAAGACCACCAAGTTTATCAGCTCAACGCCACAGCCGATGAAGAACCCGCACAATCCCATCAAGCGGCAGGGCGCAGCGACCAGTTCATTTCAGAAGCCAGTGGCAGCGGCACAGGCGAATCCCATCGCGCCAAAGCAACCAGTTTCGGCGGTCTACACAGATCCTGTGTTCGGTTTACGGATGATCAATCCGCTGATCTCCAGCACATTGCTGCAGGAGCGTATGGGTGGGCGTAAGGCTGTGCCATTCTCGGGCGTGGCCTATCACATAGAACAGGGAGATCTGGCCAAGGATTGGGTGTTGGCTGGAGCCCTGGTCTCGAAGCAGCCTGTGAAAAACACGAAGAAAGGAGATCCGTACTCCACGTGGAAGCTGTCGGATCTGCGCGGCGAGGTTAAAACGGTTTCCATATTTCTCTTCAAGGAGGCCCACAAGACGCTGTGGAAAACAGCCGAAGGTATGTGTCTGGCTGTGCTAAATCCAACCATATTCGAGAAGCGTGCAGGCAGCAGCGATGTGGCCTGCCTCTCTATCGACTCTTCGCACAAGGTTATGATCCTCGGGCAATCCAAAGATCTTGGAACTTGTCGCGCAACCAAAAAGAACGGCGACAAGTGCACATCCATTGTCAACCTCACTGACTGCGATTATTGTGTGTTCCATGTGAAGGCTGAATATGGTAAGATGTCCAGGCGCTCGGAACTGCAATCGGCCACCGCGGGACGTGGTCTGAACGAGCTGCGCAACAAGGTTTTGGGTGAGTTCAATGGCATTTGCACCTCTTAGTCGTCCCCTAATCCCTTCTTTCATTGCCAGGCAAAACAGAGGTCTTCTATGGTGGTCAATCGTTTACGGCAGTTCCGGCCAAGAAAAGCTCAAAGCTGATTTCCAAGGAACGCGATCGTCTGAGCAAGCTGGCTGGCTACGATATTTCGCCCTTTGCCCACACAGTTAACCATGCCTCGAAGCCCCGAATCGACACACCACCCAGCGTGCCCTATGCAGAGCGAGGCGGTCCCGTATCCCGACTGGCTGGTGGTGTTGAGGCTTCCTCAAAGCAAAGGCTACAGGATCTCGAGCGATTGCGTTTGCTTAAAGCGGAAAACGATCGTTTCGAAAAGGAGTCCAAAGGCAATGTACTGGGAGGAGCCGACACTCCGGGCACACCCACATCTAAAGCCACCCCAACACCTGGAACACCCACATCTAAGCCAACACCAAAACCTGGGACACCAACTACACCCAGCAGCGTGCCGGAGAAATTCAAGAATCGCGGATTCTCCTTTGATGTCAGCCTGACGCCCAAACTGTCTGGCAGCGAGAATTTCAGCCTTGAAGTCAACATTGGGGCACGACAGGCAGCGAGTGCCAAGCTTAGAGCAGCTGCCCTGCTGAAAAAGAAGCCGTTGGAAAAGGTAAATCCGAACTCTATACGCGGCTCAGAGACGGGCAAGCGGCGAGCAATCGATGACCTCAACGAGAAGTTTTCCACTGGAGCAAAGAGGCAAAAGATCGAAGAGGATGAGCGCGAGCTGATGCGCAAGTCGCGCATTGAACGGATAATGGCAGCCACGTCGTCGCACACGAATCTGGTGGAGATGCGGGAACGCGAGGCCCAGGACGAGTACTTCAACAAGCTGGAGCGCAAGGAGGCCATGGAGGAGAAAATGTTGGGCACGTTCAAGATGCCCTGCAAAGCGGTCATTTGCCAGAAGTGCAAGTACACCGCCTTCTCGGCGGCCGATCGCTGCAAGCAGGAGGGACATCCGCTGAAGATAGTCGATGCCGAGAAACGATTCTTCCAGTGCAAGGACTGCGGCAATCGCACCACCACCGTCTTCAAGTTGCCAAAGCACAGCTGCAAGAACTGCAAGGGTTCACGCTGGGAACGAGCGGCCATGATACGCGAGAAGAAGGTCTGCACTGGCAGGGAGTCGCTCTCTGTGCGTGGCGACGAGGAGACCTTCCTGGGCAGCGTGGCCAGCAGCGCCAGTCTCAATCTGCTTGTGCCCGCAGAGGAATAATAAATATTCAACGATATATTTGTTGTATTTTAATGTTTTACATAAATGTTAGTGTAGATTCTTATTATTATTATTTAGATTATTTACAGTCCCTCTAGTTGCACAAATGAATGGCTTAAATGATGTGTAGATAAATAAGTACAAATGTTCCAATAATACCTAAATATTTATTGTGAGATTTGTTTTTAAGGGAGGTGTGGAAATATTTGGGCATTCTCTAGCAGTACCAGGCGTACCCGTAATTGTAAATTAATGCTATGGTTCAATGATGTGTAAATGACTTAAATAAATATAAATGTTTTTTAAATATTATGACTCGGCGGCTAAACCCCATTTATAAGCTGTGCTTAAGCTTTAATTTGAGAGCTCTTTTATAAAATATATTAAGAAATGTACACCCTAAAGCAGCAGTGGACTGGCGTTATACATTTGGGGGCCTTTAGTATTCTCTTTATGCATTCTCAGGCATTCTCTTTTGCACTTTTCGCTTGTGCAACGACGCCAACACCGCTGCTTCAAAGGAGAAACTTTTCTTCTCTTATGTTTGGAATAAACTTTCATTTCGAAGACACTTTTTGTATCACTCCCTTAAGCTCTTTAGCAGTTATACAATAGACGTGAAAAGTTTGTACAAAATGGATTAAAATATTACCTTACAACTAATCGAACGTATTTTTGGTTTGCAGCAAAAAGCGTAAAGATATTTGTAGACTTCATTGGCATAGTTCAGGCAGAGATTGAATGACAGTACAGAGGGTATTTAGTACCCTTAATTTCAGTAGAATTAAGACATCTTAGGCTGCTCCTTTAAATGAATTTTGGGAGTATTCGAAACTAATTCGATTTCTGTTCAATTCTTTTTTTTTTTGGCATGAGAATAAAGCTACGCGACTAAAAAAAGGAACTAAAACTATTTAACAAACAATTTGAACTGAAAGACAGGCGCAAACGGAGACAAGAAACATGTTTAAACCTGGGGGAATGGGAATGGGTATAAGATCACCTTTAGACAACATCCTCGGCCTGCTGTCCTGGGGAGGTGTACGGCTCCACGCCCTCTTTGAGATTTAGTAAGCTGGAGAAACGGAATGAAATCGTCTTGGAGAGATGCTTCTCAAAGTCTCGGTTGTCCAGATTGTCTGGTATCAGGCTATGGTTGGTCATGTCCAGATACGATCGTCCCCTCTTCACGGGCACCGCATAATGTGGCAGCGCTGTGGCCGGGGAACCACCGCTTGTCATGTTGCTGTAGCTCGGCGCACAGCTGGACTTGCGTATGTTGAGGGGAAAGCGTAGATCGTTCTCATACCGCAGCACCTGCTCCGTGGTGCTGGTATCGATCAGTGGACGCGGTAGATCATAGCCGGGTGGGGCCACAGCTGCCACTTGCATCTCCAGCACGGACTGATCGCGACTATTGGCCAGATCCTGGACATCGTAGGTTATCTTTGGCGGCGACCACAAATGTTGCAGGCAGTCTGGTTCCCCCGGACAGTCTTCCGGCATCAAAGCTGCCTCGTCGCCACAGTACATCGGATTGGACACGGCATTCGTTTCCATTTCTATATATTTGGCATTGTTGCCCAACAGTTTCTCAAATTCGGCTGCCAGGAACTTGAATGAGGGCCGTGCATTAGCCTCATCCGCCCAGCATGTGCGCAAAATGGAGTACACAGCCTCGGAGCAGTTATCCGGCCGTTCCATGCGATAGCCCGTCTTCAGCAGCGACCAGAGATTTTGTGGAGCAATGCCTGGATAGGGAGAGGCGCCCAGCGTGATCAGCTCCCAGCAGAGTACCCCAAAAGCCCACACATCCGATTTGGTGGTGTAAACATGATCTGCCAGAGACTCGGGTGCCATCCACTGGGGGTAGGATGTGTTCATGATTACATTACAGTACAATTAATGTTTGTTTGAAATCTTACCTTGACGGGCACACGATCTCGGGAACGCTTCAAATAGGCATCATCCTCGTATACATCTCGAGTCAGTCCGAAGTCCGAGATTTTACAGATTTTGCCATCGGCTAGAAGCACATTACGAGCCGCCAAATCGCGATGAACCAGCTAGAGGACACAGAAAAGGGATTAAGCAGGGAAGGATTGATGCGCTACGGATATGCCCGATGCTCAGTTTGTGCCCCATCAACTGTACGGACACTTGTACGGACAGACAGGCGGACAGACATACATTCACAGCTTGAGCATCGGGCATAAACATATTTACCTTGAGTTCTGTCAGATATGCCATTCCTTTGCAGATCTGCCAGGCAAAGGTGAGCACCATCTTGACATTGACTGGTTCCACGCCATCGCTGAAATCCACACCAGCGCACTCGATCTTCCGACTGAGTCGGAGATAGCTACGCAGCGAGCCATGACGGGCGTACTCAATAATCAGTAGCGGTGCCTCTGAGGACTGGGTGCAGGCGCCCAGTAGTTTGATGACATTGGGATGCGAGACCTCCTGCAGCAGTTGAAACTCCGAAAGCAGCGCCATGTACTCCACCGAATTGGCACCCTTCTTGAGCATCTTAACCGCCACTGTGGTGACGCCAGGCAGACCGGCAATCTCTGTGGCATATCCCTTGAGTACCTGCCCGAACTCACCCTCACCCAGGACGGTATCCAGTTCGAGTTGCCCGCGCGGAAACTCCCACTTGGTGTCGGCGCTCTCGAACTTAAAGCCGCTCTGCAGTGGCATCAGTGGCAGGTCGCCGTCTCCGGGCGACTCGGGCAGGCCCTGTTTGGACGATGGCGTCATCGATTGCTTGCCCAGGTGACGATGCAGCATCTTCCGCTGTGTGAGGAGCAGGCACAGCAGCAGAAGCACAAACAGCAACGGACAACTGATGACGATCAGCATGCAGGATCGATTGCATTCGAAGCCAGCCACATTGAGCACACCCAACAGCAGAGGATCCTGCAGGGCATCTCTATCCCTCTCCTGCAGTGGAGTAGCAGCCACCGTTGGCGCTGTCAGCTCTGTGTCTGTCTCGTTCTTGCGTTTACGCGGACGCTTCACCTTGGGCTCATCATCCAGCGGGGCACAGGAGCACTTGCCGTTGTCCTCGCAGATGCACGTACCCGAGCCACTCAGTATGCCCCGCCTGTTCTCATTGCTCGTGTGTGGCCCCACGATCTTGCCGGCTGGCGTGCAATCCTGCGGACAGGCATACGGATTGAGTTCCTCCAGCGGATCGCACACATGATCGGGACAGTAGCGTGCCTGAGGTACACAGGAGCCATAGTTGCGCCCAAACATCGCCGAGCTGGTGCCGCGCCACATGCACGCGCCCCCATTGGTGGCCAGGCCACAGAACTTGGTGCACTGCGATTGGTATTTGATCTGGGCACAGGTCTGCGAACGCGACTTGATCTTCAGCTCGCAGCTGGCAGTCTCCGGCCTGCCCTCCACCAGATGCACGTTGATCACAAAGGCATGCGAGAGACGCTCCTGGTCCTGCCATGTGACATTCACAAAGTAAATCGTCTCTGGCGCCTGCTCGAGCGCTGGCAAATGCTTCACATACACAATGCCCGACATGGGAGTGATGCCAAAGGCACCGCTGCGATCCTCGACAATGTCAAAGCGAATGGAGCGCACTCGCATCAGCTCCAGGAAGCTCTCCGGCTGCGCGACCCTGTAGAAGACAGCCGCCGATCGATACACAAACACGTCCTTCTCGTAGTCCACGCTCACAATGCCATGTGCTCGGCCGTATCCATCCGTGCGCAACGTGTCGCCGGCGCTCTCGAAGACGCGCTGCTGCCGGCTGCGCAATGGCAGTGCCTGCGGATGCTCCTGGTCGCTGTTGTGCAGCTGTTGAAGATCAACATGCAGACAGATGTGAGCGGAGGCCGACATGGCAACATTCTCCATTTTCATGGTCACATCTCGGGCCTCCAGCATGCAGCAGTAGGGCGTCTGTCGGAGGACGCCACTGCGCGAGAAACGAAGCTCTAAAAAGAGGAAATTCTATTATTCAAATGTCCAGATATAGAAATTCCCTTCAACTTACGACAACTGACAATGGTGTGCGGTCTACCCGTGTGATCCGCCTCGTAGGCATGACAATCCGGCCGTAGCAGATCGTTGGTGTCGTTGTGTATGCCATAGCCAAGATTCTGATTGGCCGCCAGCGTGTCCTTGTCCACGTAGATGATTTTCTCGCCCACCGCCTCGTTCTGTGTGAAGAACAGAACAGACTTCCATTAGCTCTCGCTTCATTAGCATTTACTGACCAACGCTAATTAAATTTCACTTGACAAATTGCAGCGTTCTGCAGCCCTCCAAGGATATGCTCTTGGTGATTATCCTGCATTTTAATTTGCGCCCAAGGTCAGGCAAGGGACCTCAGGGATCTGACATAGCTGCTGCGTGGAACATACCCATAAATGGCTCTCCAGAGGGTCTCGGGGCGTTAGCTAGGTGCTTGCCATATGAGTTAGGCCATTGGTTTATTAGGATAGGATGTTAGAATGGGAATTACATGTATTTGTTGAATATTAAGGTAGCTGGCTCATGGTTAGGTTGGGTGTGTCGGAAGACAAAGGGAGAAAGTATCAGCATGGAGCACAAAACGAGGTGGCACTGCCCTGCCCTTAAGCAATCCATCAACAACATCCAAGCAAATGCTTTGATGTGCATTAGCCGGGATTGTCTCTTAGATGAGATCATCCGCAGATTGATGCTTGAAGGTAACCCAGAAACTACACAGAAAACACTCGAAAATGAGTTAAAGAGATGAACTAAATGTATTTTGCTCGCTTTTTTAGCAAAGAATAATTTATTAATGGGGGAAATGTTTAAGTTTCAAATGAGTTTCAAAGGAAATTTAAAAACTAGCTCCAAAATCCCCCAAAAATGCGTGTAAGCACGTATTTATTTCCACACATTTAAATCCTTTACAAAACAGGTTAACCATTCTCTGGCCGACTTTCATTAAAGCCTAAAGTTGTACTCCTGTCGATGGAAATACTAAATAAATTATTCTGACAGTTGTAGCTCCTCTCGGGCTTGCATATTATCTAATGAATGAAATTATCATGAAGGCATTATTTATGAACAAATTTTGAACCAAATTTATTTTGTGCTTTCTTTTATAATCTGTTAATTATGACTATGATTTGCCCTAATGCACTGGCTTTTAGTTGCCACATATTCCACTTTACTACCTCTAACCTAGAGCTCTTTCTGGCGACACACAATCTCATATAAAGAGCCTGGGCCACACCTAACAGCACACACACATCAGTTTTATTCCTGTGCATTGTAGGACATGTCGCCAGCAATTTCCTCGAAATAAAAATAAAATGTCTATTATTTTGTGGACATAATTTAAATGAAAATACCACCACCCCAAGGCAATTTGTAATGGCTAAAACTTTAGTGCTGAAGCAATTACTCGAGTTCAACAGGAGCAGGAGCTGGCACTATCAGCAACAGAACTGACACACTTTTGCAAGCAGATCCTTGGGGATAGGCTTGGCTCCTCCATTCGTACATGACAACATAATTTACTGCGGCTGTAGGTGAAGTTCTATGGCAACTTTAAGAGACTCCAACTTTGTGCCCATTTCTATTTTCTTTGCCTGTTTCTTTGCTGGCTGTCATGCTCCAATCATAAAAGCCCATAAACGTTACGCGTTTTTAATGGCAACATATGAGCGAGCAGTGGGAGAAGGAACAGCCCCAGACAGGAGAGAACTAGAGCCAGACGCGACGCGGTAATGGCCAAATAATGGCAGGGTCTTCCTTTGGCAGTGTCTCTTCTCTGGCTTGGGCTCTGGCTCCGTTGCGTGTCTGTGGGGCGTTCATCATGAACGAATTCAATAAGCCCGCACCCAGTGCGAGACCAGACAGCCAGCAGACAATTGTCTGGGCCGGGTCTGCTGTGGTTTGTCTGCTGTCCATACCCAACCCTCACTTACCGCTTGGAAGTAGGGCTGATCCAGGTAAAAATCAAACTGAGAGTCGCGCTCCTGCAGCTGCGGTCCATTGTCGTTGCGATCGAGTAGCTTGATGTCAAAGCTGCGAGAGAATTTGCGCTGCTCCTGGGCCGAGAGCTTGACGGTGCAGCTGATCCTTGCCTGCAGCTGGCCAGCACGGGCCATTAGTCCATTCAGTTCATCGTGGTCGAGTGGGTGCCTGGTGTACAGACGATTCTGTTTGAGCACAAAGTGCGAGCTGCCCGCCGTCAGTGAGTACTCCAGGGTGCGGTGTGGGCACAGGTACTTGGCTGCTCTCGAGTTGAGGGCACCAATGAGGACGGGCTCAAAGGTGCTTCTGCTCTGAACCTGTGACGACTCGGAGATGCTGTAGTGGGCGCTGCTCCAGAAGCAAATGTGCTCCAGCTCCGAACAGTATTCCTCCAGCGGCTGCGGTGTCACCTCCATGGTCAGATGGGACACGGGCAGGAGTTCCCCATTCGGTTGATCCCTGGGAAATGCCGTCACCACATATTTGGCACTCGAATTCAAAGGCTGATAGTCGGTGCGCATGTAGACCTCGCCAGAGCTGGCATTAATGCGGAGCAAGGGATTCTGCTCCAGGCTGTAGATGTAGTCGCTGGCCAGCTGGTTGTCCTCCGAGCGCAGCACTTGGAACTGGGCCAGTGGTATCTTCGAGAAGATGCTCTCCGACTCCTCATTGATGGGCAGATTGAATTTCACTGATGTGCTGGGAAAGTAAACATCGCTGGCTGTCAACGAGAAGATGGGGTAGAGGCATCAGAATCATATTAATGTGTATGGCGTCATGGGGGATTAAAGGCAGAGGCAGAATGGGTCAATGATTGTCCACAAGTGGTTGGTCCACAAGTGACCCACTCTGTGGAAGAGGTTTTCCACCACCAAAATAAAATATTGACAAACATTTCTGGGGGTTGGTGATGCTCCCAGAAAGACACACAATCGTCATCAAATCCATTCACATTTTTTTTTTGGTTTAATAAGCCGGCTGTGACCTCAATAGAGGTAAACCCCTACCCCAACCCTTAACCCGATTTATCTACCAAATCGAAACAGGACTGGACAGGACAGGACTGGACGTATGCGTAATATGATAAGATTTTCGCTCCTAATGACACACGATTGTTCGCTGGGTCGTGTGTTTGCATACGACCCGGGTCCGCTCCGAGTCCAATACAAGCGTTATAATAAATAAATATAATACAGATATTAGTTATTAGCATATGGGCTATCAGCTCCTCCTGCTCTGCCCCGTGGCTTTGTCCTCTCTGAAGTGTCGGCGTCATTCAGCTGAGTATTGATTTTGTGATAGCGATAACGCTTTATTTTGTGCACAGAAATAAACACACAAACAATACCACCCCAAGTATAATTGGTTACAAATTTGTTCCCTCTTCAACGCCCAATTTTATGCCACAGAATTTGGAACAACATTAGTGAGGGGTGCGAAAGGGGAGTGGAGCAGTCCTAGTTCTTGTAATGTTATGGTTCGAAAGGGAAGGGGAATGGGTCGACAGCATAATAGAGTAGAGTAAACATTATCGAACGCATGCCATGGAAATTTCACAGATTTATGGAGTGTGTAGCATAGAAATTGATTGATCAACAATCAAATTCACATTTGATATACACTCATAATTATGAATGGTAGAAAATCTTATCTGGTTTGTTAATTATATTAATAAATAAACTATTCTTGAAGAGCTTTATTGGAAAGCCATTTAGGTTACAGAAATATCTGGAAATATAACTAGAATTAACAAGTTCCTTCATTCATCCTTTAGCTTGTTGTTGGCCCGCTTTAAAATACTTCTAAAATTCTTAAAACTTTGTCCCATTCCTTTGCTGTTTCCTCGTTCCCCGCCATTATTTTCCTGCAGCAATATTTTGTCCATTTATCCATGAAAGATCTTGATTAGTGTGCACAAGCTTCATCCAATTCCTTCCTTACTCACTGGGTTTCCTTACAAAGTGAAGCACTTGGCACTTAATCATCGACAAACGGCTCGCAGCGCCACATAAACAGGACTGGCGCCGCCATTTGCCCAAGGATCCATGGCATGGGGGAACCGCATAATCCTGTTAGGGAATCCTTATGCCATCGCCTCTTCACGCACCCCTTTTATCCCCTCCACATGCGCGGTTTTCATTAAAAACGCTGACAGCATTAATATATACATATAATACGAGTATTTTGTGTGGGTGGCTAGTGGCCCCTTTTTTGGAGGACACCAAGGACACGCTCGTTGGAAGCATTTAAAATGTCATTATAAATGCGAGCGCGTGCGTGTGTGTGTGCGTGGGCAGGGATTCCGTCTCCCCCGGCCTCATCTGCATTTTTCGCATGCCTGAACGTCAACAATTGTAATGAACACATTTTATATTATTTATAATATGTGTCCCGGACCACATTCTCCCCCTGAAAACGTTGTTAAGTCAAGAACGGAACGGCAGGAACAATTCCCACTCCATGGCACTCCATTGGTGGGGAGTGGGGAGCGGGGCCTCTATTTGGTTTACCTCTCGAAAGCCTTCCCATAATTATGACAGGCATTTAGTGCGGCCGTTGGTGGCGGTTGGCGTTGGCTTTGGCTTTGGCGTTTGCTTATGGCCATCCAATTAGCGGCACTTTTATTTATTCCTCTGTTTGCATTTACCCCCACAATGAGGTGTGAGAAGTGCTTGGACTTGGGTGTGGGGGCAATTGTAAGTCGCTTACAAATACAACTTATAGTTTGGGTAAGGATAAAATGGATCAAGAGATCGATTGGAGTTTTAGTTTTTACAAAATCGAAAGCTCATAATCTGTAATTTATCTCAATATTAAACTATAATAAAAACTGTACTGTCCAAAATATATTTGTAATTCAAATTCCGCTGGTGCCTTTCCCTTGTGGATAATCCACATTTAAATACCCACAAGCAGCTTTAAGAGCAACAGCTACGATTTCCACCAATCAGTTCTCAATTTGAGAACTCAACTTGACCTCAACCAGTCCCCAGAGTCCAGGCCCAAGTCTGGCCAGAGGAAACCCGCGACAAGTGGGCGGAAAATGGTGCTAAAAAAAAGAGAGAAACTCACCCAGAAAAAACCCTGACCAAAAGTCAACAACCGTAAAACAGAGAAGAAGAGCTTGGAGGGGGCGCACTTTTGTCAAACCACAAAACGCGAAAGGAACGTAAACAGGGAAGGACTACGACCATTAGGTTATCTATCAGGATAACAATTAAAAAGCGAGCGAATGGCGCATTAAAAACTCCAACCGACAGTTGATAAAACATGGCCCGAAAGGGACACGGAAAACAGAGGAAGCGGATGAGCAGGATAAGCCGAAGGTAGACCTCCAGTGGGGCGTTGATTGAACCTGGACGCCTTTGCTGGCGCTAATGACAGCATTGTCAACAATTGATGGGACGAGACGAGCCATTAGTTCGGCCTGCAGCTGTACCTGAACTTGGTAAAGCTAATGGCGAGCAAAAGGTATCAGGAACTGTAACTGAGACTCTACTAAAATGAGGTGCGGCCAGTGTGGACGGAATGTCAACTAGTTTCGAATAAACTAATTAATCTGCCCGAATTAATTGACTTTGCATCGAATTAGGTCGACAGTTGTTTGCCTGTTTGCTTCCTGGTTGCTCTTTATCCTTCGCTCCACTATTTCCATCAGAGTTTATTGCCCTTTTTGATATCCGGTAATCGTATCCGGTAATTTTAATCATTTAAAAATAAGTTTTATTGGGGTTTTTTTTGTATAAATTGCCATCCCAAAATTTTCCTGTATACTGAGTATCCTTGGGTCGCAAACATATAGAATTCTCATGGTTTTTTCTCGATGTTTTTTTTCGCCTGGTGACTCATTTTGCGTGTGTGTGGCACATTCAGTGTTCCGCAGCATCCGTCTCACATTATGTTTTGTCTGCTGCGTAATGAAAAACTTTGTCTTTGTCAGGGTTTGGTCTGTAGTTTTTCCTGTAATTTTTCCTGCCACACTCATACTCGTACTGGTACGAGTGTCTGTTGCATTGTTTTTTTGTTTTCATTACTCATACGTCGCAAATGGCAGACTTGGTTTCTGCTCGTATTTGGCTTGGCACTGACTGGCTGTTGCTGCTGCTCATTTTGCTGCAGCTGGCATTGGCCAATCTTTTGGCTTTGGCTATTGTCTGGCTGAAGTGGATTCCCATTATTAAATTTGTTCCGTTTGCCGCTCCACTTTCACTCGATGGCAGTTGAGACGGAGACACAAGTGTCTTTGAATGTTTTTTTCTATATCCTGGATCGGCACTGTCCCTGAAATGTAGTCGCTGACAGTGCCAAAGAAAATTGAATAAAAAGCAAAGGAAGAAACGTGCATGTAAAGGGAGGGGAGATTTTATATGGTAAAGATTGTATACTCTGCCAAAGACAAGTGCTATTCCAAAATGTATGTGGAAGGTGCGAAAAAAGAGACAAGAAAGGATTTTTTTTTTTGTTCAAGCAAGACCTTTCCTTTATCTATGCTCTCTCTGAAAAGTGTGCACAACCCGAACAAAAACAATTTGTTTTTATTGATTTAACTGCAATTTTGTCTTTAAAGTTTTTCTTTTGTCGTCTGCCACAAAGAAAAGCTAGAGGAAAAATAAAAATTGCAGAATAAATGCAGACAAGAAGCCGCCGAACCCACTAAAAATGTTGAAACGAAATTGAAAGACTTTTCCTAAACCCCCAAAAACACCCATGACCAAGAAACTGTGACACACACACACAGAAAAAGGTGACCCTCTGTGGTGATCGATGGGCGGCCACTCTAATTGCTGCTGTCACCGTGGGGCAGTTACGTACCCAACACATTAGTCAAAGTCAAAGCGTTAGTTTTTGGGCTCTTTAAATGTATGCTAATTGAATAGAACCCACAATTAGCTACGTTTGTTTTATTACTTAAAGTGTAGCTATACGCATGTCAAGCACTGTATTCGCATCCCACAGGAAAGCGAGCCAATAAAGAGAGAAATCGAATAAATGAATGCAGATTTGCAGACTCCCACTTGATGGAGAAGGAGGAGGGAATGGCGGAGTAGGGGAGGGAACCCCGCTGAATGGGAATGCATTATTGAGTGGAATTTTGTCGCAGAAAAAAGAGTCGATTCATTCCTTGGAAACTGGGTGCGGACAGCACACAGTGGCAGACAGATCTCATAACTGCAAATGGGTTTTCGTTTATTCGTTTCGCTATTATTTTTATGCAAAACTACAAAACGAAGAAACAGCCTTGAGTGTCTGATAAATGTGTCAAGCTCGCTCGTAAATCTAAGCACAATATATGTATCTTTTCTGTGACAAAAATAAGAAAAAAGTTGAGGTAATTTCAGATTTTTTATAGATTTTAAGGGTAGGAAGAGCTGAGAAAGTAAGACATTTACATTGCTGCGGAAAATCAACAGCTAGGACTTAAATACCTTCAAACTTCTTTTTAAGTATTCCATTGAATTCTTTTCAGTTTCTATATTCAGCCAAGTTTCTGCAGGCAAGTTTTGTGTCTTGAAAAACTCAAACGTAAAGACAGTTATTACAACAAATAGTTTAATTGAAGTCAAGACAAGAGCCCGAGGCAACCACTTAAATGCCTCGCAGAGAGAGAGAGAGAGAGAGAGAGCAAAAATTGGAAGCAAACTTTGGTGCACAATAACAATAACGAACAGGGGCACACACCTATTGACTTAATTGATTGCACATGAATTCATGAGTTCTGCGAGGGTACCGCGACAGCTGCTGGCATTTCGACACCTTTAACCTGACTGACAGACAGTCGGACAGACGAATGGACAGGCTATACGACTGATGAAGGAGTCGCGTATGTATAGTGCACTCAACTTGACAGGGACAAAGTAGAGAACAGAGAACAGAGCCTCTCGCCGCGTGTCAGCTGTGGTCAACCCCCAAAAAACGTATGGACAATGGTGGGTATACAATTTGATATGTCTTCTCCTGATGAAATAATTTTTTTGGGCGTGTGCTGCCTTGCACGTCATACTCAGGTTTGATGTAGCGACCCCAGGGGCAGTCCAGTCCATCAGCGTCAGGCCCGGTCCGTCAGCCAGCCCCACATATCGCTTACGTCTGTGTCAAAGTTGTCTGCAAAAGTCAAAAATGTCAGTTCACACCTGTGACAGCGCTACGCTTTTTCTGTGCTTTTATAGAACGCAAATAACGCACTGGGCACACATATAATTAAACCCTAAGCAGTGCATCATAAACCACATAAAAGAACAGAACCGAACCCCACCTCTACGATGTATGCATAGTTTATGCCCCTTTATGTTGGGGATATAAACGGAGCTCAAACCCCGTATCTTAGGTTGCATTCCCACGGTGCGTCCACGGACTGTTTGAGTTTAAGTTATCTGTGAGATTTGTTCACTGCCACTCGATGCAAATTAGTGTAATTGCCTTTTATGAGCTCTTTATTTGCCCAAGACCCAATGGAGGGGCGTTAATGTTTACCTTATGGCTATGATAAGTCGATTAGATGTGCCGCAGGTTCCCCAGCAATTATCAATTAACGTTCCATAAAGCAAACACAGAACAAATAGGAGATAGTTTGGGTTCTTGGGTGTAAAAGGATGATACAAAAATAGATACTCTCAAAGAACTATTCTTTGATTTATTTATATTTTTGATATTATTGATTATACAAAAAATCTCACAAAATGGAAGCTCCATTCCCAAGTATTGTCTATCGTTTGATGGATTTAAAGGTAACTTCAAATAGGTGAAGGTAACTTCAAACCACATATGTGGTTTGCAATTGGCCAGCAGTCTGTGTACCACATGTTTTTGTTTAGCTAATAAAGTCGCCAAGTTACAGGTGTTCATACGACATTGTTAGAACGATTCTATGGTTTATCTTGATCAAAAATCTACAATAAAATACTTCACAAAAACTCGTCTGTAATCTGATAAATACATTTAAATCTTTAATGCAATTGTTTTAATAATTGGCCCTGACTGAGTTTATATGAAATATTTATGTGTATAAAAACTAATTTACCATTTTAACACATTTTGTTGACTGCTCTTAATGACTTAATAGCTGATGATTAGCTGTTTGCATATAAATAATTGATTTTTAAGTGAGATTTAATTTATCTTCTAGCATTTGGATATAATTCCTATGTGAAAAATGAGAATTAAATCATATAAAAAATAGCACTTAAAGGCATCTAATTTCAGTGCTATAATCTGGAGTTTTTCCTGCCTCTTAACTTTAACTAATTTCCATTAAACACGTCCGTAATAATGAAGAATATTTTTCTCCCTAGAATATTTTTATATTTTTCCCCACACCTTTCAGCTTATTTCTCTAGTAATCAACTACGGACCTCAGAAGCCATATCTAACAGCCCTGAAGTTATTTAAATTAACAGATGATTAAACATTTGTATAACAATTACAAAACATGAAAACGATTATAAATTGGGGGCCAGACTTCTTCTCCTCCCCGTCACAAACTTACCCAAACAGGTGTGCCGCTGCAGTATGACAATTGTCAGCAGAGAGAGAACGATGGCCCAGCTAACGGTAAAACATTTGAGCGCCATCATAAAAGACTCTCTCTCTCTCTCTCTCTCTCTGATCGGCTTTGGCTTATCTCTTGATCTCTTGCTGTAGCTCTGTGCTCGTTGCTGCTGTTGTGAGAGGAGTTGTTGCTCTTTCCTATTGTTGTTGGGTGCCCAACACTCAGCCAAGTGTTTGCTGTTTATTTGTTGCTTCTTGTTGTTGTTCACTTTGTTCATTTAATTCTTAATTCCATTGACAATTTTGCTGTTTGGGTAAGCACTCCGTCCACATGTTACACATTTACACATTGTGAGCGCGCGTTTATGTTGTTGTTCTTTTTGGCTTGAGTTTTTGTTAGTTTCTCTTCAATGATGTTGACAATTAGCCACGTACGACGACTCCAGGGCGAACTTAATTACTTTGATCACAAATTGATAAGCAGCATTTATCAATTAATGTGCGAAATGTGAGCAAAACAGAACAGGAAAATATGAAAAAGATAGAACAGAAAAAGAAAGACATGAACCATAAGTGTGTGGTGTGGAAGACACTCGTAGTACAACACCAACAGAAAGAACATCAAAGTTGTTCTTTTTTTCGGGTTGCTCTATTATTTATAAAAATTTTTTTATTGATAGCGGCGCCCACGCTGCCATTTTTCGTACCCCCCCAACCTTTTTGGAAGTTTATCAATTTATCATAACACTTAATGCCATAGGAAATTCTACAGAGCCGCGGGGTCTATGAATTCCTGATTATTGCAATTAAAAATGAGCTTTGAATTTGATTTCTGTGTTTGGGATTACAATATCATTGATATTGTTATTAAATGGTATTCGGTTTCTATTTTTGGCCGGCGCCAGGTGAAAAGATTAAATGCTTTATGCGCTTTATATTCTCTTTGCTTTTATTTACGAATTATTTTGCACATTTTTCGTTTGCTTCTTATGGGTGTGCTAAGGTCAAGCTCGAGCACCCACCCACAAGTTTCGTTGTTTGTGTTCTTATTGTTATTCTTTTTTTGCCAATTCATTTCACAGCGACTCGATTTCGAGGCGGCTCAATTGGTTTTTAAATGGTGGAATTCTGTTTAATTATTATTTGGGAGAATTTTGGTACTTCAAGTGTGTCTCTGAATGCTCTTTAGCAAGAAAACATTGTCTGAGAGCAGGGCATGCGCCAGTCAATTTGCTACTTGAACCGAATGCTTTGTAAAAAAGACCAAAAAAACGGCACAGAGCCATGAGGTAAACCATAACTAACGAATTCTATGCAAGTACCAAGGCAAACACTCGAGGAGGACGTGCCATGAAAAGAGCAAAACAAATGTACGCTCGCAAAGTGGAAATGGAAGTACGGTGTACGGTGTACTCGTCGCACTACTCCTCTTCACTCTACACTATGAACTCCACGATTCATGCCTGTAGTATGTGTGTTTGGGTGGTATCCAGCGATTCACAGCAGGTGTGATAAAAAGAACCCAAAAGAGAGACAATTGTGGCATGAATTACGCGCTGTGGCAGACTCGGTGGGGGGAATGGCAATGGCAGATAGCACGCATAATTCAAAAGAGGCTCAAAGTCAAACAACATGATAAGCAATTCATACACGCAGAAAGACCCACAGACCAACTGACAGACTTACTGCCAGAGTGTCTATACGTCTGTCTGTCTGTCTGCCAGTCAGACTTTCTAAGCACTTCCAGCACCTGAGCACTTTAAAGTTCAAATCTTTTGACACACTCGGAGCGCAGTCTGTGGATGCTAATGACAGCAGACTGACACAAAGAGGCTTTAAGCATTGCACACACACTCCACACTCCACTCCACTCCACTTCAGGCCACTCACTTCACATACTCCACGGACTCCCATAGAGAGTTGCCAATTTTAGACTCCCATGTCAGGCCGCAGTTATGCCTGGGATTTTTCCAATTAAAGGTTAGAAAGACTAAGCCAAACCGCATCGAATACTTTGGCTCATTTTTTAAGGTGCGTCCCGTGCCATCCTGTTGCGCCGAAAAAGGCAAATGACCATAAAAATGTATTCAGAACTGGCGGTAACCATCCGACTAACGATTCACGACCAAAACCAACAACCGACGACAGACGACCAACGACCGACGACGCGTCGACCGGCATACGCAAAAGTCAAAGTACGACTGTTGAGGTTCTTCGCTGTGTGCCCCTGACTGTGTCTGCCTCTGATTGCCCTGCCCCGCTGGTGTCGCTTCATTGTCGTTTCTGTCCTTGGCTATGGTCGATATTGCGACTATAGGATACTCATTGATTGCATTGTAATTAAATTAATTTGAGTAAAAATAAGGAATGATCAGCATGGAAACAGTTTCGTTTGGAGACAGTTCTGGAATACTTTCAGAGATCATTTTGATTGATTTAAGATCAACCGATCAAAGATCATAGATACACAATACATTTTCTTTGTTGCAAATTGGATTCAGACGCACATATCTGTAAAGTTATTGTTAAAGAATTTGTGTTGAATTTATAGAGAATATTCATATTTAATGTTTGGTAGATATGTGGAGAAAATCTATCGAATATTTTTCCTGTATTATAATAAATAGGGAAATTATGGAATGTCATGGAACTAGTTCAACAATGCCAAATGGATATAGAGGCATATCTGGCTCTTTCTGATGCTGGAAAAATCTTCTTCTGCTAAGAAAATCCAACATACCCTTGCACCCAAAGCATACCCCGGGTATAAGAAGAATTCGAATGTAGCATCCACAATATGGCTTGGCCTTTGTGCGAGCTTAGAATTCTTGTTGGTTGCTTCACGTTTCGCTTCCACGAAAAAGGGTTCAGGAATGTCAGCTTTCTGTTCAGGTGGCGTATGCGTGATGTTTGCCCAACATCATCCATTTATAGAATCCAACACAAACTGTATCAGCAAACACATTCTACTCGTAATTGATCTTATTGTTTGAGTTTCCAGAACCGAGCACTTTTGAAGTAATTTGTGTGGGCATATGCATAGTATTTAAATTGATTAAAATTTGCATACGTTTACAATTAATCTTCTGTCACTAACGTGTGGTTAAAATCATTTTTTGAATTATATGTTATTATGATTGAATGCGTGTGTGTTGTCTAAGAAATATGCACATTTTAATCAGCTTTTCGCGAGTTTACTGACAGGTCTATAAATCATCAACTTTGGTATTATTCCATTGATGAATTGCACAATTATTTTTATGAACCAAAATTTGTGTGTTTTAACGTCATTTTTACGGTGTAGTAAATTTCTAAATGTGCGGAGTAAAACTCTATTAAACGTCCGGTAATGCTTGCTAAGCATATAATTAATTTCTTGGATTACCTCTCTAATTTATGGTAGACATTAAATGCGAACCTACACGAAAAACCATACAGCCTTAGCTCTTCTGGTTAAGAATGGGATTTAAAATATAGATCCAAAGAAGTGTAATAAATCACATTGAAGGTACGAATTATGAGCTCATGCACAAATGCGATCACGAACCGAAATCACTTTTGAGACGTGTTTAAACTGTATAAAATGTATAAGACGTGAAATATGATTCTTAAATTTAAATAAATTCTAAACCATTTTTTCCTTAAACATGGACTTTCAGAAGAATGCAGAGCATTACAAAGGTCCCAATAGTGAACAGTGGCATTCAAGAACATGTTGCCAATCAAGAAACTCCGAACGTGCTGATGATACCGGTCGGAAATAGTCCCAGGTCTGTTTTATTATTCCCATAATTATTTCGGTTCTGGCGCAGGATTGAAATAATTGCAGATTCGGTGAAGAAACCCCATACTTAGTAACGCTTGGCATACTCGGAATATACTTGAATTTAAATAAATTCGATCATATGTTTTCTACAAATTGCAAAAAAATCGACATCTAAATCTCATTATCCACTTGAAAATGTTCACAGCTTTTTATTGAGATATCAGTCCATGGAACACAAAAATCCAAATTAGTAACTCAGGCAACTTTGGCAACACACGAAAACACGATCTTAATTTTCAATTTATGGATGCCTTGCAGCTGCAGCAAGCCCCAAAAAAATACAGATTTTGCACAGACTCCTTAATCGCTGTCTTGGCTTGACAGTTTCCCCCATGGCACGAAATGACAATTATTTATTGGGCAGTTTAACAAGGCGATTAATTAGCCACCTTTTCGCGTTTGGCCAGCTTTTCCTGCCGAAAGTCTAACGCGTTAGTGTTTAGTTAGTGGCACTAGAAGAAACCGTTTAACCGCTGAGCCACAGAACCGCTTCGCACGCGCTTTGCCGGACCAATGAAACCGAAACCGGCAACCAGACGACTCCAAAGCCGCAAAAAGCGACAGAAATCAGACGGCAACCGCTGTTGCTGTTGCAACGACGATGCCGACGACAGCGCATCGGGTTTTCAGCCGAAGTTGGCTCTTCACGACGAACCCTGAGTCGTGAAAACACCCTTTTTCCCATTTACATTTCCTCGGCACTGTTGTTGCCTCTGCTATTTAGCTCTAATCATCCGCATGCTCATCCTCCTACCCTGCCGAATGATAGCGAACATGAACATGAGATAATCATGTGTGCTGCAGTTGCCCTCGCGATGATTTCATTTGGATTCGCCCCATTTCAGGGTGTGTATGGGAGAGAGCTACCTTTGGAAATATGATCTCGTGTCAAGCACTTTCCTTGACGTGCGAGTGCAGCAGCTTCTTCGAGCGGAGCTTCTGCAAATATTTGCTCACAATTGGGAAAGGGTTCCTTATCGCCATGCATTTTTGTGGGAAACTGTTGGTCGAGAGCAAATATTTTGTGTTTGCCTGCCATTGCCAGCCTCCAAGATTGTTCTCAGTGGCTGAATTGTAATTAAGATAATATTGTTTGCTTGGATCATAGATTGGCCATAGCACTGAGCAGTAAACATGCTTAGATTTTTCTACATATTTATATTTAAAGGAATATTCTTTCACTTCGCTTGTTCTTGGTTAAAGTCAACGAATGATTTTGCTTAGAACATTCTTCTACCTCTTTGAAGTATGCAATGGTTTTTGTTTTGCATATTTAAATACGCTTTAATCTGATTAATTACATACCAAAATCTTTGACCTTGAAATGTGTTTATTGTCATAATAAAGTTAATTAATTTAATTGTATAATACAACCCACGCAAGAGAGAAACCCATTTATTTAACCTCTTTCGAATTGGCTATTAGAGATTTGCAGCTCTTCGTATGCTAACAAGGTGTGCCTGGAAATTAAGTTCAATTTACAGAATCACTAAGAACTATCTATTAAATGTATTGCCTACGCCTCACAGTTAATATTAATGTCTGCAAGTACTCTCAACTGCCAAATTACAATATATGTATAGAAAAACTGCATTTGATATATATTTTTCTTGTTTATTTGTTGTGTCTTATGTTTTAGTGTAGTGTGATTTTATTGTGATTAATGTCAAGGGTTGGCAGCAAAAATGTTTGTTTGTATTTTGCCAGCAGCAGCCTTCAATGAGTGTGAAGATGCAAGCATTTATAATTTCAAATTGTTCAACTCTGAAACGAACATTAAACTATAAATGCATTGCTATTGTTATTGTTGAGCGTGTGCAGCAATTTCAATCCGCTTATGTGAGGTGTGTGCGCAATGTGGATGCATCCTTGGTTGATCAATTCAATGCTCATTACAGGCAGCCGGGACAGATCGGCTTGTCCGCTATGATGGTGAAGCTCGTCGTGGTAATGGGATTGCTGCAGCGAGTGCAGCGGAAGCAGTCGCGGTGCCACTTGTTGTCCATGGCGACGACGGCCTTATCGGTGATGGGCTTCTCGCACCTGGCACACTTGGTGGCGAAGAGGGTCTCGAAGTCCTGCTTGCAGTAGGGTTTTCCTTCCCGCTCGAAGAAAGGCTGGCTGGCCAGCGGCTTCTTGCAGGCCCCATCACAGCAGAAGCATTCCTCATGCCAGTTCTCGCCCATGGCCACGACTGTGCGCTCCAAGATCGGCTGCTTGCAGCCGGCACAGTTGTGGGTGTACAGCCTCTTGAAGCACTCGGAGCAGACGGGCTCTCCCTCCTGGATGTTGAAGGCGGCGTCGTCAATCGGCGTATCGCAGTGGCGGCAATTGAAGTGTTCCGGATGCCAGGTCCTGCCCAAAGCAGTGATCATCCGCTTGTTAATGGCACCGCGGCACTTGTGGCACAATATTTTCTCATTCATCTTGGCGGTTTGTTTGACGGTTTCCATTTTCCTGTACAATTGAATTTTAGTTGCTGTGTCGGTCTCTTATTTTTCAAAGTTGTGGGTTGACTCCCTTCAGTCTTCTGCGATTTATTTTCCGATTTCCAAACAGAACGAAAGATGACAAATATCTCACAGAAATACTCAGACTGAGTATACAAATTTTTTTGTTAATTTTATTTTTTGTTTTTGTATTTACAGAGCGAAAACAGAACGTGTGAATTTGGCGAGACTCGGAAACTGAATGAAATATTTCCACATGAACCGATGGAGCTACGTTTGAGATGCAAACAATCTGATGGAATGGCCTACTGGGTTTGGAAAATGTACGACAACAGTTTGACGTTTCAGGAGCATTTATACTTCAGAATACAGGGATTTAAAATTGAATTAAAAATATGTATTGTTTTTCATGTTTAATAGAAAATCAAGCAATATAATTTTATTTTAGTAAGACTATGAATAAAGCATATTTATGCTGTGCTTAAGCTTCAATTGAACATTCCTAAACTTGCAAGAACGTTGTGGTAGCATCATCATCTAAATTTCCCACCATCACATGTTTTGGTGGTTGCTCAGAGTTCTTTTTCTTTTTTTTTATAAATAATTTATGACTTGCTTTCCTTTGAAATTCAAACTCTTGAATTAGTCACACCATCGACCATTAACAAATTGCCTTAAGATGGTATAGAAAGCGTAGAAAATATGCCTTAAGGGTTGCACAACCCTCAACCCACTCTCGAAAGCTAAAGCGAGAGATGGCAATTCCTAGAAGGCGCTGCTAAAAATGTTTGCAATTAATAAAATATTTTTCTACATTTAGATGAAAACAATTTAATTAAAAAAGAAATTCTTAGGAGCTTCCGCTTAGTCGGCAATTAACACCCCGCTACACATGCGTGGAAGTGGCAAGAGCAGAGGACCTGGTCTATGAGGGTGGTTCCTGGCACCCCAAAAGGGCCATCGTGTGGCATGTGCCACTTCTTTTGTTACCCCAACCCGATGGGGCAAGGCATTGTTTGTGGAAGTAGGAGTGGGAGTATTGCTGCCAGGACATGTCACAATTTGGTTTTGCGCTTTGATGCGCTGCAAGGAATTCCAAATTGCAGCGGGTGCCCCCATTTGGATGCCATTTGGACCCGATGGAGGAGTGCTTGTTGTGTAAGTTGAAAGGGAATTTGTGTCAGGATGGGAATGGCGTCGCATCTACAGATGTCTGCGTATGCGGAGTGCGTGTGCCTCTCCAACTCCAACTCCGCATGCAGGCTGACCTGGCCTAGGCACATAAATAATTATTTTATTAAATATTACACCATGTTTATGTGCGATAATTGCAAGTTGTTCGTTTAGCACTTTTTAATTGCTCCAAATGGTGCAACTTTTTGGCACGTTTCTGGGACAAGTTCAAAGTGTAGCTGCTGCCCCTTGGGGCAACATAAATATCCCTCCAACTTCAGTTGGTAATTACCAACCAGCGCAGTTGCATGACCCACAATCATTTATTTGGGTTGAGCTGCGACGACGCGTTTCCCTCCCTGCACTTGGGAGCGTTATTTTTTTCCAAAATTTAATTAGTCAACAGATTAGATTAGGAAAGTGCTGAAATGGGTTGTGTCAGTTTATCACAGACAGTGGAGATTTAGGGGATATAATATTATGAAATATGTATGTGTGCATTTTTGGGTTACATTTCGCTTGTCAGCGAAGACTTAGAAGTTATAAAATTATCAACTGGTTTTGAGTGATTTACACAGAGAGAAGACTTGGGGAATTGGGAACCTTACTTGAATATAGGCTACAGCTTGAGTCTCCCTTAACTATTTAAAATCAAGTAAATTAAAAAAAGAATCACCCCAAAGGCCGAGCATAGTAAATCGAGAGCAGGATCAGGAGCAGCAAACGGGAACCAGTACACCAAAGCGGCAGTTGACGCAATCATTTACTGGCTTTCGCAGTCGAGTCAGTTTAATTATGTATGTATTAAGGGTTCAATGGGCAGCCAGGAATCCAGGAACAACAAACAAGCGATAAAAGGGACGCCAGCGGCGCATTGAACTTTGATTTGGGCCAGAGTGCCTCAGGCTCGGTTGGCCAGTCAGTATGTCAAATGGAATGCGATTGCATAGTTGGGTTTTAATTTAATGGAAATAAAAACAGTTTTTATGTACAACTAGAATTAGTGTAACGACTAAATTAGCTAATTAAACTAAAACTAGGGTCTATGTTCAGTTCGATCCGTGTGGGGGATCAGTCTATGGTGATAACGTCAGGGTGCACGTAACTCTGATCTGAATCCACCTGCGCGGATGGCTGTAGAGAGTCTGCTTGAAGGGGACATTCTGGCTCATCTTCACCCAGCAGCCATTCGTTGTACTGCGGCTTGCGATGTGCCTTGTTGCTGGGCTTCTTCGAGGAGATCAATGTGCGACGAGTTAAACGCTTCAATTTCTTCTGTGAATTCTTTGTCTTCTTTTTCTGTGCCACCTTAATAATAATTTCGCGTAATTCCATGCGATAGTTCTTGAGAGTGGTCAGCTCTCGGGACAGGTCATCATTGTTGGGAGCTCTATTCTCCTCATCGCCATCTACATCTACATCGACATCCTGCGTTAGCATCGTTGCCTCATAATTATCCCAGGGAAAACGGGGAGCCAAGGGACGATATGTCTGCTGCAGCTTGAGCAGCTTCTCGGTGAGCAGCAGCTTGGATGTGGCCCACTTCATCATATGATGATTCTTGCCCGACAACTGCTGGCGATAGCAGAACAATTGCAGCGCAAGATTTGTGTCGAGCTTGGGTGCATCCTTTTTCTCTTCCACTTTTTCTGGTTCCCTTGGCTTGGCATCGATGGGAGTCGGCGTAGGCGTGGGTGATACCTTGCGGTCCATAACGTTGCCCATGTTGTGGCTGATTCGCTGGTTCAGTTGCTTGTGTCAGCTGCAACTGTTGTCCACTCCGTTTTATGTGTGAAAAGCATAAGTGTTGTGTACTACCTGTATGCTGTACCTAGATCACGCGAGGAGCTTTACCTGTTTATACCACTCGATGGGTTCGCTTTCTTTCATGTCCTGCCTGGGTAACACCTGGCACGGATTACCTATCGTTGACTAAATGCCGTTACATAAGCCCGTGCCTATCCAACCTCTTTTATAAACTTACCCAAAAGTTAGGACGATCTACCTGGGCCCGTAATTGCAGTTGGAATTTTACTTCGTGTAGCTTTGACCTGGCAGTCTGGTGTCTTGTCCTTTGAAATTCTTATAGACTCAGACACAACTAAGAATGTTTCGGAGTTAAGGAATATACTCTTGAAGTGTATAAAGTGAGTTTTGCTGAAACAAAACTCCTTGCACACTTTGATTAAAGTTGAACTTCGGATTAAAGTTGATTAAAGTTGAACTTCGGATCAACGGACTGAAAAACAAGACATAAGCTTGGGTTGCTCGATGTTTGTATGACGAAATGCTAGGAGTGGCTCGTAGAATAACTTTTAAACTCTCAAACTAATACCTTAAATATTTATCAACATCCTCAAACTAATGCAAATTGGCTGACAATACAATCCTCCCGATATCTGTGCATCCCAAGAACAGCTGCAAGCATCAGGTAAAAGCCTAAACTTACGGATAAGAGGATAAACCCAAAAGAGCTGACCTGAATGTCGTAACACGAACTGACAGGATTGAAAGGTTGGTCAGGTCATTAGAGTATTCTTGTATCCTGCTACCTGCCACAGTCCTGGCCAGCGATATTTAAGCACCAGCGCGTGACCACAGCCACATCACTCGCTTATCGACTCTTATCAGCCATGGACAAAGTACAGACCAAGCAGTTGCTGATGTACCGCACGCCCAACGAGGCACACAATCAGATCTTCATATTCAACTCGCCGATTGACTATAAGGACCAGCAGTTGATTGTGTACCAGCGTCCAGGAGCACTGCGTGGAGAGCCTGGCTATGGCTATTGTGTCGTTTACAAGCGGGATCACTATATCCTGAACAATCCGCCCAACTTCCAGAGCCCCACCAAGAGAAGTTTCCTCAACGAGTGCATACGGCAGCTGTATTTGATGAACGGTCTGGTCCACAAGTTGTACTGGGCCAATTCGAGTACCTCGCTGGCCACACCTTCCGAGCTGTGGCATCAGGTGGATAGTTGCCTGCAGCCCGAGCGCATCACAAAGAAGATCGAGAGCCTGAAGCGGGTGAAGCGTCAACTGTTCCGCGAATCCAGATGTGGCCGAAAAACCAAGAAGCCGGTACGCGGCAAGGTCTGGGGCACGCAGGTCTTCAACTTTCGTCCAATGCGCGAGAAGATCGGACGGCGGTACATTCGACGTGGCTTCCTGAGACCCGCCCGCCAGACTGTGCTCCAGCAGCTGATCTGCGAGAATCTAAAGCGGGAGATGATTTGCTCGCCGGCCGTGTGCAAGACCGTGATCAGTGCCGCTGAGGGCATCTTCAATGTGAATGCCAGCGTCATCAGTGATATCTGCAGCTACCACAACAATGCGGCCCGCCATCAGCCCGCAGTGGAGTGCCGTCTGACAGCCGGACAAGTGAGGCTGAGAAACAACGAGGCCTGTCGGCTCACGCAGCGGGCCAAGCGCTTGGAGGAAATGTTCATACACGAGCAGGTGCGCCGTGCTGTCCAGAACCATCAGCTCATACTGGAGGAGTCGGTACGCTCGATTTTCTATGCCAAGGAACTGTTTCGCCTCATCGAGGATCACGAGGAGTTTGTCTACACCGACAAACAGATACTGGGCGGGCATTGAGCTTGGACGAGTAATTGGCATAGCCAGGCACTTTTCTTCTAGGATCTCACTTTTTGTATAAACTTTATATTTATATTTCAAGATTCGTTACAAAAATTGTATAAACAATTAAAACACATATAAAAATGAAAATGTTTGTAAGATTTACACGGCAGGGAAATTGTTTTAAAAATTTGACTTTAATACTAAATTTCTAAGCGGGTTGATAAAAAAAATGTGATCTCTGTTGGAGATGCTATCCACATAAGGTTCTTTCTTGAAAGGATTTGTTACGTCGTCATCTGTTGCTCTATTAACTTGGAATGCACGTCCATTAGGCTCTGAAAATATGTTAAATTAATGGAAATAGTTTTCGAATTTGTGTGAGAAATTTATATGAGAATTTGTACTTAGTTTGGAAAGGTATCCCTATATATATCTAATTCATTTTTTATTTTGTGTATTTTAAACAAACATTTCTAAAATGCTTTCTACATTTTTGGCCCTATAATTTATAGTTTATTATAACATAAGTACAAGAGCCAAACATTTATTAAGTTTGTTTATTTGTTTTAAATTTCTGCAATATTTTGAATGTTGAAAAAAACATTTGAAATTTCAGCTAGGTTCCAGGGTTTCCTTCCGATTTCCGAATAGTTTTTATATTCATTAATTTTTGGCACCTTTCGTACATCATGTAGACAATAATTGTAAGTATTTGGTCTCGATTTTCCATATCTTTGGCGTTTTTGAACTGTCTAGACTAGTAGCAGTCTTAAATTTCATTTATCTTAATCATCTAGAATTTGTTTGCAAGCATTACATTAATTTAATATACTCAATTGAAATGGAATATATACATATAAAGTGTGGAATCTAAGTGCTAGTCAGGGGTAGGTGATACCTTACTCATATCTCAATTTTTGTAAGCATCCTGCAGAGCGGCGCCTTCGTCTATATCGCGCAGAATGCCCTGTGAAATTGTCAAATTGAATGCCAGACAGGCATTAACAAAGTTCTGTTTACTTTAATTTAATCAGGTCGTATACTCGTGAAACTGCAACCATTAAAGCCCTTAAAAGTTAACTAGTGCAAGCGCCTCTAATTGGGTTAACAATCCCAGCACCTTTATCGTCTTCCCACATACCAAACTAAGCCCAAGTTTCTACAGAGGATGGGGTCGAGGGCGGGCATACCTTGAAGTACTTGACAGTCTTAACACGCAGCTCCAGCGTGGCATCCTCGTCGCAGATCATCAGAGTGTTGGCATGCTGCTGGAAGGCGCTGACCGTCCACATATGGTTGACGCCCTCCTCGATGGCCTTGTAAAGAGCAAAGGCCTTGTGGGCGCCCGTTATGAGAATCATCACCTCCTTGGAGTCCATCACAGTGCCAACGCCAACGGTGAGTGCCTGCTTGGGTACCTTGCTCATGTCATTGTCGAAGAAGCGGGCATTCGCCTCCAGCGTATCCTGCGCCAAGGTCTTCACACGCGTCCGGGAGACCAGCGACGATCCGGGCTCATTGAAGGCGATATGACCATCGGGACCAATGCCGCCAATAAACAGCTCCACGCCGCCGGCTTCCCTGATCTGCTCCTCGAACTTGTCGCACTCGGCCACCAGATCTGGGGCATTACCATTCAATATGTGAACATTTTGTGGCTCGATGTCGATGTGCTTGAAGAAGTTGTGCCACATAAAGAAGTGATAGCTCTCCTGGTGATCTCTGGGTAGACCTGTGAATGGATATCGTATTTAGAATGTTCATTTTCGTACATATTCGCAGCTGCCAAGGACTCACCCACATACTCGTCCATATTGAAGGTCTTCACATACTTAAAGGAGACCTTTCCCTGCTTGTGGAACTCGATGAGCTCCTTGTACATGCCCAGCGGAGTGGATCCAGTGGGCAGACCAAGCACAAAGTATCTACAAAACAGAAATTCCTATCGTTAGCTGTCATTTCATGTGGAATGTGGGCATCGCTTACCTGTTGGGACCCGGCTGGAAGTCATTGATGCGCTTCATCACATACTTGGCTGCCCACTTGCCAACCGATTGGCTCGTTTCCAATATAACCAATCTCATTTTTTAGCTAAAATAATTTTGAATAGAATATTCAGACGAGTTTTAAGGTTGAAAGAAAGTGTACTGCCGGGAGGAGCAAACTGAATGGAATGAAACGAAAACAAATCCGAAAACAATCTATGAACGGGGCTGAAAACAATCACTTATCGCCGAGATTAAGATAGAGAGAGAGAGAGAGAGAGAGAGTCCAGGCGGTTATGAAGATTGCCAACATTTTTCTCCTGTTGTTCAATGAAAGTGATAAGCCAGTCCGATTATTGGTAATTAACCTATTTATGTAGCTGGCCGCACACATTAAACACTTTCATTCTTACTCGAAAAATGGCAGCCAACTACACTTGAGTTTCACGGACACTGCTCAGCTCACTCACCTCCAAAACGCTCGTTAATGCAAACAGCTGCTTATTTATTACTCAAATAGAGGCGTAGCTATATATATATACAATATTTCTGCGGGCACTTGACGATGTCAGGCGCGTCGTCGTACTTGGGGCGAGCGAGTCCAAACGAGACTGTTGCCTGCTGTTTCAATTTGGCTGCCAATTTATGCATTGCGTTTGAGCGGCGATTAGCTTGCGTTTGCGGTTGCTACTCCGGCGCTCTCTGGCTTGTCCGATAAAGGCAAGTACAGGCATAATTGCAATGAAAACAAAAGAACTTGCAGCAAGCTAACCTTGAGATACTTTCTGTTATCGCAGGTTATCATTGAAACGTCACTTCATTTCCCCGCCCCATCAGAACCAATGCAGTTGAATGAACTTACCAGTGTGGCCGCGGACTTATCGATAATATATACCGCATGACTGTCAGAAATATACCGAAATTATCTTCCTTCCTCCCTCTTCTGAAAATGTTGAATGCTTTTTTGCCGGCAATCGAGCGTTTTTAGGGTCGTCAAGTGTGGTTTGCTATTCAATTTATAGACAATTATTTATCTATATAAGCTAGTCAAAATTTATATGGTTTATTTACATCTATGCCCAATGGCATCGCATTAAGCACTTTGATCTATCGATAAGTCACTCAATTATACCTATTTTTGAGTGAGACTTGGTTACAACATCGCCCGCCAGCATATACACATACACATACGAATTTAAAATCCAAAAATAGCTCTTTGCGGCGAAGGAACATGCTAAAGAAAAGACGAAAAAGGGCCAATGGGAGAGTGAAATGCACACCCTACAGACATGAACGTTTATAAGGCATATTGGTTATATCAGTGGAATATTTTTTGTTCACTTTCGGCCAGATATGCTCGAGTCTTCACTCAAGCTAGTTTTTGGTCAAACTGGTTACAGTTTGACTCGTTAATGGGACGTCCTTCTATAGAATACCAAATACAAGGCATACATTTTGTTCATTAAACATGGGTTTTCTTTATTTTTGTTGTTTTATCAAATAGAAAATTACATACATACATAAACATAAATGTACTTATAGATTACGTTTCGTTCTGCACATTTTTTCTCATCTTTTCTTTTAAAATAGTTTGTTGTGTGGGAGCGTTGATGAATTTTTGGGAGCGGCCACGCCACATCCCTACTTAATGCGACGCATCGCTGAGCTGTACGATTTTATTTTTTTTCGTTCTTATTGTACTTTTTGTTTGTTGTTGTTGCTTTTCGTTATTGTATTTTACTGTTTAGTAATTTTTGTTCTAGAAGCGGTTGCAGGAAGCACAAGCGTCGAGTGTCTTTCTGGGCCTGGATGTAGGCGGATCCCAATCTTTAAAAATATATATATATTTCCGGGCTTCTTGTCTGATTTCGTATGTATTATCTGTTATTTTAGTATATAAAGTAATATTGTTTGTATTTTATGCGGATTGTACAAAAAATACTTAAATAAATATTTTTGTTGTCAGGAGCTTCTATTTTGTTTCTTGTTAATTGTTTTGCTCGTTGTTGTTGTTGTTTTCTTAAATATATATTTTAATTGCTTATGGAGAAAGAGGACTGCACCCAAGAAGTCCATCAAACATATTGGTATCTACCAATATCTTCAATGTACTTCATGGCACAAATACAAAAAGTGTGTGGGGTTAGGTGTGTGTTGATTATATGTATGTTCTATATGGCATACACGATCAGTATTAACCGATTAAAATATATACCAAATAAAGCTTACAAAAAATAAAGTTTATGAATGTCTTTAAACGGTGGGGGGAACACACAAAACGTAGAACTTTGAAACTTAAAAAAGGTGAATTAAGAGCGGAAAGTTATAAAAGGGAAGCACATATAATGGAAACGGAAAACATGGGTTGGATTGGGTGGGGGGGATGGTTTTCTGAAGACGAAGTATTACAGCAGATCAACACAAATGTTTCTTGATTAAATTATCGGCGAAAAGGGCCACAAAAAAATAACTTAGTATTACTACAAATCTGTCTCTGTGTGTGTTTTGAGTGCTACTGCTGTGTGTGTCTGTCTGTCTGCTTTGCGCGCTCGCAATGGATTACATAATGGCGCACTTCTCTGCTGACTGATGGGGATCACCCTGCTGATGGTAGAGCTGCTCGTTGCCATCGACAGCGGTGATACTACGACGGCGACTCAGTCGGGACGATGAGACATGGGTGGAGACAATGCGCTTGATGCGATCCAAATTGGCTACAGTTTCACCGTCATTATTCAGCAGAATCGTCTTGGTATTGTCGCCGGCTATCCACTTTTGTTGCTTCATCACAATATTAGAGGGCGGCTCGTGCGAGGCTTTGGTGTCCGCCGACCAAACGGTAACAAACGCATTAGCATCGATCTTCACGGATCGATGGAACTTGTACGTGGTCGATGGCCCGCTCTCGTTGACCATGCGCTGGAGCTGCCAGCCGCCAATGGCCACCTCCTCGTTGCCCTTGTTGAATAGCTTGACGAATTTTCCCTCCGGATCGATTTCCTTAATCTCAATATTGCCCTTGGCACTGGCCGACACATAGAAGTCGGAGACGCTGCGATCCTCCGTCTCGTCCACAATAGTACGCTTACGCTTCAGCGCACCGGATGGTGTGCGGCGCGAGGGAGTGGCACGGGTGCTGCTGCGCAACGATTGACTGAAGGACTGAACGGTGGCCGTATTGGATGGGGTGATGTTCAGGCGATGCTCCTCGCCCATGAGCAGCTTGTCGTAGGCGGCTATTTCCAAATCTAGCGAAACCTTGATGTCCATAAGGTCCTGGTACTCCTGCAGCTGCTGGGATATCTCGTCGCGCAAACGGATGAGCTCCTTCTCGAGCAGTGCCACCTCCTGGCAGTGACGATCGCGATCGTTGTCCAGCTGTTGCTCCAGCTCGCGTACGCGACTGTTCAGCGCGGCATTGGTCTGCTCCAAATCGTTGATCTTTGCATTGAGCGAGTCAATGCGCACACGAGTAGAGCGCTGCTCCTCGAGGGACTTGTGCGTCGAGCTGTTGGTGCGAAGAGCGGTCTCATTCAAGCGGCGGATCTTGTCCTCGTACAAGGTCTCGATGTCATAGCGATTAATGCGCATCTGTTCCTCGTACTGTGCACGCAGATCCTGTAGCGATTGCTTAAGCTTGGCATCGTACTCGGACGAGAGTCGGCCGTCGATCTCGCTGTACTCCGTCTGGCGTATGCGACGAGAGTCGTTGATCTCTTGGACATGAATCTGGTCCTTGAAGGACAGCTCCTCGCGAAGGCTCTGTATGGTGTTCTCCAGATCGACGCGAGTCAGTGTCTCAGCCTCCAAGTGGCTGCGCGCTTCCTCCAACTGCTTGCGAACACGTTCAAAATCATTTTTAAGCTGATTCAGTTCATCAAGAGCCTTCTTTCGCTCGGCAACGGCCTGGTTGTATTTGTTGTTATATTCATTGGCACGCGACTCGTACATGCGGGCATTGGCTGGAAACGCAAGAGAGGGTTGATATTAATTTAGATTCAATTGAATGCAATCGATGCGGTTGCTGCAGCAAACTCACCCTCGGCCGTGCTGCACTCCTTGGTGAACTTGGCATCCCTGGCCTTGAGATTCTCGTTCTCCTCCCACAAACGCTTACAGTCGATCTCGATGCGAGCCTTTTCGCGTGCCGTCTCATCCACCATCTTGCGCATATCGAGCAACTCCTTCTCATACATGCTCTTGAGGTTCGATGTCTCCCGGGTGGTGGTGTCGCGGCTCGTCTGAACCTCGATGCTGAGGCGGGTATTCTCCGTCTCCAGATTGCGCACTCGATCAATGTAGGTGGCCAGACGGTCGTTAAGGTTCTGCAGCTCCACCTTCTCGGCCACGCGGGAGTGGCGTGTGGGGCTGAGAGGGCTGGCGGCCTGCTGCTGCTGAGGCTGGGGTCCCACATTTGGCGGCAGTGGGGTGGAGGTGCTGCCGGGCTGCGGCGTGGCGGTGCCAGCTCGTCGGGATTTGCTCGACATTTTTGAGCTGTGCAAATGGAAAGAAACACAAGAAACACGTGAGTTCGTCTGGGTTCTTCGGAACGCGACCTTAATATGCTGTGAGCGTGCGTATGCTTTCAGCTGTTTTATTTCCTATTCGTTGAATTTTTGCGCGGAACGAATGAAAAAAGCAGCAGAGAGAACAATATGAAAAAATTCCAAACAGAAAACAGAACCGCCGAAATGACAAACAACTCAAAAAAATGTAATCAAACTAGTTTTCTCACACTCTCTCCGTATCTCTATTTCACTCCGACACTCTTGCATTTTCACTCAGTCGACTGTACTAAAGCGGACGAAGAAAAAGTGGAGTGAGTGGTTTTTGTCGGCGTTTGTTTATGGGCGTGGGGCAATAGGCGCGGCTGTGACTGTTAAACATGAATTTTACCAATTGCATGTAATCCCTTTTTAATTAAGCCCGCAATACGCCTCGTAACACGTTCAAAGATTTCCCGCAATATGGCGATTTTCATTCAATATTTGCGGCATTTTGCTGCTGCTGCAGGCGGGGGGCATTTCGGTTTTGAGTGAAAATGCCGTGCACTTTTCACAGCCCGTTCAACGTAATTACTTTGTATTTTCACCAAATTAGCATGTTGCAGAAACAAGTTAGTCAACTTACGTGTGGATTATAAATTAGTTGAGAACAGAAGATGCACAAATTCGAAAATTAAATATTTCGCTGCAGGAAAAACGCGGCGGCCGATGCTGAACTTGAAATCGATATTGGAAAACTATCGATGTTGCAGTCGATGTATATGCAGGCCTTGAAAACGTTAAGTAGTTTGTTTTCTCGGTATCTTTACGGTATATTTTTAAAATCAGAAGGTATATTTTGGTATGTTTTATCGAAACTCCACTTGGTCTCACTACACGCGTCACGTCAAAGGTCTTTTTTATTGTTGACTAGAAAATTAATTAAAAAACTTAATTTTAGAGCGATAATTAGTGTGCAAAAGGTGAGTCCAGATGGCAGCTAATATACCAAATAACCGAGTAAACATTTGGAGTATTTCGTGATATTTCGAAACACAAATTACATGAAGTGCCGAAAACAAGATGGCGGATTTTTACGCCGGCACCCGGTCCCGCAAAAAGCGGCATTTTTTCATACAGAAAAAAACACATGTAACCCACACTGTTCCTTCTCTTGATTTTCCTGCAGCATTTAAAAGCTATTCTGTATTAAGCTAGTGGAAACAAAGCTAAAAGTAAAATAAAATGGCTGATAATGACGATCTTCTCGACTACGAGGATGAGGAGCAGACTGAGACCACTGCGGTCGAGAACCAAGAGGCGCCAAAGAAAGATGTCAAGGGAACGTACGTCTCCATACACAGCTCTGGCTTCCGTGATTTTCTGCTAAAACCAGAAATTTTGCGTGCCATTGTCGACTGTGGCTTTGAGCATCCTTCCGAAGGTAAGTGCTCCTCTACTGCGTGTTGACTGGTACAGTTTTTCACGACTTGCACACTCAATTGCAGTTCAGCACGAGTGTATTCCGCAGGCTGTACTCGGCATGGACATTCTCTGTCAGGCCAAGTCCGGTATGGGCAAGACGGCTGTCTTTGTGCTCGCCACACTGCAGCAGCTGGAGCCCGCAGACAACAATACCTGTCATGTATTGGTAATGTGTCACACACGCGAGCTGGCATTCCAGATTAGCAAGGAGTATGAACGTTTCTCCAAGTATATGCCCACAGTCAAGGTAAGTTTGAGTCACGGTAAAAGGGTCGTATCTTTGGTTATACTTACCATTTGGTTATTTTAGGTGGCAGTGTTCTTTGGTGGTTTGGCCATACAAAAGGATGAGGAGACCCTCAAGAGCGGCACGCCCCATATAGTCGTTGGCACCCCAGGCCGCATTCTGGCCCTGATACGCAACAAGAAACTGAATCTGAAGCATTTGAAGCATTTTGTACTCGACGAGTGCGACAAGATGCTGGAGCAGCTAGGTAAGTTTTCAGCAAAGATTTCCGAACTGTAAATATAATTTCTAATTATTTTGTTTTCCCCCTACCCACAGATATGCGTAGGGATGTGCAGGAAATTTTCCGTAGCTCACCGCACGGAAAGCAAGTGATGATGTTCTCTGCTACATTGAGCAAGGACATACGTCCCGTGTGCAAAAAGTTTATGCAAGATGTAAATATCAACGTGTTAATAGCCCAACAACAACTGCTCGTACTTCTCCTCGCATCCACTGCTATCACGACAATTAGTTATTATTTTTGTAAACTCTATTCAGTATCGATTCGTAACCGGTACAACCTCCTCCACAATTGCTACATAAGCCACAACACCATATTTGTAAATGGTTAAACGCGTAAATCTACCCCAAAACGATCAAAGCTCGTGTGAGCATAACAAAAACCAAAATCAATGTTAGCCGAATGACTGCCATAAACCATTTTCTAAATGGTTAAACGCGTTGAATGCAATCGTAAATGAAATATAACATAAACCAAATGCATCCTTCTGCAATACGCGAAACAATTCAAACGCCTAATCGCAATGATTTAACAACCATCGAAACGGAAAACAAAAAACCAATATAACAAAAAAAGAAAGAACGAAAGAGAGCAACAGCTGTGGACTGGTTATGAGAGATGAGAGAGAATGCCGCTCAACTGCAAGCTGCACACTTCACTTCACGCCGCAGAGTGATTGATTGATTGATTGATTGTCTATCTATGTCTTCCGGGAGCAGTCCCGGCACGGTCCAGAGTACTACTAGTTGATGAGATATGATATGGTGGTAGCGTGGCCGTATGTAGAAAATTCTAAACATATTTTGTTGTATGTTTTGAGGCGAGCCTAGTTTTAGTTGCATTCCCTTTCACCACCTCTAATTGTTTTCTCTTTAAAATGTGTTGCGCCACATTCTATTTCCCATATATCTAGCCCATGGAGGTGTATGTCGATGATGAGGCCAAGCTGACGCTGCACGGTCTGCAGCAGCATTACGTCAATCTCAAGGAGAACGAGAAGAACAAGAAGCTGTTCGAGCTGCTCGATGTGCTCGAGTTTAACCAGGTATAACGGAACGAACTGCACAGCCAGGTTATTCCCCGATGCTCACACACTTTGAGGTGTTTTCCTCCCTTCCCCAAAGGTGGTTATATTCGTCAAGTCGGTTCAACGTTGTGTGGCCCTGTCGATGTTGCTTACGGAGCAGAATTTCCCAGCCATTGGCATCCATCGGGGCATGACCCAAGAGGAGCGACTGAATCGGTATCAGCAATTCAAGGATTTCCAGAAGCGTATTTTGGTGGCCACAAATCTGTTTGGCCGTGGCATGGACATTGAGCGTGTGAATATTGTCTTCAACTATGACATGCCCGAGGATTCCGACACTTATCTGCATCGTGTGGCCCGTGCGGGTCGTTTCGGTACCAAGGGACTGGCCATCACCTTCGTTTCGGATGATAACGATGCCAAGATACTTAACGAAGTACAGGATCGTTTCGATGTCAACATTAGTGAGCTCCCAGAGGAGATTGACTTGTCCACATACAGTAAGTTGTCGCAACAACACTTAATATGATTTGTTCAGATTTTACATCATTATTTTTGTATCTTTTCCAGTTGAGGGACGCTAGAACTTTTAAGAGTGCATAGGAATTCCACGGACACCACCCAAGAAAAACGAAACAAGTGCACATTGAATAGATACAAATAAAACCTAAACCCCCTAAATCTTTTATAAAACTCTACTTTATAACTAAATAAAAACAAAAACCTTTCAGACGAACACTAATCCGTATTGTTATGTGTTCCTGTCTGCACAAAATTCTGCAGAAATCGCCAGCCGGAACAGACTGGAGGGAGGACTGGAATAGTTTTGCGACATGCGCAATAGATAGGGGGCTTCCGGCTTGGGCTGGCGGTAGGCAGCAGTGAAACGGAAGGAGAAAAACATCAGTCAGACCAAACGCGACCTCAAAAACGGAATGTGAGGGGAGAAAAAAAAATGCAAATGGCAAACGAAAATGTTGCTAAAAAAGTATGTGAAAACGCGACGCAAGGTGAAGATTGTACTGCTGCTGGCGATTGTGGGTCTGCTGGTAATCACCATCATTGTGCTAGGCTCCACGGGCCGCAATGCTGCCATCGAGCTGCTGCTGGACGAACGATTTATTGCACGGGCGTATCGGCCTGGTGACAATCAGCAGCCGCAGACATTGCAGGGGCAAAAACCACAACCGGCTGTGGCGGCGGCGGTGGCTCTGCTCCAGCCGCAGCGTGAGAATGGTGTAATTGTGCCGGAAAAGTATAATGAGCATAAGATCAAGGCTCGCATCATACAGAACCGACTGGACCAGATCAAGCAACAACAGCAGCACGACCACGAGGCCGAGCAATCGCGCACCACACTGGAGGTGGCCACCACAGCTGTGCATATTTTCTACACCGCCCCAGTGCCCTGGTACAAGTCCAAGAAGCCCCCGCCACCGCCCGCTGAGCATCCGTATGATGTGCCCCTGACGACAACACCAAAGGCGGTGCGAATACTCAACACTGCCTTCTATCCGGCCTTGGGTCTGTACAAGCCCAGCGTCTCGTTGCTCTCACAGCACTTTGAGAACATACGCAGCTGCGGCATTGGCGTGCTCATACTCAGCTTTACGGGCAGCGGCTCGGGCAAGCCGACGGAGACGGCTCTCCTCCATCAAATCATTGAGCTGGCACCGCAGCATAATCTGACTGTGACCTTTGAGGTGAGCGTGGCCGGCAATCAGAGTGTGGAGTATGTGCGCCAGCATCTGCAGGAGATTGCAACCTTCGCCAGCCTGCCCGGTTTCTATCGGGTGTGGAGTCAGTCGCGAGGAGCAGCCATGCCCGTGCTGTATGTGAGCAATGCCTACAAGCTGAGCGACAGCCTGGGGCGACTTCTATGCCGCACACCTGGCCAGGTGGAGCCCGATGGACTAAGGCGCGTGTTGGATGGTTTCTTTATAGGCCACATAAGGTAAGCAGGCACTCTAGTTCCTGTTCCAGCTGCGGTCGTTAATTGAAATATCCTCCATAGACTCAAGAGTCATGCGGATGTGATGCGTCGGTTGTGCTTCGATGGCTTCTACAGCAAACTGCCCAGCAATGGAGCTGTATTTGCCAGCACCTGGAAGAACTGGTCATATCTGAAATCCTTTGCCCAGTCCTACAAAATGATGTTTGTGCCGACAGTGGGTCCAGGGTTTGCGGAAAGAAATAAGTTCCCACGTCATGGGGACATACAGAGGCATCGCAGCAATGGACGCGTAAGTGGGAGAAGTCTCGGTTGCAGAATGGATATTGGAACCCTTTACCTTCCTTTTTCAGTATTATGGCGTGGCTTGGCGTTCGGCTATACTGAATCATGTGGGATTCATCAATATAGCGAGCTATAACAATTGGCCCGATGGAAGCCAGATTGAGGAGGTGATGCCGCGTGCCGGTTTCCTGGACTACAATCCTGGTTCGAGGACCAAGTACTTGGATCTCACGGCCCATTGGGTGGGCAATTTTCTGAAGACACGCCAGGAGGCGGCTGCAGCAGCCGCACCCGGCTCGCCACAGAACTGTTATGAGCTGCTCAATGGCACAATTTGCTAAGAAAAAGCTTCCATTAATGGATAATACTAGTGCAAAGTCGGTATTTACTTTAGAAGCAATATAGAACATCTATAGATTGCAGGCCACACAATTACTTTTCATAGCCATATATCGGGTCAACTATTACTTACAAATATACATCACATATACATAAATATATATTATATATATATAGAGAGATCAAGCAATATATCTTTAAGTCTTTAAGTAGTGATTAACAATTAGTAAACGGATTAAGTATGCTCAAATAATATCTAATAGCTGGAAGAGCCACAACACATTTTTTGGAAACTTTATTAGCTTTCGATTATTGTAACAATAATAAGGGAACGATGGGAGAATGAAGGAACAACAATATCATAAACATAACTCCATGCCATAATATATAGAAAATCAAATCAAATGTTATATCGGGATATTATACTAAAAACAAACACTTGTTAAACAATTGGTACTTGACAAATTTTAACTTTATTACAAGTAAACAAATATATTATTAAATTACTTTATCTAAGCTTTAATAGTTTAGTGCCAAAGAAACACGAAGAATGAGCTTAATTTTATGGTACTTAATTTTCATTCAGGAAATTTGTGCGGATGCGATTTTCCGATATTGATTATTTCATGTCCCTGGTTTGGTGCTGTCATTAAGGCTGTCATTAAAGCTGTCAAAGGTGTTCCCTTCTAACCCACGTGGGCTCGTTACGTTTCGTTGCTTGAATTTTATTTTCCTGCTAATTTTTGCAAAAATGAATCCGTTTCCCTGTGGCATGACAAAATTCGTAGATGCCCCGGCGAAAGCGGCAACAGGACGTCGCCAGCCGCGAGCACCAAAGCAACCAAAGGATGCCACCAAGAAGGGTTGTGCGTGCAAACGTACTTCGTGCATTAAGAATTACTGCGACTGCTATCAGTCCATGAGAACTTGCCATGAGTTTTGCAAATGCCTTGGTAAGGCCACATCAGCACATCAAACCCTTTTCCCTTATAGCATTCTATCACTCTACCCACTCAGATTGCAAGAATACGGTGGAGCGTCCCATGGTTAACGAAATTCCACCGAAACATTCCAGGCGACAGCGTGCCTCGGCAGTGAATGCCAAAGCAGAGGCTGCAGCTCTCAGGGCTGGCATAAAGCCGGCAAAAGGAGTTGCTTCTGCTGTTTTTCCAGCCCAAGAAATAAACATGCCTCCAGAACAGCCCATTAGCATGCTACGCACAGCACCAAAGTCCACGCCTATAAAACGGCTGTCGAACAAGCCATTGCAAGTGCCAAAGCCGCCACAGCAGCGGTTAATGCATTTATCAAATGAAGCGCCTCAACATTTTCTCCCAGCTCCCAAGTGTCGCTCAGATCAGGATAGGTTGATGAGCCAGCCATGGAGTTCCTCTACGCCACGGCCAACAGCAGTAATCATGGCCTCGCCACGTAGCTCCAAGCCCAAGCAGCCAGAGAAGGAGAAAAAGGAAGAGCAGAAGCCTAAGGAACTGAATCTGTTCAATCAGCCCATCAATATGACTGTGCTCCACTGCATGCTGGTTCAGGCAATAGAGGCGGAGCAGCTGGGATTGCAAGAGTTACAAGTGGGCCAAATGGTACTTTCCGAATTTGTACACGGTCAGAAGCTCATTTACGCTGCCTCATGTGACAAGAAATGATTGCTTAATGATTGTATTTACAATTTTGAAATGCATAATTTTCGAATTAACAATTAACTAAGTCTTTTGTGGCAGGCCAAAACTTGGCCCTGAGCTACCAGTCGGGTGGATGAAAGATCAACTCCGTTACCAGCATATCGCAGCTGTTTCTACGCTGCCCACGACTCGACCCTCCGGCTGCTGGTGTGCCACTCTTGTGCCGCTCCAATGGCAGCTCATTGTCACTGTCGCTTTCACCCTCTGCAGTTCCAGCAGCATCCTCCTCCTCTTCATCTGTATCGGCATCAGACTCAGCCTCGTCCGCAGTGCGGCGCTTGCGTTTGGCTTTTGTCTTTGTTGGTTTTGCAGAGCGATATTTTTGCCAGAATTTTGCCGGCTGTGCAAAGTCAATTAAGCTGGGAAAGCGCGTGGCCAACGCCTGGCACATGCTGTCAAAGGAATGTTGTAGATCGGGGCCCATGACCGTTTGAAGGTTTCTATGTGTTTCCTCCACATAGCGCAGACATCGCTCCAATTGTTTTTGCTGCAAATGGAATGAATTTATACAGATTCTACTTTTATTTCCATATCAAAACTCACTGGGTCCTCCGTGTCCACACGCTTACGTCCACGCCCTCTCGCTGGTGCGGCACCTACAGCTGTTCCTGCTGCTGCTGCTGGTGCCTCTGCTTCCTGTTCACCTTCATCGCTATTCTCACCATCGGCACGGGCACCTTGCTGTTTGCTTTTACCCTTCGTGAGATAACAAATGCGACGCATAATGAAAAGCAGATCCTGGATGACGGCCAAGGCGTCGTTGGATTTCACAAATTCTTCGTCTTTGCTTTTCTCTACAAAGAAAGAGGTAACAAGGTTAAGCGTGACACAGAAAGAGCTGTCTTTTGGCTTACCCGCCAACAGCTTTAGTTGTCCAAAGTACAGCAGCAAAGTGTTTTCATCTATTGTGGACATAATGTGATTATACAGAAGCCGCCGACTTTTTACCATCTTGGCACCCTTCAGGGGCGACTGGTAGCGGGTGTTGATCGGTTCCACACCCTTCTGATACGCCTGACCATTGAGATAGAAAGGAGACTCTCTGAGACACTGCACAAACACCGTCTTCTCGTGCAGCCGTTTGTAGCGTATGAAGAATGCATCCGCCTCGCGTGCCACCTCAGCGTTGTCGTCCACCAGGGCGGCCAGCATGGATATGAGAATGGGTCCCTTTAGCTTAATAATGCCCGAGAGTATCACATCCTTCACACAGCGGAATGAGCGCACCCGAGTCATGGCAAACTTTGAATGCATTTTGGCCAGAATGCACTGGAAATTGCGCTCCAAAATGTTTGGATGTTTCTTTCCCAGATCATTGACGGCTATGAGTGTGGTATTAATGATCTGCGGCCGGTCGTTCTTCGTCAATATGATCTGATAGAGCTCCGATACTTCGTTGGCAAGTCGATGCTCGCGCAGACACAGACGTCCAGCTATCACAATCATCCAGTTGGTCATGCGTTCGTTGTCCGTGTCGAACTGGGATTCCTTCAGCTTGGTGCACTCTCGCAGGTACTTGAATACAATCTCCTTGACGCGATAGTCTACCGACTGCGGCAGCATCACCAAGATTTCCGTGTACGCGCCCAACAGGCACTGCAAACGCGTGTGTTCAGCCTGGAAATTTTGAGCACTGGCCACGATGTTCTCCGTGAGTTCATCCAGTAGAGTAAGCTGCCAGTTTGGCGAGGCATCGGAGCCAGCGGACGGTGCTTGACTATCGGACAAATGGTAGATTTGATTGATTAGATTGACGGCACTCGAAATGAGACCCAGCCAAATGTTGCCTTTGCGCAGAGCCTCGAGCAGACGCTGGAAAAGCTGATTTAATGCTGGCTTGGAGAAGTTGGACAGACAGCAAATGATGAGCTGCAGGGCCAGCACTTGATTGGCCTTCATGTTGTACGAAGAAAGCTCATTGAAACTGACAATCAGAGCATCCATGTTGTTGGTTATGCGGCTGGACAGAAGCAGCAACAGAACCCATGCATCCGTGTCCGTTGATGTGGATAAATGTGAAATGATTACCTTGATCAGCTGGGGTCTGTAAGAAATGGGAAATGCTATAAATTCCACACCGTTTGCTTGAAGAAACTCCTTTTGCTTACGTGACAATTGTTTCTCTTTCCAGCAGCATAGCGAAACGCTCCTGCAGATAGGCTCGTGGTTGTGTCATTGTCAGCGTACTAACAATACGCCAGGGCATAAAATGTTTTGGTTCATTGGAATAATCCATGGGTTGAATGTTCTTCAAAACAGTCTGATTGAAACTCTGCAAATGAAAGGAGCATTAAGATAGGCACCCACTGTGTTTATCTTGATGACTCTCGCTCACCTGAATGGCTAGCTTTTGCAGTGCCACATCCTCATCGCTGAGCAGACACGACCAAATTCGACAATAGACACAAATCAAAGCGAAGCAATTGGGATACGCCTCCAGCAGAGTTTCCATTAGTTCCAGCGCCGCTTTGCGCACCGAGGCAAGCCGATCCACGGCCAGGAGGCTGGTTTCTCGCACGAAATTCGTATTGTAAATGATAAGAGGATTGACCAGCACCAGGCGCTCGAGCAGAGCTATGCCCGAGGTGCGGGCCAGCCCATTGTCCGCCTCCAGAAAGCGCTCATAGATCATTTGAGGAAGATTCTTAACCTCCGTCTCCAGTTGTTCATAGCCCTCGAAACTATAGGCACACTGCTGTATGTCCGGCTTCACGAAACGCAGTTCATGCTGCTCGACAGACGGCTCAGCCAGGGTCTCCACATTGGTGGCATCGAACTGAACGAAACGGATGCTCTCCTCGAGTATTTTTCTGGTCGTGGGGGAGCCCTGCTTCAGGGCAGAGATGAGCACTTGGCAGGCCTTGCGGCGCACGCTGAAGGTTCTGTCGTTGAGGCAACGCATCACTTCAACCAGCAGCGGCACTTCGCGTGGCACCTTGGAGACATCGTAACGAAAAATGCTCCACTCGACTTCGGTTTGTTGGAGCAAGATGCGTTCGATAAGATCTAGGGCGCGGGTTTGGATGCCCACCGCATCGTCTGCCTTTACGGCTTCCAGGAGGTAATCTGCGCATGATTTATTGCATTTGGCATACAGAATGCTGTCGTATTTGGCCGCGTAGCCAATGGCAATCTTCTCATCGGCGGTTTTCCACTGCAAAACAAATGGCATTGTTATTCATTAAATTATACTTAAATTGTAATACTTAAATTTGTAATACTAACCGCCTTTAGAGGATTGGAAACCACACACTTAATATACAAGTGCAATATTTGTGCTAAGATGTCGGGATATTTCTCTATGAGCTGAATAAACCACTCCGATATGTGCTCGCCACTCTGCATCTGCCCGCCCCGTCGTCCGCTGCCAATGTTCTGTGGGCTGTCCGTGAATATGTGCATGGGAAATGATCGTTGCATTAACAAATGCAGTGTGTCATAGACTTCTCCATTGTGCTCGTTGGTTATTTCGTCAAATAGTTCGTAGCACTTGGCGTGCAATGCGGGAGCACCTGAAAATCGTTAAAAATTTAAATCAGTAATCGATAACAATACAGCTGACATTCGCAGAGTTGCCAAACTTCAACACATCAAGAGCTGTCACCGCGCCGAAAAACCCCAAAGGCAAGAAATTACTTATAATAATTGTGAAATAATCAACAATTGGATTTGTTTACAGGACTCATGTTAAGCTTATTTCTGCACAATGGAGGGGCAGCATCGAAGGGGCAACTGCGGTATGTGGCGACACGTCTTCTGTCCACTACAACAACATCGGAGCACTTTGATATCGTCATTGGAGGCGGCGGTCTAGTGGGCACCACTTTGGCTGCAGCTCTGGCCAAGAATAACACACTGGCGGACAAGAGGGTGCTGCTGCTGGAGGGCGCTGAAGAATTTAAGGGTTTCGATGCCAGTGGTCCGTACCAGAACCGTGTGTCGGCCATCAACAAGAACTCCATCGAGCTGTTCAAGTCGATTGGCGCCTGGTCGCACATTGAGGCGGCCCGCTACAAGCCCGTCAAGCAAATGCAGGTGTGGGAGTCCAACAGCGACGCGCTCATCCAGTTCCAGCACGACAACTTTGCCAGCGATGTAGCCTGCATCATCGAGAATGATTTGATCCTCGATGCGGTCTATACACGCGTCCGCGAGGCAGCCAATGTCCAGGTCCTCAACAAGGCGAGAATCGAGTGTGTCCGTTTGCCCAAGAATACAGGCGGCAGACACTCTGAGCTTAAGCTCCAGGATGGACGTTCCTTCACATGCGAACTGCTCATTGGCGCCGACGGAGCCAACTCGATTGTGCGTAAGCAAATGGGCGTCGATGTTTTCTCGATGAACTACGATCGCATGGGAGTGGTGGCTACACTGGAGCTTAACGACGATGCCTGTGATAACTCCGTGGCCTGGCAGCGCTTCCTGCCCAATGGACCGGTGGCTCTGCTGCCACTGACCGATAAACTCAGCTCCCTGGTGTGGAGCACCACAGTGTCACAGGCCAAGTATCTGAAGGAGCTGCCGCCGGCGGAGTTTGTGGAAGCCATCAACGAGGCCTTCTGCCGTCAGAATGCGCGCGTGGAGCTGGCCGACAAGGCTGTGCAGCTGCTCAACTCCTTCTTCGGCCAGCAAGCCACACAGCAGCAGGTGCAGTATCCCCCCCGTGTATGCGGCGTAAAGGATGGCTCTCGTGCGAGTTTCCCGCTGGGCTTTCTGCATGCCTCGTCGTATGTATCCACTGGTGCTGCACTGGTGGGCGATGCCGCACACCGCGTGCATCCGCTGGCCGGCCAGGGCGTCAATCTGGGCTTCAGCGATGTGCGCTACCTCGTGGAGTCGCTGGCCGCTGGCGCCTATGCCGGCTTTAAGCTGGGCGACACGCAGCATCTGATCAAATACGAACGCAAGTGCCTGGCCAAGAATGTGCCCATAATGCTGGGCGTTCATGGCCTGCACAAGCTCTACTCCACCGAGTTCAGTCCCGTGGTGCTGCTGCGAAGTCTGGGAGTTCAACTCACACAGAATTTGCCACCCATCAAGAACTTGTTCATGAAGGGGGCCATGGGTTAAAAGGAAAAAGGGGAACATTTACATTTTAAGCGCTTAAAGTTTTATAGTACGAAATAAAATCGAGTTAATCGAGTCAATGGTCAGGTTATAAAAACACTTTTAAAGAGTTATGTCAATGGTTTTGCTTAGTAATCTGTTGTTCAGATTAGATACTATAGATTTACGTTGTGCAAATAGTTTGTGCTATCTTTTCCTTTGCATTCTCTTGCTCGGAATGTTTTTTATATGTGTTTTGCAATTCTCTGGGGTTCTCTTTGCCGCCTTCGCTTGTGCGTGTTGGGCATCAATGTGGAAGAGCGATGGTATCTAGGATTACGTGATTTTTCCTATTATAAACAAAACTTACAACTAATTTTTGATCATTTGTTGCTTAATAGTTTTTTCTGTTGGTGGAGACGTTTTAAGGCACGTTTTTGGCGTTTTTCTTTGAATATTCATTAGAGAGCTTCCTAGAGCTCTTGGTGGCTTTTGCCTGGCAGCACATTGGGCAAACTTTCGCCCAGTTTTAGCGGCTGCTCGAGCAAACCCTCGTCGCCCTTCTTCTCAAAGACTTGCTCGCGATCGCTCTTCAGACGCGCCACACCTTCAGTGGCTTGCACATTTATCTGCTGAGAGTCCTCTGTGTCCGAAATGTAGCCAGATTCTCCAGTGTAGTGTATGGGATAGAGCAGCAGTGGAGCGGCACTCAAGGCGATGAGGTCACGCTTCTCAAAGGCAGCGGTCCAGGTCTTGTTGGGATGGCGATCGAACATAACCGGCAGGAACTCATCAACGGGTATAAGTTTCTCGAGTGGTTTGGCCGCGAGCAGCTTCAGGGCACCTTGGAGCGAGAGTACATAGCCGAGGGTCCAGTAGGAATAGCCGGCATGAACGAGACTATCGGCATCGGCCACCCAGGGTTCGCTCTCCTCCTTGAGACGCTTGCGTCCAAAGTAGATAAGATCGTACTCCACCACGCTCCTCGCCTGATTGAGCACACGCACGGCATTGGCCCGGAAATACGGATCGAAGCGTATGTCGTCCTCGAGGATGAGCACTTCCTTCAGTTCGAGCTGCACCATTCGCACCCAGATGCGGTAGTGGCTGAGGAAGCAGCCAATCTCGCCCATAGTCATGGCACGATGATGGTAGGGATCCTCGTACCCAGGCAGGAATCGTATTCCCATCTCATGCACACGCTTCACATTCAGTTCTTTGCCATCAACGGCGGGAAAGTGCTCCACCTGCAGTCCGATTTCCTCAAACAGATTCTCCATCTTTTGACGCCTCTCCGGGCGACGTTCCAAATTGATCATGAAAATGTGATCGAGGGTCAGCTTCGTCTTCTCCGGCTTCGTGATTAGATGCTGAAAGTAGTCCAGGACAGGCGGCACTGCACCCAAATCGCTGACCATGCTGGATCTGATGTTTAATAGCATTTGCAGGTCCTGTTCCAGGGTGTCCCCTGGCTCAAGCGGCTGCAGGATGTAGCCAAAGGTCAGCTCATTGCAGACGTGCAGGGGAATTCCTGAGCTATTGGCAGACATGGCAAACACAATGATATCATCCGCGGGGCCGTCATAGAGCGGCTCTAACTGTTGACTCTGCTGCACGTCCCGCAAACGTTGACGATCGAAGGTAAGATTCCGGGCACCCTTGTGGTTCATGTCCACCAGCACGGCCGTGTGGACCATTGGCACTGGGAAGCTGCCCTGTTTTTTCATATGATAAATCTCCTTGTACTCGTCCGTGCGCTGGTAGTAGTACTCCTCCGTCATGCCACACCAGAAGTTCGAGTACAAGCTCTCCGACAGCAACATGGGTGCCACAATGGGCAGGCGTAGGGCCGTGAGCTTACGCAGTGCCTGCTGCGATGTTAGTAAGACATCAGCATCGAGGAAAAACACAAAGTCAGCCCAAATATCGCGGCCATAAGCGAGCGCCTCCTCTTTCAGGGCAATCACATGCTTGAAACGCGACACTGTCCAGTCGTAAGGGGAGCTCTCGTTCTGATAGCCACGCGGCCCTTCGCTGTCAAAGGCGTAGTTCACGCTGTGATAGAGATCTGCAGAGTGCTTCAGCCACTGCTTCAGCAGCTCAACGCTCTCATCGCTGCTGTGATCACAGCGTAGCCTGGGATGACAAATCGGTTGAGAGACAAACTCATGCTAATGTTGGTTTTGCTTACCAAAAGGCTATGCGTTCCTTGGGATAGTCCTGCTGCTGCAAGTAGCTGAGGAACATGGGCAGAATGTGAGCCTTGTTGCGCACCAGCAGTGCCACGAGCACTGTCGGTGGCTGATACTCATTTTCCACAACCTCATCCTCGCCGTAGATGCACACAAAGGCGCAGGCCAGGAGGAGGCCAAAAAACACTTGCTTCTTCAACATTTCCACGTCATTAGATGCCACACATCGTCTGTCGGTAGGTTTAAGGAGGTCACACTCGCGCTCGCACACGCACTATCTTCTGCTACAGCGGAATCAGCATCAGCGTCTGTTCTGTTTGGATTGATGCTGGAGAATACGAGAGTTCTCTTATCTATTTATAAACGACGGCGAGCGTTTAATGTCCCAGCATCGAGCGGCGTCCAGCCTCCCTCCCTCCTCCTCACCTCTTCCTCCAGCAGCACCCGCTCTACAACCAACATATGGCGCTCTCTCTCTCCCCAGCGATAACATATCTATCGCTCTCAAACTTCAACCAACCAAACAGCTGTGTGTGGGTCGTTGGAATTTTGAATGTATTCAGTATTCTGAATAGAAGTGAGTGTATTCCTGACCCGCATTAAACAAAACAGATTTACAAGCGTTATACGGGAACTGGGTTCAGAGAGACCTCTTATCCAACCATCCTTAGCTACACACGTGACTATACAGGACTTAGGTATGAGCACAGCAAAACAATTTCAGTTTACTGATCTTTTAAGGGCATTTCCTTTTCGATTTTTTTAAGGAAAATGAATTGAATCCAACAAACGATTAAATTGTACTCAATACCGAAGAAACATTCGAAATTGTGAAATTTTCCATACGCAACCTCCAGGATCTTGATAACGGGATAATGGGCGTTGGACGTGTTCTCTTGTTCTGGCAAACCAGTGTTTGAGAGACCTCTGCTTTTATAGTGCATTTAAAATTGTAAGCCCAATTGTGTAACAAATATTTATTTCTTATTAACAAAGAGGTAAGAAAAGTATTCCCTAGGCAGTCGCCGCATGGGGCTTAGCATAGCTGGGGAAGTTCAGTTGCAGACCCTCTTTGGCCTCAAAGAACGTGTAGGACAGGGTGATGGTGTCGCAATACTCTAGCGCCGGATCTTGGGTTATTTCGGGATCAATGTAGAAGAAGACGGGCATGTCCACCTCCTCGTGTGGATTTAGCTGCTGCTCCTCGAAGCAAAAGCATTGGATTTTGTTGAAATACGCGCCAGCCTCGAAGGGGATCACATTGTAGGTGCTAATGCCAATGACGGCCTTGTCCGTGGGATTTCTGGCCGTGTAGAAGGCCAGAGCAGTCTCACCGGGTGCCACCTTGATTTCGTGCTGCTGCGGCTTGAAGTTCCAGCGCATGGAGGAGCCAATGTCCGCATTGAAGCGTATTTTGAGCACACGATCGTTCACTTTCACCATATGCTCCACCTTTTCAGCGTCGTGGCCCTGCGATGTGGTCCCGCCGTAGCTGTAGGCCTGGCAGAAAATGCTGTACAGCGGCACGGCCGCATAGCTCAGGCCCACAATGAGCACTCCGCCGGCTGTAATGTAGTACAAGGTACTCTTGGCCCGCAGCTTACGTGCCGCCTCGCCGGGGGAATCGGTCGATTTCATCCGAATGCGGCATGGAAATATCTGTTGTGGTCGTTGTCCACTGTGATGGGGCGTGAATGATCTCCTCAGCAGTTGCTGGCTCTGCCCACGCACGGCGAAAAGGGTGCGCAGCATTTGAAACTATTATACCGCGTTGTCTAGGGAGTAAATTCTAGTTGTTTTCATCTAAAAACCACTGTTTGTATAATCTCTCCAGGCACTTGATACGTTTTAGTGTGTACACACCAAGTTTTATCAGCTGTTTGACAATAAACTAAACCTACCGAGCTATCGATATCCATTTGCCGCGCTCCTAGTGGGCAACAACAGGAAGATTGGTCTTAAATTTTTGTTTTGAACTTACGTGCATTTTGATAGCCCCTTTGGAAATTCATGTAAAGAATCTCCAAGAGGCATCGGATAATCTTGTCCCGTAGCTTGAGATGCTCCTTGAAGTGCACATAGCGAAAGACCAGCTTCATGTCATCGCATATTGTCAGAAAGAGCATCCATATTGTGTCGGCAAAAACGCTGCGGTTCGTATTCTGCTCAAGCAGGCTGAACAGCTTTAACAAGTGCTCGATGACGTCCTCGTCAAAGATGGCATAGCGCTTGGCCCCCGGAATGGTGAGTGTCAGCAGGTACGTGCTGGCCGCATTCAGGGACAGCTGTAGGTTGAGATTCTGATTGAGTACACCGGGAGACGCCTCCAGTATGTTCGCGGGCGTAATGGAGAGGCTCACGACGGTGTAGATGTACGAGAGATATGCACTGGCTGGGGAGACACTTATAATGTTCGACCAGTTGTCGTGGGTATTGCTGTAGCTACTGCTGATGTCATGGCGCATCGACCGAATGACGCCCGCCAATTCCCGAAGCGTCTGCAGTTGGCTCTCCTGCTGGCGGCTATCTTGGCCACAGATCGACAGCGACCAGAACTGGCGGGCGCCCTCACTGCCTTCATCCGCACTTGCTGTCTCGCCGTACAGCCACTCCTCGACATCGACCCACTGCAGGCGGGGCACATAATTCGCGCTTAAATCACTGAAAATACTATTCAACTCGGACATTGTTTACATTTTTCTGATACTGCCACTATCGATAAGCGACACAAAACTGTGATGGCTATCGCAACGAAAAGATATCGAGTGCACACAGATGCACATGCAGGCGGTTGACATTCAAAGTGGGGGAAGAGGAAAATGCAGAGTTGATATATTAATGCATTTACTTGGCTTATTATTATGCAATTTTGTTGTTTTGTGGATACATACTTAATTTCTAATTCCACTGCAGTGTGCATAGCAACCATTGACAGCTAGAAATCCAACGAGGCGGAGGCATTGGAATTGATCAACACGTTGGACCCGCACTTGGGCGAGGGCATAATATCATCAGCAGCCATCGCAGACTGTGCATTGGCAGGCGACTCCTGCAGCTCGGGCGGCAAATGGAACCGCTCGATAACAAACTTCTTGCGGCGCAATTTAAAGGCCAGATCTGTAGTCTCCGGCATATGCACGGCCAGGGTGTTCAATGCCGACATCTTGTGCAGATGCAGCAGGCCGCTGTACTCCTTAAAGGCTGGGTGTGTCTCCCGCTCGGAGCCGGCAAACGACTCCAGTTCGATGGCGTAGTCCACCAGTTGACGTATCTTGGGCACTAGACTGGCATCGTACTTGGCAATCAGATGCATGGGCATCGTTATAAGGCAAACCGAGTTGCAGTTGCGCACGCTGGCCATGAGCAGCGTCAGAAACTTGAGCATATCCTCACCAAAGTTGTCGTCGTACCACAACGGTGAGCCCAGCGAGGTGAGGCACACGCGGCAAAGGTGCTTCTTGGTCCCAGTGATGAAACTCTCGTCGCGCAGCTGCTGCTGAATATCGTTGAGCAGGCCGCCATAGCGGGTATTATGGAAGACATTGTGGGGCCAAACGGCTGGCTGGCTGCCCGTTTTCGTGCTGCTGGTTACGGTGGTGGTGTTGTTGGCAGTGTTATCTGCGGTCGCTGCGGCATTATTGTCCAACGATTTAATATCGGCATCGGCCTCAACATTGGCTTCGGGTTCAGTCTCGACAGCCGCCGACTCCTCGCCCATAGCCTCGGCCATGGGCTGCTGCTCCATGGAAATGGATGGAGAGCTGCTCTTGGATAGTTCTCCATCGCCAATCCAGTTGTCTTTGTGGCTATCATCCCAAATGACGGTGCTGGCATAGTACAGCATTCGCGAGTCCATCTGCTCCATAAGATTGAAATGATGCCCGATCTTGGCCGTGGCATGCTCAGAGTTCACCAACGGCAAGTCGTTGTAGCGCCAGGCGATTCTTAGTCCATTTTCGGTTGTCTCGCCCGTCTGCTCACTGGCCATCTGCTCCTCGCGCTGTTCCACTTCGGTCAGGGGACGGGGCAGGCGGCGCAACATCTCCGCGGGGATGTCGTCGAGGCTGCCGAGAAATATTTCCTGCTTGGAGAGCACACCCTCGGCCAGGAAGTACTTGGCCAGCACTTTGGCATGGGTCATGAAGCGATCCTCTTCTATCAGGCAAATCGAGCCCACGGGCAGGCCGCCGCCGATTACCACGTCAAGATACGGATTACCGCTCGAAGTTATTATCTGGGCGGTGTGGGGGCTGGTGCGAGTGCCCGGGATGGGCTTTTGCACAGTGCGTTTGCGAAAGCTGGTCATCTTTTCTTTTGTACAATCAGAATTAACCTTCTTTTTTAGCTTCTCCGATTCGTGTAAACTTGTGCAGACAGTAGGGGCACTCCTGCAGGAGCGTAATAATATCGATATCGAGCCCAGCTGTTTGCTTTGTATGCGAATGCATTTGAGATGACACTATTGTAGTAGGGGTACCATTGGGCGTACACGACACAGCTGTTTGGTTGGCAAAGTTACAAATTCACAAAGTTATAGGAAAATAAAGGACAAACAATTGATAATATATCTATAATCCCGCCATGGCCACGAACTCCGAAGTGGCGTCGCCGCAGATGACGGAGCAGCTGGACAATGAGGAAGTGAGGGAAATACTGAAAAACACCACCGATCTGCGCCAATACTCGCGACAGATTGAAAAGGAATTCAAAGAAGTGGAAAATAAATCCATCGAGGGTGGGTATTGGATTATAAGCCATATTTGCAACCAAGTTCAATGAGTCATTCATTTAGATTACATTGCCGAGTCCCAGAACATTGCGAATCTGCACAATCAAATCAACGACTGCGACGATGTGCTGGAACGTATGGAGAATATGCTAATGAGCTTCCAGAGCGTGCTGAATAACATCAGCACCGAAATCACACAGTTGCAACGTAAATCCGTGTCCATGTCGCTGCAGCTGACCAACCGACAGTCAGTGAAGGCGCAGCTCTCGCAGTTCATTGAGGACATGGCCGTGTCCGAGGAGATGATAACCATCATTATGGAGACACCAGTCACGGAGCGTGATTTCAGCAGCCAATTAAATGTGCTCAACCACAAGCTGTCGCTGGTGAAGGAGCTAAGCTTCAAGGAGTCCAAGTCCACCAGCGATGTGAGCGATGTCCTGCACAAGTTGCGGCTTCGTGCCATGACAAAGATTCGCAGCTATTTGCTGGAACAAATCTACAAATTCCGCAAGCCCATGACCAACTATCAGATACCACAGAATGCCATGCTAAAGCATAAGTTCTTTTTCGAATTCATTCTGTCCAATGAGCGGCAAGTGGCACAGGAGATATGCAGCGAGTACATCGACACCATGGGCAAGATCTATTATAGTTATTTTAAGGTATGTTTCATGACATTTGGGAGCACTTATTTATTAGTTCTAAGAACCATTTCCTTGCAGAGTTATTCTACCCGTTTGACTAGTCTCAAATTCGAGGAATCCTGCACAAAGGATGATCTAATGGGCATTGAGGACAATGCCTCCAAAGGGTTGTTCTCCAAGACGACCAGTTTGAAGCACAAGAGCACCATCTTTACCATTGGAAAGCGCGGCGACATCCTTAACCAGCAGCTGGAGGCGCCCATCATAGTGCCGCATGCACAGCTAAAGAATCGCGTGAGATTTTGCACCGTTGCAGGCTGTTACTTTGAAATTGAAGTTCATTTTTCTATTGCAGTATACATCAGAGGCGCTGTTCCGCTCCGAACAATATGCGCTGGTGGATAATGCATGTCGGGAGTATCTGTTTGTCACCGAATTCTTTATGGTGCGCGGCAGCCAAGCGCAGGATTTGTTCAACCAGATTATGGGAAAAACTTTAACGCTGATGATTGTAAGTCAATTCTGAGTGGCAACCCAATGGAATTAATGCTTTTTGTTTTGGGAACTGTTTAGAAAACCCTGGAGACAGCTATACACGACTGCTATGATACCATAGCCATGTTCCTGTGCATCCATTTGATATTCCGCTATCAACTGATGTGCCACAAGCGCTGTGTGCCGGCCCTCGATAAGTGAGTTTTTATCTTTTCTAGATACGGATTTAATCAGAGCTTGTTAACAGATATTGGGATTCGCTGCAATCGGTTATTTGGCCACGATTAGAGCATGTTTTTCGGCTGAACATACAGAGCATCCATGACTGTGATCCCACCAAATTCAACAAGGAACTAGGACCACACTATGTATGCCTTACGACTTATGACTGTGACTGTGACTGTGCCTAACCCTTTCTTTGCCTTGCAGATAACACGTCGCTATGCGGAGTTTAGTGCCGCCATTGTGGGCATCTCGGAGCATTTTCCCAACGAGCTGGTCAGCCGTCTGCTGTTGGAGCTGCAGAATGAGGTGGAGTGCTTCATTTTGCGCATGGCTGCCATATTTCCCACACGCAAGGATCAGCTCATTTATCTCATTAACAACTACGACCTGGTCCTGGGCGTGCTGATGGAACACACGCGCGACAACTCCAAGGAGGCGGAAGCCTTCCGCGAGCAACTGAACGCCCGCAGCAATGAGTATGTGGAGGAAATACTAGCCCCACACTTCGGCGGCATTATACAGTTTGTCAAGGAGTGCGAACACTTCTTTGAGAAGGAGCAGATGGATGAGCTGCGCAAGCAGGAGCGACGCAGCCTTGCTCTGGTGGCCAGCTTCTCGGCCAACTGGAAGAAATCGCTGGAGGAGCTCAATCGCGAAGTACTTTTGTCATTCCCCTCGCTGCTGACAGGATCACAGCTGCTGCAACTGGCCCTTGCCAGTCTGGTGCAATACTATCATCGCTTCCACAAGCTGCTCACGCCCAATGCGCGCGCTCAGTTGACCAACATCCATGTGGTAATGGTGGAGATAAAAAAGTACAAGAGTAATTACTGAGGGAGAGTAAGGGGGAGGAGCCTTTAATTAGTGCTCAATAAAGTTATTTAAGTAAAAGACAGCAACTAATCCTCATCTTCGAACATCATCTCGACGAGATCCTTGTTGGAGCAGCGCTCGCCATCCAGGCGCTGTGGCTGCTTCCAGCGCAGCAACGTGGGCAAGAAAATCAAATGTGTATTGGGATCCTTGCGGAAGGGACAGTTCAAATCCTTCCAGCTAAAAGAATTAGAATACAAATTAGGTTATTGTTTACGCTTTATGACGATAAGGTGGAAACTAAAGTGCCGATTGCCACTCATAAAAAGCGTATCGCTGATCGCCTGGAAATTGCGTTTATCTTGAATGTTCTCGACTATGTGTGTATTTCATCACATTATATACTTACTAGGCGCGCTCGCCCACATCCACATGCACAAAGTGCGAATTGTCGGGGGCCTTCTTCAAAGCATCGTGTATCACCGGCTCAGCTGCAATAAAAGTTGCGTCGTTTGGGAATGAATAAATTAATTGGTGGGTTAGTCGGCTTCGCGGTAAACCACAAAGGGGCTGGGCCATTGACTCACCCTTGACACAGTATGGGCACCAGCTTTCGCCGTTTTCATCCTTGCCTCCGCTGAACAACACATGAACCGCATTGTTGCCGGTCTCCAGCTCCTCCATCTTCTTGGCGAACTCCTCCCAGCCCTTTACGTTGTGTGTGACGACCATAATTTTACTTGTATCCGCTTTATTAACACCGACCGCGTATGTGCGTCTAATTAGGCGACCGAATAACTTTGTGAGCGACGTGATGGAGCACTTTTAACTGGCTTTTGGATTAAATTTGTTCTTGTGTTATTCGTTTTTGTTGTAAAGCGATAGTCTGATGACAGCTCTTAGAGATGTGACTGCTATGTTTTCAATAGTTTTATGTCTGGTTAAAACACAGAACTGAACGGTTTACTTTCAATAAATTTTATTTTAGAAGTTATATTATATATTTTATCAGAGTTTTCTAGATGTAAATTCAATTTTAAAATGTCGTAATACCCATGGCATTGCTATCGATGTATCGATACGAATATCAGCTGTTCTCAATTATTAATTCTTATAAAACTGCTTTTATTTACATTGATATTGGTTTAAAGCTTAAACAATGTCACGATTAGCTTTATTGCGCAATTTAGTCTTCCACAGACATAACCTACTGCCCAGAGCGGTGCCACGCCTGCAATGTGCTGCATCGCTGCATCTGACCCGCTGCCTGCGACAGGAAGCGTCGCGCGGTTTGTAATTGATTGAATGCAGTTATATTTACAGTAATGAGTTCCTTATTCATGCATTCAGGCGGTGGTGGCGGTGCTCTACAACAGTCGAAGGGTGGTGCCGATGTCTCCACGGATGTACGCCCCATTGGCGAGAAGATCAAGGAGAACACCAAAACGGCCAGCTATACTGCAATCATCTTGGCAGGTCTGGGTGTGACCGGCATCATGTTTTATGCCATTTTCCGCGAGCTCTTCTCCAGTGAAAGCCCCAACAACATCTATGCCGATGCCCTGAAACGTGTTGTTAATGATCCCCGGGTGCAGGATGCCATAGGAGCACCCATCAAAGGCTTTGGCGAGACATCGCGTCGCGGACGTCGCCAGCATGTGGCGCACTCCAGCTACGAGCGCCACGGCAAGCCGCACATGAGAATGCAGTTTTATGTTCAAGGCGTTAGGAACAAGGCCACCGTGCAGCTGGAATCGAGAAGGGTAGGAGGAATATATATTTAATAATAATAATGATAATAATCCAATACTTTCCACAGTCCTGCCCAGGTAAACTGGAGTATCGTTATCTGTTTGTGCAATTGGATCATTATCCCCGTACCACCATCGTGCTGGAAGATAATCGTGCCCTTGATTCCATACCCGAGCCAGAGACTGCCCCTGCCACATCTTCTTCGTTTGGAAGCCTGGCCCTTTTGTCCAATAGTCAGGACAAATAGGGGATTTTTTATTATGTTCTGCACTGCACTTAAATTCTCTGTATAGTTGTATTTATTATTTGACTGACAATGAAAAATGCCATTGGAAAATCCCAGTTGTCGCGCAGCACTCACTCGCCAATCGAGAAGTTGTCCATCTCCAGAATGGCGCCCGACTCGTGTCAGTAGAGCTTCTTCCACGGTATGATCTCCCAGGAGCGTATGATGTGGCGTCCAAAGAGAAAGTCCTTCAGCTTGTTCATGATGTAAAAGGAGATGCCAAAGAATGAGGCAAAGTACAGCCAGAATTGCCCGAGGCGCTCCCAAATGCTCAGATGATAGCGCGCCGGAACCTGCAGCACATCCAGCTCCAGTTCGATGCTCAGGCCTGGGTCCACGCGTGGCGACGTTGGGCGGTAGTAGGTCTCCTGAATGGATAACTGGAAGTAGGCTGGATTGGCTTTGACCTGGGCCATCAGGGATTCCATTTTGTACTGCGACATGTCCACATGGCTGGCGTTCGTCTGCACCTCGACGGGACGAAACTTGGTCTTTATGTTGCGCCCAGGAAAGGGACAGGTGAACTCAACGTACTGCTTCAGCTGCAGCTCACCCTTGAGCTGAATGCGACCGTTGCGAAAGCGACCGGACACTGGCAACTGGAGCTGATGCGACAGCACCGAGGGCGGTGACAGATCGCATTTGTGCTGCAGACGGGCGTCGAAGAAGAGCAGCAAATCAAAGTGCATCAGGCGTGCCGGAATATCCTGTAGTTCCAGCTGGAAGTGTGCCCGATCAGTGACCGTATCATAATCCACATCCTCTGTCCAGTACTTGCTGGCTGCACAGCTATTGGTGTATTGGCTCATCTGAGTATTGAAGTAGCTGAAGCTGCTGCATGCGACCAACGATTCTGCCTCGCCATCATCTCCTGGCTCTGTGCTGCCCACAAATATATACTGGTAGTTGTACACCACGTTAGGCTGCTCGTACAGCACCCGTGACTCGGATATGCCCGAGTACGGGCTGAGTAGGGACACCAACAAAACGGGCAGCATCACCGACAGCGCCACGAAGACCAGGACCAGCAGCGAAGCGAACGAGCACAGCGAATTTTTGTACACGATCGCCGTGTTGGTCGTATGGAGCGGAATGAATCTCATTTTGGATAACAACTTTTCACCCAATCCGAATTTCTCTCACTTCACTTGCTGTCTGTCCACTTTGACACTTGTCAATCGGTTGGTTTGTTGTGTGAGTCGTTTCGTTGCACTGCTGCCTGGCAACCAACGTTCACTGCTTGTCGTGGAAATTCAAACGGTGCGCCCTGCACTGCTTGTACTTACACCTTACCTACACGACAGTTACATGGCAGGTAGACAAGGCGCCACCTGGCTGTGCTTCAAGTAAAATCCGTTGTGTATGGAACATTTTACATGTAGTATACTTCACATTTCCATGGTCTAAAAATAATTTACAATAAATTCAAATTGGAGTAACTGTCTGACACTGTATTGATGGAGTAAATTATATAACTTGGAACCAAAATACCATCTAGTTTATGCATAAAATGCATAAAAACCTCTTAGGAAGACTCAACAATATTTTTCTTACTTCCATCTCCCACCTGCTGTTTAGGCAGAGAAGAGCATTTGTTTTGTTCATCGCTGCCTTTTAAGCCACCTACAAGTATTTCCGTATTAGGAATCCCTTTTCATTTCGCTGCACAGAAGATGACTGCTGAATCACTCTATTAGCCATGGCCACTCCAGACTTGCACCCTCCTCCAGCCTCCTCCAGAGCCCAGTAAAGGCTCAAGCTTATGCCTTGGCCCAGGGCACATCCGTTCCGTCTTTAAGCTGATGCTGAAAAAGTATTGATTGCACATAATTATAGGATTTCGATACGAGGCGAACAGAGAGGGCCATGCCAGGCCGCCTTCGAGCTTCATCTTTGAAAAAAGTGAAAAGTGAACCTGCAAAAGCGCGGGGAAAAGGTGGGCCAAAGAAGAGTAATAAATAAAGAACGGTCGCACTACTTGACCAACATTTGCTCATAATTAAGACCGACAACTGGTTTCGAGCAATGCTTGCCACTCACCCCTTGGAGTGCTTTCGTGTGCACCGCATAAAAATCGGAAGTTGCAGCTTTGCATTTAATGCGCTTATTTTAAAGAGTGTTGAAAGCGGAGCGCACTCAAAAAAGACTATATAAATAAATGGAGAGTAGCAAGAGGAGTGCTAAATGAGGGAAACCAAATGGTTAAATATATTTTGAGAAAGTTAATGCAATATTGGGAGGGGAGAAACTCAATTGGCAAGTGATGGGTCACCTTCATGCTGGTTTCGTGATTTTAGAGGATGTTTAACTGGGCTCCTAATGAAGACTTTCCCACCCACTTATCACTTTCGAAAGTTTCCAAAAAAGTTTGTCTTAAAACTGAAGAAAACTCTAAACATTTGATGGCTGTATTCACTTCACCTGCGGCAGCGTGACATGTCAGGATGGCTTTGAAGTTTTTCTGATTTGTTCTTTGACTTTTGTTGTGACATGTGCTTTTCTGTGAATAATAAAAACGTTTGGGTAAAAATGATGGGCATGGCGTGGCACAACTAAGAAAATGTACAAGAAGGCAGCCAAACGATGAATAAATGAAAATATATTCCGATTTGACGGCTACATACAGCTCTTTGACAGTTGGACAGATTGGGACTGAAATTAGTTTGACTGACTCCTCATGGCAGAGAGTCCATTTCGAAGCATCCTTGCTTAGGCTTTAAGCAGCTTAAGAATTAAGTCCGCGTAGGAAGAAAAGCTACCAGAAAAATCAATAATTTTCCTGCATTTTCTTTTTCCGCACGAACTTTTTTGGTGTCTCCCCCACATTGCCACGCCATTTTACAGAAAAAAAAAATAAAAGGAAGTAGCAAAAGAAAAAGAAAAATGAAAAGAAAAAGAAAAAGAAAAAAGAGAAGCCAAGATGGCGGGCAGACAGACGGAGAGGATACACACGGACACACACACGGATGGGGATACGGCCAGAGTTGGCATTCAGCGCACGGCCCCAGGACAATGCCAGCTCTGGGCCCATATATCCTTTTTCAACGAAATTTCAGCTTTCACTCGTTTCGCGTACGTGACCGTGTTGCCACCAAGGAGCTGTTGAAGTGGCAAATTCGCACAGCGCCACCAAGAGCATGAGCAGTAGGAGGAGGAGAAGGAGCAGAAAGTGGAGGGAGGCTGCTGGCAGAGTAATGGCTCTCAGGGAAGGAGAGGCGAGGGTTGAGGGCAGAGAGCCTGTGCGCCAGGTGGGTTGCGGGGGTGGTGGCAAAAAGTAGCAGTTTATTAGGCGCACCAAATTAACATAGGACTACTAATGACTGCGAAGGCAAACTAACTAAGCGGCAGAGAACCCACGAACTGGCATAAAAGGGGGAAGCAGCTGTGGGTTCTGGGAGTTTCCTTTTAAAATGGGCAGAATGCAGTCACTTCTGACGATTCCTAAGCATGCTATATGGCATCATTTTTATGAAAATAATATAAAGATAATGATCAAACGCTTTGTTCTAAATCTAATCAAAAGAAGGAATCATTCGCGAGCCAAAGTCTTTCGGCTGCACCACTTTAGGGATATGGGAAGTGCTTTCTGTGGAGCAGTTATTGTCTGCACAAACTTGTACGCATTTCTCCGATCGGCTAGCTATTGCATTATTGTTTCCTAGCAAAAAAAAATACCCATACATAACTCACCAAAAAACCAACGAGCGTTCAACGTTCCAAGCTGAGAAGTTGTTCACCGACAAATTATTACAACGCCTGCGCGGATTTACATTCTTTTCGGTGGGTGTTCCCCTCTGAGGCAGGCCAACCCCCTTTTGCTGTTGGATGCTGGAACAAAAAGGGGAAATGTAACCGCTTTCCCTTAAGCTTTTTGTCTCTCCCTTAGCTCTGGGTATCCCAGAGGAAATCAAAGGGAAGCACACAACGTATGGAGCTGAGTCTGTTGAAGTTGCTATAATATTTATATAGAGTTCATGTCTCTGTCTGTATATAGAGAGAAATTCCCCTTATAACACTCAAGTGGAAATGTGTGGCACACTCGAATGTACCAGATGCATGTGTACATATGTACATGAATGGTGGCATGGGTGTAAAAGGATGGTAGACAGACAGACAGTTGTTGGGGCTCCTTTCCTGTCCTTTCCTGTCCTTTCGTTTCGTTTCGTTTCGTTTCCTTTTCTGAACTATATTTGACAATCAAGCCGCAAGCATATGTTACCCGATAATTTGCCGAAAGTTTTAATGAAAGACATGGGACTCATTTTTCCTCAGCTTTCTCCTTCTCATTCCTTCCTTCTGTGTGTTCTGTGTGCGTGAGTTAATGTTCCTTTTCGTGTGTGTGTCGCCATTTTCTTGGTGTCTGTGTGGAAAAGCATATTTTGATGAGCTCGAGAAAAGTTACCGTCTTTTCCATTTGTGTGGGTTGTGCCGCCCCTTTCGTCTTGTGTGTTTGCAGAATTCTCATTTCATAAATGAAAATTGTGGCCTAGTAGCTGCAGGCAACTGTAATCACGCCATATCTGTTGAAAGTTTACAACTTAGTTACTCGAAAGGCTTTTTGGTTAACACAAACTGTAATAGGAATGACACAACAACCATTTTGATTTGTGGCTTTGAGCATTAGGAAGATTTTTCATAAATATTTGCTCTCTCCTTTGAAAATTAGGAGTTGCTCAGACGCGAGATTCTTGTTAATTTGAGGTTATTTAAAAGCCTGCTAAGATTACCGTAGATAGGGGACTTTAGTACAGAGCATCCTCAGCTTGAATATCATTTATTTAGATTTATTTCTAATGGTGCTAATTATTTTACACATTCTCAAGTTTTCATCACACAGCTCCATGACACTTTCTTTCTTAGCTTTGTTCATGGTCGTCTCCTATGCAGGAGACTTACTTACTTACTTCGAATTATAATCATAATAATTAAGAAAGGAGTTGCCTGTGTGTTCGCAGTCAACAAACATTTGCTTCGATTAATTGTCCAAATCTGGCATCCATAATCCATTCAGGAATCTTGCTCTCTACATGGCCGAGGTCGCCATACATTTCAAATGAAAGCACTGTAAAACATGAAATTGAGCGAGTCAATGGAAAGATTGTGCGGTGTTGGCCGTCCAAATCCGAACTTTCAGCGACTAATTTCCTACACAGCGCCAGCAAGCGATGAGGAGGACTCGTGCGAGACAGTTCCCGTTCCCGACATTTGCCCGATGAAAATTCAGCAGGAGAGTAGAATCAGTATTATGGACAAGCCATCGGAAAATAAGTCCTTGGAGACCTTTATCAGGGCCACCTTCGTGGATGTGGATCCCGTAACAGGTGGGCCCTGGTTGCGAGACAAGATCATCTATCGGTCCTCTTCCCGAAAAGCAAAGCCGCACTTCTCGCTGAAGCGCCGCAAAAAGTTTACCAATTTGGTTGCTGCCCGCTTGCGATTGAAGGTTGCCCCGGAACCTTTGAAGGAGCCGCTGGAGTGCATTGAGAGCGGGATGAAGGTGCTCTGGAAACGCGGACAGTCCACGGATAGCTGCATTGGACCAGAGGCTTGTCGAGTGCCGAACAGTACAGTGCCCACAGAACTGATTGGCGATCATCAACCTAGGGATTCTGCTCTTTTTAAGTGAATTAACTATTCCCCGGCCTAGAACCCATCTTCGTTATTATATTTTTTATATGTTTAATAAGTTCATTTCTCTATTCTTGGAAGAGTCAACTAATGCAAATATATGAAGTACACCCACAAAATCCCCAGTGCATCTCTTAGTCAGTTGCATTGACAAAAACTGGACACAGTCGTGGTGGGTGGAAGCTGCCACCACACTCCATATTGCTGGCCCCTTGCAGCGGGGCGGCACTCTGTCATAAAAATATGAACAGAGTCCAGTTCCTTCATCTCTTTTTTCCGTTGTGTCCACGTTGTTTGTAATAAGCGTAAAACTTTGACAGTTTGTTATCCGCATTTGTTTCGTGGCTTGCAGTTTTCATTTCCATTTCTTTTTTTGTACCGTTATTTTTCATTCCCAGTTTTTTTCCGTGTTTTTTTTTGCGTTGTAATTTAGCTGGCATTTTTTTGTCCCCCGGCGTGCACCTGTTAAAGTTGGAAAAGTGACAGCTCCAAGAGGCAGGGTGGCAGAGAGACAGAGACAACGACAGCGAGACTCTCTAAACGATTCTCACGGGAGGCATCGCCGAATAAGCGTTGCCCAGGAATGATCTAACAGTTTCTGACCCAGTTTCTCCATAGAATTGGAGAATTGGAAACCATTTAAACAGATGCATGTAATCTTGTGGTTATTCCCAAATACATTTGGGTTCCGTTTACGTTTTTTTTGTTTGTTAACATTTGGTTTCGTTTAATTTTTTGTTTGGTTAATTGTATGTAATACTTTTCTCACCTCTATCCGTTTTGGCTACCCTTATGGCAGGCACAACCTTAATTGCATCGTTTACCGCATTTTGGGCTGTAATTATTAACATACATTTTTTTTCGGGGATGCATAAGGCATATTTGCGGTTAGGTGTGGGCAAAAAAAGGAGGTGTGCCAGCCGCAATTATGTTGCATTTATGCCCGAAATTATGAAATGCAATCGATAAAGATTCTTCCAGAAAAAATGGTTAACAAATGTGAAGAGAAGACTTTTAAAGCGAATCTTTATTCTCTCAAATTTTAAACACATTTCTCCAATTGGCAGACAAAGACATAAACACAAAGGTAATTCCTGTTCGGCTTGCGTACAACGTTTATAATGGCTAAAATGTGCTTAGGATAGAGGAGGAAGATTCATTTGCGAGACGTGTTCCAGCTCTCTTAATCGCCTTGAAAACAACACTAGAAACAATAACGAGAATAGTTACAACAAGAGCAACGGAAAACTATGTTATATGTACGTATATCCTTATGCCGTCGTCCTGCGACATTCATGGTCTGACCAACGAACAGCAATTAAAATGGATTAAAAAGGCAGCAAACTGATTTATGAGCCAAGGAAGCCAAATAACGACAATACGACGAGGACAGAGCCCTGGGCCACCACCACTATATGGAAGCTGCTGCTGGTGGCTTTTGGCTTAGCCTCCGCCTCACTCGAAATTGAAATAATTGGGCAGTGAAGCAATTTAGAAGAATCACTTGCCATTTTCCAGTGCGTTCTCATTCGTTGCTTTGTCCCCAACGCTGTTCTGGCTTCAGATTGTTTTAGTTGCTCTAATTGAAAACATAAGAGGGAATTCGGGTTAGAGAAATGACTTCGGGGGCACCCTGTGTGTTCTCAGCTGGTGAAGATATAAACAATATTTAGATAAACACAAAAAGATTTGATGAAATCTTGCTGCTTTCTGTGATAAATAAATCTAGCATAGAAATGAAAATGTCTACATAACAACCAGATTCCTTTTCCAGATTAAGTAAATTCTTTCTTCCCTATTGAACACACGGTATCATTATGAGAAAGAGATTGGCACAGCCGATTACGATTCGAAAAAGAAAACTCTGTCACTGCTGTTTCTGCCCATTGCTACTTCTATTGCCACTGCCGATGCTATTGTTGTTGTTGTTGTTGTTGTTGATGCTGCTGCTGCTGTTGCAATTTGGCGCATACCCGTAGATCTGGCCAAGAGGAGTCGTTCATGTATTTGGAATTTATAACCGCATATAGCGCACATAAATCCAGGAGCAGCCAACAGCAGAGGCAGCGGCAGCAACGCCAACGACAAATCGAACTTTATGTGTTGCAATGGCAATGGTTGGCCATGGCCATATGCTGCCACGCCCCCAGACCCAGCAGCAGCAGCAGCCCCAGACAATCACAAAACCCACACCCACATCCAAGCCCTGGAAGCATTTCGGTGGAACTGTCGCCAAAGCTATTGCCACTGTTAGAAATAGCTGCCAGAGATTCGAATTGGAATTGAGTGCACTGAGAGAAAATTATGCTGTCTTTCAAGGATCTTAAGTTACGAATTCGTTGCTATTTGGAATCGATAATAAATTGGTAATATATTAATGGGTAATTGGTTTTTTTTCTTTAAAAATGATTTATCTGCTGATAGATCTTTTCTCTCTTAAAACAAGAATACAATTTTCGTTTAAGTATTATTTTAGTTATCCCAAAATAGTCTCTCTAATTCACTCTACAGAAAGTCCAATATTCGGGTCATACCCTTCTATTCTACTACATTTTCGCCCGGTGTGAGTCTGTATTAGCTGGAGGGGATGAGCTGGTGGAGATTGTTGTGTGTACAACGCTTATAATTGCTTGCTGTTGCTGTTGCCGTTGCCCCTGCTGCTGCTGGAACGTTCGCTGAGCACGCATCTCTATTTGCCACACCAGGGCCTCCCACACTCGGACTCGGCTTGTTGTAAAATGTAAAATTCCAAATAAATGGCAACGAGTGGCTCCCCCTGTCCCTGTCCCTGTCCCTGTCCATGGTTCGGCCACTGACCATGTCCCTGCTGCCACCGTTGGCATTGCTGCCACTTAAGCGCCTCGCTGCCGCCTCCACCATGTGTGTTATGGCCTAAAGTAAATCTTCATTAGATTTGCCAGAGTGACCAAAGGCTGCAATGGCAACAGCAACAGCAACACCAACAGCAACGGCAAAACCCATAAAAAGCAGCGCAACTGGACAAGAGTATTTATGGCCACTTTTGTTGTCATTTTAATTGATTTCAATTTTTGTGCATTGGGCAGCAGCCACTGCCACAGCAGTTCCTGTGAGATAAGGATGAGTTGCAAGACGATTCCCTCGGCTCTTCCAAAAAAATTGTTCAACTGCAATTCATCGTTAGAGCTCATACGATTTTATATTATTTATTTTATGCTGCTTGCCTTTATGTACGACTTGTAAATATGAAGTCAAGAATCTTCCACTCAAATATAATATATAGATTGGAAATAGCGTTCTAGTCGAACCCCTTAATATTATTCCATTGAATACATATTTCTTTAGATATCCTGAAACTTTCGTTCATTGCTTTCGCATCCCCAGTTAATTTATTCCCAGCCCAACCCATCTGCGCAGCCCGAAAAGTTTCACTAAATTGAATTCAACTCAAATTAAATGGAATGTGACTCAAGTGACCGACGAGTTCAACGTTCAAACAGCTCCACAGTAAATGACAACAGCTGGTACGGGTCGGAGACGGAGTCTCCCTTTAAAGTCCTTAAGCTTCAGTTCCACAGCCACTAACCGCTTGAGTCCACTCATTACCAATTGATGAAGCGCACACGATGGTAAAAATAAAATAACCGAAAACTTTATGAAATTTTGTGGTTGCTACCGTTTCTGAAAAATGTCTGCGGTCTGCTCTTCCTTTTATTTTGTGGGGTTTTTTTGTTGGCCCATAAAAAGCCCAACCGCATTGGCTGGCCAACCCCTAATTGTTGTGGCAATATGTACCCGATGTATCCTGTACATAATGTAAAATGTATGAGTATATAACAGTAAACTTGTGAAAGAGCAATAAAGATGATTAAAATGTAATTATCCTTAATATTCTGATGAACGAAACAGAAGAACGAAGGCAACTTTCAGGATGGTTAAATTTTAATTGATGAGCTACAGGGTTGAACTTTTTCAACTTTTTCCACAAGGGAGGATTGTCTCTCCAAGGATACCAGGAGGTGTGCTTTGTTTTTTGGCTTTTTGTGGGGTACCTGCAGCTGAGTGCAAATTAATTTGCTTGGAAAATTTGCCAACAACTTTGGCTCACTTCACTGTGAGAACCTTTTTCAATCATTTCATCGGGCCTGTCCTTTTTTAACGATGGGAAAATCTTGGAAAAATTGCAAGCGGTTGATTAGGTTTATTTCACTTAACTTCTGCCCAAAAATTGTGGGCATGAAATTCGCACTTGTTACGCCAATTATTGATGTTTGTCCTCGGCTGGCTTGTCCTCTGGGGACTTATCCATGGAGAGAGTAACCTGGAGGGTTGCCCTGGCCTGAAGTTCAGGCTGCAACTCAAGGGTGGAATTGGTAGATATTTTAATCACATATAGGCATATAATAAATGTCTTCCGAGTGTGTGGCAAATTGATATGTACATCGGCATATCAATTGCATTTTGTTCTATGCGGTTTGACGTGGTTCTGGTGTGGGTGGGAAATTCTTGTCCACTTTTGTGGAGCAGGTTGCAGGGGACGAGCTGTGTGATAAATGATGTCGATACATGTGAGTCATACTCGATGGGTGAGTCACAGGGATATGCATAGGTGAAATGTATGCTTTAAGATACTTTTAACAAACAAAAAGCCCACACAACGGGACCCTCTTCTAACCGAAAAATTCCATTCCATAAAAGACTAAATTAAATATTTTCATGATTATTAAAATGCTTTTTGTTAAACTGAAGAGAAGCCAGCTTGTTGCCATATCTCCGATTTATTCGATTCTACAGTTTTATGTCGAATGGCGATCATAAAGCCCAATCAATGAATTTATAATATCCATCATAAACGGCCCTTGAAGTGTGGAAAACATTAAGAGCAGCCCCAAGAAAGAAACGAATAGTTATGACCACAAAAATATGTGATAAAATATGCACAAAAGAGAGAGAAATAAAAAACATTCGAGGCGGAAAGTGTGAAGAAAAATATCAAATAGCCTCAAAGAGAGCCCATAAAAAACCAAACGGCTTACAAATTTCGGAACCACTTCAAGAATTCCCTTCGTGGATGCTAGCCGCTAGCATATAAAAAAAGCAACATGCATCCTTGGGCCAAGAGCCGAAATTAAAACGGCATTGTTGCGTGTGATCTCCACCAACAAAAATGTTGTATTTTTCTTTTTTAATATATGAGTGGAGAATGTTGCACCCGCTGGGTGACCCCGCAGGATGTATGTGTTGAAATGGCTGTAATGCAATGAAAGTTATGCGAGTGAAGGCCCAACATAGCCGAAAAGTAATAATATATACATACTCGTACGAGCATTGTGTGTTCCCTGAGCAGAACGAACCTCCCCTCTCATTAGCATTTATAGCGCCAGCTCTGGATGGAGGAAGTATTTACGATTTGGAGGCTGTCAAAAATGTTTTGAGATTTAATTGGAGGCAGGCATTTCTCTGGGGAGTACAGGCTAAACTTGTACCCATGTAATTTCACACTAATTGGAGGAATTGATATTGTAGTCGAATCGCTCCCTAAGCTCTCCCGAATGGTGGGCTGGGACGTGCCCACGGCATTTCCCGATCAATATGCATAATCAGCGTAATCAGTGCGTTAGTGGAGCTACCCACGGTTTGGGGGATTGCCATTGTAGCGATGAGGTGTGCCGCCGTTATAACGGTGTTATGTCGTTAATGTGCAATTGCCATGTTGCCAATACCAAAACCGTTCACACTCACAGGAACACACACAGAAGCTGGGTGAGCGTAGCACTTGTGCTCCAAATGGAGGCTGTTAAATTGTTAATGGGGTAATTCCTTACGCAGAAGGTACACTACGTGTCCGCCTAAGTAGCAGTCGTGGGAGGGGACTACAGAATAGTTGGGTATTATAACTGGCATATTGCTTACGGATGGCATATGTTTGTGCTTACATATTTGACAGACTTAATGCTTGATAGCATAAAGGTAAGAATTATTTATCCAAGTTAATTGTGTTGCAGAAGGTATTAACTATTTATAGGTAATGTTTTTGGTCCAGGCTATAACAGTATGAATATTATACATTATAATCAGAAATTATGATATTTTTACTGATACCTTTAATAGTTCCATCAGACTGCCATCTGCTGAGAGCGTTTAAGGTTTATCTTCTGTGTAATCATGGGATGTTGTTGGACGCACACTTAGAGTTGAACACACTGGCAATCATCTCTGGCAGCTCACACCCACACACATAGCATCCGTCCCCCCTTCCACACACTGCTTTGGCTGCACGTTTTTGTTGCTGTCTTTGTTAGATCCAGCGACGACATGTTGAAACTCGCGCGCCAATTTAACACTTGTCATTCGTGAGCGCTTCCTCTCTCTGCTTCTCCTCGCTCTGTTTGTGTGTCTTTCTCTCTTTCTTCTAGAAATATACAAAAAATGCGCAGCCGTATCATTTTCATTATAAATATAGCACTAGCGGGGGTTGTGTGAAGGGGGTGGAAGGGAAGGGGCGAGGGCTGGACCCAAGGGGATAAGCCACGAATTTATGACATTTTGATTTGCGTGAAATTTGCTTTTGGCACGCATGCGCCTGCCGGTCCACCGAAGTCCACTACCTCATCCACCTTTGTGTCACGTGCTGCCGAGGCTGCGCCTGCTGTCGTCGTCGTTATCCTGTTCGTTCTGTGTCACATTAAATGCGCTTAAAGCGCTAAACAAACCAGGCACCGATTCCCATTCCCATTTCCATTCCGATCCCGATCCCAAGTAGAGTCTGAGCCCAGTCGCCGTCGTCTCTGGGGCCCACCTATGGGTGCGTGTGCTTGGCACATTTAGCGTCATCGTTGGAGGTGTCCCGAGAGCTGGGCTGCGTTTCTGTTTCAAATTCGTATTTTGTTTTTTTTTTTTGTCCCCTTTGCTGCTTGCCAATTAAAGCGAAATATGCGCGCATGCGCAGCTCGCTCTGTGACCGCAGAACCCGAAGGTGCCATGGCCTGGGACGACAAAGCCCTGTATGCAACACACAATTTTTTGACATTTTTATGAGCAGGGAGCGCATATATCAAGTTGGAGCTAACACTGGAACGGAACGGACTCGGGAGTTGGGCATGGGAGTTGCAGATTCGGTTTGGGGGCCAAGCCAATATGAAAATTCCGCACATTCAGTTTTTTTTTGGTTGGTGTTTGTTTGCTCTTTGAAAGGGTATTGATAGTGGAAGAGTATTTTGAATTTTTGACTGTAAAAATAACTGTTATTGGAAAAGGACCATTCTCTGGATTGGCAAAAGTCACAAAAGAGATTTTCCGTAAGACACTTAAGTCTCAGGTTTAACTTGGGTATTTAAATGATTTAATGAAACAAGAAAATAAAGTGAACAAAAATTGTTTGACCCTCATTTACGAGCTCTGAAATAAACAAACCTTTTTGCATCTTCACCACTTCAACCACTTCAGAGTATCTTAAGCTGCGACTTTTCAAAGCTTTGCGTTCTGCATTTTTTGCTCATTTTTTGAATGCGGCGCCCACGTCGAGGTTAAAGAGGCGAGAGAGGCACATGTGAGCATTGCCCGGGGGCGCCAGTTTAGTCGGTTTCGCGCCTGCGCAGACACACACCGCTTTACACTCGGAATCTTCCTGCCAAGAGGACATATATCGTGCGAATATTATTTATATATCTTCCTACCACAAGGCCCAAATGAAACGCAAATATTTATCACCATTTTTTTTTGGTGTGTGAGCAGTGCACTCTGCAACTGCCCAGAAGACCGGTAAAAGGAGTGAGAAAAGAGGGAACTCAAAGTGAAATAAAGCATTCGGAGGTGCTCTGCTCACTCGTACCCCATCCTCCATAACCAGGTCGAAACAAATTGAACTGTAGGTGGTTTCTGACCACTGGCATCTGCTGTGTTGGCCCTTGTCATCTCCCGTTGTTATTTGCCTCATAAATTTGCTTACAGATTTTTACGCGTTTTTTCCGCGGTTGATTTGTATTTGTATAACCAACTTCTTCTGCTTCTTGGGGGGATAGCTGGGCAGAGAGCTCGTAGAGTTGGTCGGGGTTGGGTGGGGAAGCAAATTTCCGGGCACTGAATTATTGAACATGGCTGGGATTTATGACCCAGAGAATTGTGGAACCACTGCGGTGGTGGTCATTGGTGGCAGGCAGCCCCTAACCTGATTGGCTGCAATTTATTTGTTCTCGGTTATGGCCATGTCAAAATATGTGTGATATGCAAAATAATGAGTTGTTGTGGTTTGCCTGTATACCCCGGTTGCACATATTACTCTTTTATTCATACACTCGAACAAAATTCGAAGCATTTCAGTAAGATATTGACTGGGCAACCTTTGCATTTGACAACTTTCATGGAATGAATAGATTTATTTTAAAATTGTTTAATTGGAAATAGGTATTTTCTTTATTAAACTTGGGTTGAATGTACATAAATATGTATGTCCATTTGACATATACCCACAATAATTGAGGGCTGGCCTTTTCGATGTAGGCAGTTGCATTATCTAAAATGTTTCTCAAACAAAATTAGTTTTTCTCGGTGTACTCTCTGACGATAATGTTTATTTTTTTGGCCTTTCTGATTGTTGGCAAAAACAAATTTGATTACATTCTTTTTTTATTCCTGGTTGAGGTTGAAAAAGTGTATACAATAATTTTGGGATTGTTGGTGGTGTGTGATTTGTCATGGCAAAAATACGAGTTTGCTGCTAAAGTTATGGTTACAAATATATTTTGGGGATGGTTTTTACATTCGTTTTCTGCATAATATCATCCTTTGTTAACCTCTTTTACTTGTAGGTACATATATGTCGGTATGTATCTGAATTATTCAGTATTAAAAATCACATATTAATTATTTCTTATGAACAGCTAGATAAATTAATATTTGGTTTCGTTTTTTGCTAAAGTAATGAACCAACAAACCTTTAAAATTCGTATTTAAAGTCCGGATAAAATCACTCAAACATTAAAAACAAATCTGTTCCACTTTCATCCCCTTTAACCACAAAATCCCATCCAATTCATCAATCACACTCTCTGAAAGTGATTCAATTTCTGACACACATATTTCTTGTTTCAACTTAACCTCAATTGGCCTGAAACATAACCTCAATTTCTTATATAAAGAACAAAAGCTTGCGTGCCTTGACAAACACACACACTCCCATACAACACGAAAAACCAATCAACAACATGAAACAACACCAAAAAGCATCCAAAAATGTTTATTAAAAAATTACTATACATTCCCGAGGCCCGGTTTGGCATGGCTCTGGCTCTGGGTCTTGGTCTGATGATGATCTGACCAGCTATCCGATGCGATCCGATCCGATCCGATCCGACCCAATGCGATGTCGATCCCTCAGAAAGTCAGAGAACTGAGCTGGACCAAGTGCACATTAAATTGTGATGCATCAATAAAATTTGCCTGCAGCCAGTTCCCAAAGCCATGCTACGAAAGTGTTAACTTCGAAATATGTTGCCGCTCTATAATTATGGATGGGTTTTCGGTATAATTGCAGCCAGGTATCGTTCGGGTTCGGGTTCGGGTTTGACTTTGGGCTTGTGTTGTTGTTGCCTTTGGGTCCAGTCTGGGCCGAGTGCTTCAATCAGAGCCACTGACGGATTGCAGTCGCAGTGGCTGCTGTTGATAGCCGAGACACAGGGAGACACAGACCCATGATCCGGGTCTGGTATCTGTATCTGCACGGCAGCCGCTTGAAGTAGCGCAAATTCATTTATCTAAAAAACAAGAAAAGAACACCGCAACAGACACGCCAACCAATTCTAAGGTGTTGGCCGTTGCTTGAGGGCACAGAAAATAAAAAAAAATATACAAAAACGAGGAGGGAAAAGTAATTCCGGTAATTTTCGAAAACCCCCAAAACAGATCACAACAGTTTCGAAACGAAACGAAACGAGACGAACCGAACTGAGGAGCGAACGAGACGCTTATGAATCATAATCACAATTTCTTTTGGGTCTTCCTTGCCCCATCTCAGCGTCTCTGTCTCTCGCTGGGGTCTGTGTGATGATGATCAATGATCTGCAAAGTGTTTCTTTCCCTTCCAGTTGAAGTTTATGACGCTGTCTCAGTCTCTGGTTCTGGTTCGGGTTGGAAGCAGCCAGGGGCTAAACGTGCGCTCGCTTTAATTTTCAATATGTCTGGACCAGGGACTGATGACGGGTCCAGGCAACTGCCGACTGGGTCAATGCTGATGGCTTTTCGTTTTTATGGCAGACATATAGGCACCTTACAGCTAATTTATATAAAAAAAGAGCCAGGAATTCGTGAGTTGCTCTTTCGAGAAGATCTTCGAGGGATATGCGTGTCGCAAAATAATTTAAAGGCGGGTGCGAAGCTTAGAATTTTATTTGCGAAATGAATATTTACGAATTTTGAGGAATTCTTTTGCTTCCTAATTTCATTCGCACTTGAGTTCATGATGGAGATGCTCCATGCATAAAGCTCTTCAGGCCCTGGTGCTGCTACCAAGTTAATGGCATTAACTACACGCATTCCTGCAACCATTTACGCAATCATTAAGCACGAAGCTAATTTGTGTGCCACAGATTCAGGAGATGTGCTGGCATGTTGCACGTGTTTGGACAGTCTGAAAAGACAGGGACTGGGACTCTGACAGGCTGTCGACTGGCGAGTGGCGACTGGGAAGTGCGGCATAAACCCCTTGAATTATGCACAATTATCAGTGCCAGAAAGTAGGTGTGATGAACGCCGTCTCTCTTTTATTTTTCTGGTTCTGGTCTGTCTGGCAGTGAGCAATAAAATAGCAAAAATAATTGAAATGTAATTTCGTAAATTTGTGCTGAAGCCCCACCGATTGAACCATCTTCATCACTCCGACGGCGTGCCACTAATTGGAGCTGCCTCAAAACTCAAAGCCAGACACACTCTCCCGGCTAATCAAAATTCCATAAATTTGAACATTTAACGCTGCATTTTTTTTTTGGTTGCCCAGCCAAGGCCATGTCGAATGCAGCTGCCTCTGCTCGTCGCATTTACCAGCTCGTGTTTTGGCCACAACACACAAATCTCTACAAAAACATCTTAGAGAGTCTTGAAGATGATTCAGATTGTGTGTGGCAAAATGCGCGTGAAATCGTAATTGCCAGCATTGAAAATTGTTGTGCAATTATCTTGATTAGTGACGTGAAGAAAATTATGTTTTACAACAATACCGATAATGTGTTGAAATGGGTGGATTTAGTGAGCAAAGGAACAAAAGGTCAAATGGTAGTTGGACTTTGTGTATGTTCCCTTATTAAATCCACATTCAAATTCATTCATAAAATACCAATCTTTGCCACTCAATCTCTCCTATAACTCAATGCTGCCTCATTTATTTCCTTATCTATTTAACATTCATTGCCATCATCTTTCTATCATAGAATTCATTTGTGTATCTCCTTTCTGACAGATCATAACATAACATTGAATGCCTTTGATGGTTCTGCTGAACCAGTTTAATCTAAATTCCAGTTTTTCAGATTACTTAATTATATATGTAGAACTTTGCTAATTTATGTGTGTCTCAATTGGCAATCTTTCCGCATATCAAATGCCACAAAAGACATGTGTTTAGCGCAGAAATGGTTCGAACAAAGGCAATAAATTTCAAAAGACCCAACCGAAACTCATTTTGCATACATGCCAATCAACGCGTTTCTCATTTAATCAATGAAATCGAAAATTCAAGGTGTTGCACTTATTGAAAAATATAATAATAATCAAACAAACATAAATCGAAGGGTCTGTCGGATTTGATTTGGGAAGCAACGCCCCAGACACACAACAATCCCTTTCACACAAATTAATGAATAAAATAATGGAAAAGAGACAATCCAAAAATCTGGAGAGAGAGAAAGAGAGAGAGAGAGACAAAAACTGATACAACATCCATAACTTTGTCACTTTACGAGCAATTAATTTATGCGTTGACAATTCTAATGACTCTTGATATATTCTCTTCATCTCCGTGGATGTCGATGCTGTTCTGATCAGCGCGATAATATGCATGGGTTTTGGGGAGCGTGTGTTGCCTGGATTGGATTTGTATTGGGAATGTGGATCCGATTCCGAACAAAGCGATAATCAAGCTGAAAATAATCATATAATATTAATAATCATAAAACGTATTGAAATGAACGCTAACTAGTTTATTTGATTAAAGGCCGATTTGGATGCTCAACGTATGCCCTCGTAGCCCGCTTACCCGTGTTTGATCGTAATTTGATATTGTGTTAAAGTATCGCTGCTCGATCTACACGATTGTCTGAGTTGGTGTCTGAGTCGATCGCTCGGATAACACTTTGGTTTTCTGGCCTGGAAACTGGTTTCGGGATTGAATTGATTTTTGAATTACACTTTCGATAAGAAATCGGAGTACGTGAAAGCTTATTTTGGGGCTTCGAAATAGGATCAAGACTGGCTGATGTACTTTTTGGATCAATTTTAAATTAGATAATTCATATTCTTGACATTTATTTAGGCTAAGTTTTTAGGGGATAAAAAGCCTTAAATCCTCAGCCAAAGGGTTCTTATATCTTCTCTCTCTTGGAATCGAGTATAATAAAAATCTATTAGCAAATCTTCTACGAATCAGCAAGCCGAAAGCCATTTAAATTAGGGAATACATTTCACCGATTTTCAGACATTGTATGGAATGGAGGGGAATGGGATTTTTTATGGCTTTGAAAGCGGTTTTTAAATCAATTTCTGCGAACGCCACTTGGCACAGTTCTAAATCAAGCGAAGCGCCCCAGTTTGACATGTGTGCAACATTGTGTCCCCTGCTCGGCTCTGGCATTGAAATTGCATCCAAAATTATCTGTTTCTTTTTTGTTTCGAACGAATGAGGGAACAAGGAAAACGAGGGGTGCAAAAAAAAATTATTTCATAGCCTGTCATAAATGTCGGCAATGTGGGCCTTTGGCTGCGGCACAATTTCCCTCTGCAAATGCTTCGAGCTGCCGGTGGTTCTTCGTCCTCAATGTTCCACTGTGCATGCTCCACAATTTGCAGCATCTTCATCTCCATCTCCATCTCCATCTTCTGGAGCGGTGTAGAGCGGTGCAACGTTATTATGATCTTTTAATAGCCCGCAATTTTCTCACCTCGCAAAGTGTGAATATTATGGTGTAATTGCATCAACGCATCAACTCCTACCAATTTCAGGTTGAGGGCTAAAAAGGCCGCGCCAATTGCCAAAACCGTCCGACCCCAGTCCACAGACCCAGGAAAGGAACAGGGGGGAGGGGCAGCATACAGCATACAGCATCCCATCCCATCCCATCCCATCCCATCCCATCCACCTATGTATGTCGATGCCGCCGCCGGGCCCTGCCTCATCATAACTTCTGTTGGGGCCGCCGCCAAATGCTGTGGTCGGTTGGGATCTGGTCTTGTGGGGCGTTGATTGTGGTGCAACTCCTTCTTTTTTTGCTGTTTGAGGCATTCTCTGCCATTTGGCCGTGGCTCTGTGGATTGCCGACAGGTTCATGTTACCTGATGCTCTGTCGGTTGCCTCTCTCTCATCTCATGTCGATCCTTGGCCTTTTTTACGAAATTATGGCAAAAGTGCGTAATTATTTTCTGTGCTCTTAATTTTCGTAAAGTTTTTCGGTCGATCCAGGGTTCGGTTATCAAAATTACTCACTGCATGAAGAGCATTTTCCGAAGACGGTAAAGGGCGGTAAAAGTTCTTGAAGCTTTTCCCTAGTACTCCTCTGACCAAAGTCTTTGTTAAGGTCTTGTCATATCCATCTAGGTGTAACGTCTATATCCCAAACCAATTAGGTCTGAAGTATTTGATGCAGCATGATTTTGCTCTAATTTGCTTACAAGCCTCGCTTTGTCTGAGACTCTTGCCCCATCAGCACGCATTAGGTTCACACCCAGCAACATTTTACTTTACACATTGCACACAAATTGTCGCTGGAGCTGCTGGTTCTGCCTCTTGTTGCAAGGCCAAAAACCAGTACGTCCTAGCAGTGGCCTGACTGTGTTGCCCATGTTGCTGTGGCTTCTGCTGTTGTTGATACCAATTTGATGGCATAATTTCAACATGCCCCACGGCCATATAAATTTGTATGTTGCTGTCGTTGCCATCGTTTTGCTGTTGCTGTTGTGCCTCTTTCTGCTGCTGTGTGTGTGTGTGTGTGTGTCGAAGATGTGGCAAATTTAATGCCAAACAACGGCGGCAACGTCGCATCCTGGCCGGGATTTCAATTTTATGCCCAAAAGGTACGTCAACATCACTGTGGCTGCTTGTCCTGCCTGCCGCTACAGTTGCCGCATAATTGTCGGTCCTCCACTGGCCCCCAGTTCGGTGTCTCAGCTTCTGCTCGTCATTCCGGCCATGCTCTCAGATCATTCGTTTCAGTTTTAATATACCCTGGAATAGTTTGAGTAAGAATTGGTCCAGGCTTTGGTTGGACTGAGGAAGGGATTGCTTAAACAGCTTCTTCTACAGAATACCTACAATGGGTATCCCCATAATCGACTCTTTTATACATAGTAATTGTGTTTGAGCGCCTAGTGTAGAGAGCTTTGACCAGAGATCAGGTCCGGCTGTGCTGGCCACGCTTGATGACCCCCGGAGGTGTTAAAAATTGGAAAATGCAAATGCATAAAAATAATTTATTTCTCACTAGTTGCACTTCTAAGTTGGAGCCGCCATTCAGGCATCAGGCTGGGATTTTGCCACGGCTGGGATACGGCTGGGAGCCTGCTGCACACACACAGTAGCTGACACAATTGTCATTTTGGCGGTGGCTGGCGTGGCGGTTGTCCCGTCCGCCTTGGCGAAAATCGCACTCAAGATTTATGCCACCTTTGGCGGAGGAGCCACCGCCAAGCGTTCGGCTGCTCGGCTACTGGTTTTTTGCATATCTACCCGTGCAGTGTTGTTTTATTTTCATACCGCAAGGGTTTTAATTTCACACCAGACGCCAGTTTCCAGTTTTTGTTGGTGTTGCTTGGACTCCGCTCCCCGACTTCCCTGGCCCGATCTCTAGTAGTTATGTTGTCTATTATTGGCTGTCAATATAAATGTCAAACTGTGGCTCTTAATAGCCTTTCAAAAGGCCCGCTCTCGCCCGGGTCTTTGTCTTTCAGCCGGCTTTGGTTATATTTAATTAAAAAATAATGCCACTTCCATGGCTTGCTGTTTCCTTGCCACAGCCCCATTTTGCTTTGGGTAAAAGCTGTTGCCATGAAAGGAAGTGGAATTCAATTATCTAGGATTGCTTCAAACCAAGATCTACGTACTCCAGCATAAACAACCTCAAGGCTAATTAACTGCAATTTCAATTAGTTTCTCCCCAACAATATTTCATCGGCAATTCCCAAAGTCTGTCTGTATCTCCAGACTCTTTACATTCGTTTTTCTGTATGTACGTGTAACTGGGTACAGTGCGGAACTCTTTATATGGCTACACCCCCCACACAGACTGTGAGAGATAAACATAAACGCTCTGTTCGATCATAAAAAACGTACTAAAGTTGTTGGTAATTTGTAAAAGAGCGCGCCGAAAAGTTTTTGCGGCACGAAAATGGTAGCCGAAAAATGTTGTGTTATGTTGTGCCGCCATTTTGTTTGTGGGTGGAATGCGCACCCACACATCCATGTGTATACCAGCATGGAGTGTTCATGTACTCGTATATAAGGCGAAGGTAGGGTGCATCGCGTAGAGGAAATTTTATTGGTATTTTTTTGCGATATGAGAGCTTTGGCGTGCGTTGATGAATCACCTTTTTAACTGTTCTAGGAGTAATATTATAAAATATTTAATTGATTGAAATCTATCTACAATTTACACATATAGGTATTTTTAATTGAATTAAACACTCCATTATTTTTTATAGAATTTTCTTCCAACAATGTTTTTCGTTGAGCTTGAGTAACCCCAATGTAAGACTCCATTTATACATATAAATATGTTCATCCCGTTCATTCTGTTTTTCGGGTGCGGAAAGGGTTTGATAAACTTTTTACACATTATATGGGTAACGTTTGTCCCCTCTCGCCTATCCCTTCCCACACCCATGGGCTGCTCCACACTTGGCCGACGCCTTTGGCCGCGTAGTGGGTGTAAAAAAGTTGAAAGCAGACTTAATGGCGCCACTTGCGCTTAAAATTTATTTTATGATGCGCATGCTAAGCCACAGTTGAATTTTAAAATACATCCAAACACACACACACACACACGAAGACACACTCTAACACACAGATACTCAGTCCTCTGCTGCACTGAAAAAATAATTATGGATACAAAAGTCAGGGAAATTTTTATTTCACAAAGAACTAAATACCCATGTCAGATACAACGCTCTCTGAAGCCATAGTTGTTTTAGATGATATTCAGAAAAGAAAAATCTCTAATACGTAATTGCTAGAAGAATTATTCTCAGTGTGCGCATCCTTGTTCTGGTCGCTTATCCTTAAGGGAACGCGTCCGTTACTGCCCTGGGAGGAAAAACTCTTTCGAAAAAGTTTCGCGCTACTTTTTTAGCCATGCGTTTGTGGTTGGGGTTGGGGTTTTGGGAGTTTTGCGGGTTGAGGTTGGGCTTGGTAGGGTGTGGAAAATGGCATGTTAGCATGTGCCTTGGCTGTCAAGAACGCTGCGGGGCTTAACGAAAGGATTTATGTATCAACGCTTTAAAATTTGGCTCAGATAACGCGCGTTTAATTGGCTCTGGGAGCGTGTGCAGTCCAACAAAAACTTATCCTTGGTCCTAGGTCCTGGCTTCCCTTGGTCTCTGGGGCTCATATGAATTCCACATTTTTCCGTACACAAACTCACACAGACAGACCAATTTATACATACGTATTTGTGTGCTAACTGCTTTAAAATCTTTTTTAAAAGTGCGTGTCTGAGTTTTAGAAAATTGAGTGTTGGTTGGTCGGGGGTGGGATTGTGACGGGAAAGAGTAATAGTCCATGAGATATGCAATTATTTTTGCAGGGTAAATGACTATATTTAAGTGACATAAGTTTGGAAATATATAACAAAACTTTACCAAAAGGAAGACTTCCAATAAATAAAATCTTATACATTTACCAGAAAACGAATCAAATCTCTTAGCAATCAAAAAAGTAAGCCCATCTCTTCCTGGTTTTTATACACAATTTTCAAAAGAATTCGTCTCAGCAACTCTTAAGCCTTCTGTTCAAACTGCAGCTGTTATGGATCTCTACAGACCCATTTTATGAGTTATGTCCCCACTTTGGAACAAAACAAATTATCAGAAATCATACATTGTTTAGGAAAAATTCCCATCAACCCTATCAGACGGCACGAATGTGAAAGGTACGACCTTGAGGGGCCTTGGCTTTGGTCAACTTAACACATAATACAGAGCAGAGCATGTGGAAAAGTTCTTGGGCGAATAAAAATTAGTCTTTCGCCATAATCAAGTCATAATATTGTGATAACTATTGTCCAACCTCCGACTGCCATAAGCAGCTTAAACTAAACAAAAGTTGGAGCCATTGCAGAGGTCCGTCTCTCGGGAAGCTAATCAGCTTACGTACTTTTTGTTGGCCAAAAACCGATGGACAAAACTGGACAAAATAATGTGTTAATTTGTTCAAAAATCGAATCAAAGCTGACAACAAAGCCCCAAATGTTGGCCAATCTGATGATATGGCGCAAAAAGTGATCGAATCGAAAGGTTATCTTGTACAAAATCATGGCCCAGACGTTAACATAATTTTGAAACATGAAAATACACTTTAAGCGACGATAAAACGCAATAAATTAGAATTTAATTAAACTAAAAGCCGAAACGTTAATTTGACTAGAGATGAGGTGGACACCGGAATGGGGGTATTCTTTGGCATTTCATAAGACGGTAAGGCCGTAAAAATGTCAAAATATTGTGCCTGTCCCCGGACCAGAAAGCTGTCATGCTGTCAAGCATATTCAAAATAAAGAAAGAAAGAAAAAACTCTCCTCTCATTGTCATTGTCATTCAGAGGCACCTCAGAGCGAGGGCCTCCCCTGCTCTCCAACACAAATCTGTGAGACCTAGGGCCTAAGCCAGGGCTTCATTGTTGTGCCCCGCTTCTAACGCCTCGCTAAACAACATGAGCTTATGTCCGTAAACCTAATGAACGGATTAAGTCGGTGTTGCCCTCCCCTCACTCTATGCATATTCCACCATGGTATGTTTGTATGTGCTTTGTGTGAGAGATCTTACATCGGATCAACAGAACTGCCCCAGAGGAAGGGGCATCACGCTCTTGCTCTCTCCTGTGTGGCAAGGTGATAAACTTTGATATTTTAATGATATTTTCAACAAAACGTTCGTTGCACATAAAAACATCGTTTCTTCGCTCGTCTCGTGTGGCATTGAAGAAGAATTGTAACTGTTCGTCTCAAATCGGCTTTGCTTTATAGCCAGCCAGAGCCACCAACCGATGTCCGTTTGTCCGTTGTCCGTTGTCCGTTGTCCGATCTGTATCCACACACACTCTCTGCACTCTTCTGACATTAAACTCATTTTACAGGTGTTTAATAATTTATGAGCTGTAAAAATCTCAATTTTTGAATCGATGCTGTTAGTATCTTGCATCATCAGAGGATCAGGAAATCAAATGGCAGTACTAGTCCCCATATGGATGATGCAATTTGGTTGTAAGTTGGATAAGGGAAGGAGCATAGAGAGATTTTGCCACTTGTTACTAGCTTAAATGATATCAAAATATTTTCTAACGTTTACTTTTCGTTCTTCCGCACACTATTTTGACCATTTAACGCTCAGACAACAGTTTAACTTAGTCAAAAACGAGAGCCAAAACATTTGAAAGCTCCCTTTCTTTTGTTTTTGGGCATTTATGTAAATGCTGAGGAATTTTAAACATTTTATTGGTAATTTGGAAACCCAATAGCTCCCCTATCGATCATCTCGGGTGTCTTCTGGAGGGCCATTCTCTATCGTTGTGGAACGCTCCCAAAAGCGATTTTAGATTCCGTGTAACACGAAACGTTTTGCCGTTTTGGGGGCATATCTGCTACGGCCTAAGATGCTGTCGAATTTTTGTTCAGTTTTTTATGGCAATATAAACGCGACAATTAAAACGAAAAAATCAACATTTAAAATCATGTTCGGTTTAATTTCAAATCGAGTTAATGCTCATAGTCGTAGTCGTAGCTGGAAACGAGAGTCATATAAGAAGAAAAAAATAAAAACTGGCTGTCTGATCAGCGAAGCGGCTACTTGAGGCCCGTCTGAGCCATGTTATCTATGTGGCAGCCATCCACAGTCATGTCAGACAATCAACTTAACCAAGTTAGTCAACCGGAGTTGGTCATTTCATTCAGCGGCTAATAAAATGCCTAAGTTATCCCACATGAGAGGCGATCGCAGTCGCTATCCGAATCGCAATCTCATGGATATGGAGATGGAGATGGAGCAGCTCATGGCACATCATTAAAATCAGCGTTTACATACAGCAAACATCAATGCAAACAACAAAACTTTTTTAAACTGCAGATAAAAATCAGCAAAGCGCACCGCACCTCACCGCACCTCACTGCACCACCGCTCTGGAACAAATGTGAAAAATATTGTATAATTTACATCTAAACGAAAGCGCGGAACACGAACATGTCTGGTGGGATCTGTGGACGGGGTTGGGGTGCAGACGGACAGGTTGGAAAGCGTTGGCCAAGATTGCTTACTTCCTGAGACAGAGAGTAGAGACCGTAGAGGCGGAGTACGAGCCTGAGCTCATTTACAATTCCAATTATGCTCAGCATTTGGAATACCCTTGCTGTTGGGACATTATGAATACGATCAAATGTTTGCAACGTTGAGAAGACAGCAACGTATACAGCATTATATATAATGTGGATCAGACGAGGGTATCTAATGCTTCGATCTACAAAAACCAGCATTCCTCTCATGTCTAATTACCCGACGATCAACGCTCTCTGGGGACGGGGAGAAGATCGGCACAATTATACACATTCATACTTATACATACATCAACGACGTCGTCGCGCTGATTTCATTTGACTACCAAAGGCGTGGGCCAAGTGTGGATATGCCCGCTGGTCATCATCACCTTGCTGCACGCCTTCATCTCGGTGGTGCCTCTGCCACTGTCTCTCTTCTCTCATCTCACTCGATCCTTAATTATCGTATATATTTAATGTGCAGCTAATTGTGTTGCAATCATATTGCCGTACAGCGAGCAAGTATTTTAATTGCCCCTGCACATGTATTCCATTTTTTACCTGCGCTTGTTTTTTATTTCGTTTGTACATTTGTTGGGATGCATTTTCATTTCAATTTCACATTTTGCTGCGGACTGTGGGCTGTGTGCTGGCTCTTCTTCGTTCATTACACATACGCCGTGTATGTGGCATGCAGCATATATTTTTTTTCAACAGCTGTTAAATTAGTTCAACACTTCAGTTGACGGCATGTTCCATTGGCATGACATTCAACTGACAGTTGGTAATCTCTGGCATGTTGGCAATTTCAGACAGAACGACAAGCGAACGGACGGACAAGCGGAGAGACAATCGTACGGATGGACGGAAGGACAGACCAACTGACAGACAAGCAAAATGTGAATGAGACATGGAGAGCGGAGACGTGTGGCAGCAGAGTACATTGCTACTGCGGACAGGGCATGGCTGCACTGCAAGAAATAATTGTAATTAATTGTTGTTGCATAATTAATGCAAATATGCTGGAAATAGAGAGATTATAAGATGCTTTACACGATGGAAAACGAAAGGAAAAAGCTTGTCAAGCAGCTTCCAATAATTTCGTCTTTTTTCTCGCAGTGTGTTACATACTTACATGCCTCAAGTTCAAGTTGAGTTGCATGCACTGTTGCCACAAATAAAATTGTTGCACTTAAGCAGCACTTACAACAACCAGCAACCTAGGCTCTGGGGCACTGTGCAGTTCCTGCCTCGGAAGAGGGCTTGGGATCTGGAGATCGGTGTGTCTGGAGCTTTGCAACCCGAGGGCGGCTTGTAAATATTAACGTTGATGTTTTTATTATGATTAACATAAAGGGTGTGGCTGGGCCGGGGACTCCAAGGCGCAGCTATCTACAGATTATCGAGCCATTTAACCAAACACAATTATCGCACGGTCCGGCGAGGTGACCGAAAATAAGACAATCTTCTGGCTGGTTTCAGGGATCTGGTTGGACCTGGTTGGGGTTGCGTGGGTGCTCCACGTTGACGGTTGGTTTGTCCACCCAGTTGGCATGTCTCTCGTCGAAGAGAGTCAATAACAAAGCATTTTTCAATGCTGCGATGACGATGGCTCAGACGCAGCGACGACGATGAGGCACAGTGAAAACCACCTGCTGCGTCCGGACTCCGGACACAGGGTTCGGTAATCAGTTAAATGGCCGAGAACGGGGGAGACAGACGCTGTGGAGTCGTCGAGGAAAGACACTACTGACATTTGGCTGTGTGGTGCCACAATGAACACGCCATAAAGCAAAAGTCAAACAAAAAATTAATAAAAGCGAACACAGTCTGGCTTGTGGGACTTGTGGACTGGTGTGTTTGTGTCTGAGAGGATGGGACCTGCAGTTGGCCTTTTTGCATGTCGAACGATCGATCAAAATATAAACGAGGGTATGCAAATGTTAGGGGACTCCACTGGCTTACTGGCTACCTACCTACCTACCTTCGACTGCCCATCGATGAGGACCACTTCCAAAGCAGCTTATAAGCATACGTATCCTTTCGAATGTTTCCCCTAAAAAGAGCCTTAAAAGGCAGAAACCAACACCAGCACATACCTTAGGCATTAAAAGCGCATATAAAACTGTCAAATTGTTTTGTGCCGTTCAAAAAATTATGAGCCTTCATTAGCGTTCGCCTTGTATGCAGTTTGTTAAGTGAAATTGAAAACACAGCCTCGTACCCGGGATTCGGGATTTGGGTTCACTCTGGGACGACTCTGGGACTGCCTTTTCGGCCTTAACACTCGCGCATTGGGTCTGTGGGTCTGAGCACATTTTGGGGTCTAACGCATGTGTTGACAGCTTATTAATGTTTGGCCATAAATCGAACGGAAAGTAACAGGCTGCAAATCTCATTTGCAAAAGGGGCAACAGTGTTGCACATTCGTGGATTCCAGAAAAATATCAGAGTGCAGAGCTGAGGCTCAAGTTTTAATTGGACATACATTCATTCAGTTTGAAGGTGTACTTAGAACAGTCTATACAGCAGTTGGAAAATTTAGAAAGTGAGCTTTAAATTATGAAGAAAACTGAAGGAAGTATGAACAAATATAAGGTGACGGTGTCCAGCCCAAACCTCTGCTGCGCCTTGCCAAACTTTGTCGACTTTGACTGAAGTTTAATTGGAATAATCCACAAGCAAACCAATTGAATTCAAGTGGTTAAAGGTCTGTTATTAAGCGTTTCAAGCACCACATCGCACCCACTGGGTGGTCCTCAAACTAACAGCAATAGTTTTGTGGCAAAAATTGCAACACACTCGTCACCGGCTTTGCCTGCTTGAGAATTCCACAACGAGTAGTAGCAGAAAATGGTCCGCAGCCTGTCCGAGCCATAATGCTGTCAGATCTGACAGTTATAATTGCCCCATCATAATGCTGCGTCATGTCTATGACAATTTAATTGTGGCTAGGAAAGCGCGCAATTATAGTACATGTCGAGAGCTGTGGAGTAGAGACGAGAGGAAAATTATGAATACTCGTACAAAATCTACAATGTGAAATGCAATTGAAAGCTAAAATTTGCATCAACTGGCGGCAGCCTTACACCCAATTAAAATTGTTCACACGTTTGCATAATTAATACTCAAATAGAGCACTTGTCAGCTTGTGACGATGCTGCGGCATTGTGTCTGCGACTGGTTCCGAGGGTCCTGGGCCATCAAAGTGCGAATTTGCAACAAAGTTGAACGCTTCTGGGAAGGTCGTCCCCATGGCCTGGCTAATTATGATTTTTAAGCAACAGACAGCAGTTTGACAGAAATGGGCGGCCTGCAGCATATATATTTTACGAAAATGACAAATAAAAATGTTGCAAATATGCGAAAAAAATAGCATTAAAATTAAAAGGAAAATCAGGCCGCGGAGGCCTTTGACTGACGGACAAAGTGTTTGCCTCCGCCATTGGGCAGGCGAAAACTGTCATCTGTCAATTTGACAGTTTAACTAGGTAATTAGTATGTGTGTGCCGTTGGGTGTGTGTGTGTGTGTATCAGTCGGTGGGTCGGTGTGTGGCGACTACGAGTGGAAGCGCGTCTGTCAGTGAGCCAAGAAGCAAGCCACTTGAGCCTGCCTGCCTGCCTGCCTGCCAGTATATCTCGGAGGCACCACGTTGTTCCCGCTGACTGCTGGGTCTGCCACTGTCACTGAAATGTCTCTCTTCCGCTTGTAATTCATCATTTGACATGAGGCTGACTGCAGCAGCCTCATCCTCAGCCCAACCGCTCTGCTGGTAAAGTGATATGCCTCCGCGATGATCTGCAGGCGCGCACTTCCTGCTCCCCAGGCCAGGCACATGCTTGTCCACTGCTCAGACCACTGCCACTGCCACTGCAACTGCAACTTAGACTCGAACTTGTGCTCGTACTCCTGCAATTACTGCAGTTTTAAGTGCTTCACTGCCAACTTCATTGCGGCGCATCGTCATCGTCGCGTTTGTCATTCGCATTGAAATGGAACCAAACAGACGAGTTCGCAAATAAATCATCTTGCTTCGGTTCCTCTGCCCTATGCATATCATTCCCACCCCAACCAAACTCCTCTCTGTTCTACTCTGCAACCACTTTTATTTTCTTTTCTTTACCATTTTTTTCTGTTCTGTGCTCCCCCCTTTTATTTATTTGTCTTTTAGGAGTTTTGTGTTGCTTGCAATGTTGCGGAAAATGATGTTGTATGCTGTGCTCCAGAGGATTGTGGATGGTGTGGGACCGCCGACTGCAGACACTTGTGTGCGACGAATCTATGTGAGTGGATCGCAGACTTAAGTGATTTTGAGCGTCAAGGTTGTCTACCAATAAAAAAGTTTTCGAAGCAAAGTGAGAATGCTTATGGCAGATCAGGCAGTCCTTACTAAAGTCCTTCCGTTAGGTAGCACTTAAATGTTGAATAATAACTAACATCAACTTTGAATCCAGTTCCGAGCATCCATAAGTAAAATGTGAAGGACTCATAAGTAGCGTAAATCTATTTATAGACAATCAACCCATTAAAAGCACACCTTTTTTTTAGACCTACCCAGCGATTCGTCAGTTTGTACTCCCCTTTTGATGGGTATCAATCTTCCTGGCAACAGCAACCTGCTACTTAATCTGCGAGCTGAGCAGAACGAATGGCCAATGCATTTAACAGCTAATTAGCCAAGTGGCCTTTACCCATTCGCAATTCGCAACTGAAGGAAGGATGCACCTACCCAGTGGCCATACATATGTACATATATTCAGATGTTGGCACACCCGTTTCGGATCCATCAAGTGGCTAGGCGAGACTTAATGAACTGTCTTTAACGATCATTTCGTATGCAACAGCAAACGCTGCACCAGGCAAGCACATCATTACTAAAATCACCGGTAATCAAGTTCAAACGTTAACAAAAAACAACCACGAGCAGAAATAAAACGCATAAAAATACAAAATAAAACTAGTAGAAAAGTAGAACAGGCGGCAGAAACACGCACAGACACATGTAGTGGCGATCAAAACAACATTGAAACCGATTTAAAATCGATTAACCTGTTTCTCGGTGGCACTTCATAAGCCAAGTGGCCGCCGAAAAACGTGTGCGGCAGGCAGCAACAACACCAACAGCCAGCAACAGGTTGATTTACGGCAAATTCTCACATGTCAGGCACAACGGCAGCCGCAACAACAACAACAACGGCTGCAGCCAAAGAAACAAAAAAAAAAGAAAACAGAAGAAGAACACAGAGAAATGTTGCTGTTGCCGCTGTGGATGCCGCCGCCTCTTTTATGCCGACAGAACGTTCAACAGAGAACACGCCCACAACCAGAAGGTAGGTAAAGGGTAACACAAGATACACAGCAACATCACGAACATCGTCCCATCCCCATGTCGTACATATGTACGATTATATTGTATGTAAGGTGAGAAAATGCTTGATTAGAATTTTGGTCTGAACAAGATAACGAAAATTGTTCAGCTGATTCAATGTTGCAGGTAGTAGGAACAGAAGGAGACTTTGGGGTGCACACCCAGGGTTTCGACAGGGAGATCAGCGAGTGACTCGTAGGTGACCTCTAAAATACATATATTTTTGATGCGCTAATGTGGGCTGGGTGCTGGGTTTTGTCCCTAGATAAAACACCAAAGCGAGGAAGGGCGAATTCGCGTCACTGCGAATTCCAAGCACGAGAGCAAACGCAAAGAGAAAACGAAGGAGAGCGAATTGAGAGCGAGAGCGGACAACCGATCGGCGAGAGAGCGCCGTAAGAGGTGCGAGACCAGACGAAGAACGACGCAGAAATCTAATTTTTTTACCGTTATGCCATATTTCATCACTTATTAACCTTTACCAATAAACAATAATCAAAAACGCCCACACTAATATTGCGTAAATAAAGCATTTGATGTTGTTTTTCTGCCAAGGAGATGAATCAACCAATTTTATCTCTGATTAATGCTGTCTCAATCCTAGACACTGCCCAAAAACCCCCTTATTTTTATTTCAATGCCCTCACACTTTGAACCCCTGCCCAACTCCTTTAGCTTTAGGCTAATCCTAATTTCACGCCCAATACTTTAAAAGTGAAATTTTAATTTATTTAGCGTAACAATTTTATAAATTGCTCTCATTGCAGTCAGCACGAGTGCCGGCCGTCCACGGGGGTTGGGCTTGAGGGCAGATATTTGTGGATATGGAGGGAGACCTAGCCATGGGGTTGTTAATTCAGCGTAACTTTTGTGCGTCCTTCTCGTTGTTGTTGCTGTTGTTGCTGCCACGAGTGCCAAGTTGTGATATTTCGCACATTTTACCCCTTTTGTGTCTGTGTTCTGGTTCTCGGTTCTCGGTTTGGGCACTCTTCGGGTAGTTGACTTGATTTGGCCATCACTGAGGAGGGTTTCTGCGTTCCGTTCCAGTAAAGGGGCGGTGAACTTTTGTTTTATAGGGTTGACTTAATCAGCGACGCTTCCCTTTTGTTTGGCCCAAGTTGACAGTTTATTTTCGTTGTTATCTATGGTCTCATTAACGGGGTAAATCGCCATATATGCTTCAATGATTCTTGACTTTGCTGTTTGTTGTTTTCTAGCTATGGCTATAGTTGTTGTTGCTATTGTTGTTGTTGCTGCTGCTGGTGGCTGTTAAAATCAGTCAAGTTTGAAATCAGTTTCAGTAGGGCAAACCCACAAATCGAGAAACTTGAAATGAATCAAGTTTAAAGATGTTAAGGGGAATAAAAAGGAGCAACGAATATTAGAAGGGTATTTAAGGGAATTCAAATTTAAAGATCTTCTAAAACGTATGTAAATGAACTCTGTCTAAGGGTACATTTATGACTATGACCGAACTATGGCATCCATTCCTTTCGAAGTCCAACGAACTTGCCCATCACACGACATATGTTTGTCCGACAGTTTTGCGAAAATGTTAATAATTTAGTTTTAATGTGCCTTTTGTTACTGGTGCATTGTGCAAATAAGGCAATAAATTGACAAAACACGCAAATGGCTCATTAGCTGGGTCCCAGTTCTCGTCGCCAAGAGGAGGCGGTGGAGGAGGAGGTGTACCCCTAACGCCATTTGCTGTGTGGCAATTAATAAACTTTACAGCTCATTATTAAGCATTATTGTCTTTCAACATAGGTAGACACTCGAGCAGGCACGGACACCAGCCAGGCCTCTCCTCCGCTCCCGATCCGATCTCTCCATAGCTCATGCGCTTCTTGGCCAGGAAGTTCGAGCCCGGCTCGTTGGTAATTGCCGCACAGAGCAGCAACAGAAGCGACTCATATTAGTTGCAGTAATAATTCATTTCGACTCATCTTCGCTTCAATTAAAAGAGTAACATGTCCGCTATCACCTTTCCATCTGTGGTGATGAGTAAATTGCATGCACCTCGATAACGCTTCAGTTGTCAATGCAATACCAAACCACAAGCACAAGTACATACAAACATATATCGCTTTATATAATAGTAACTTAGAGCTATGTGTGTATGCATATTCATGGATAGACAACGGCCTTGTCTTGGTCTGGACTCTGGAGTGTGTGTGAACTGGCGGCCGCTTTCATCACTCAGAGCTTGCTGATTTGACAGACATCTTTTCAGGAGGAGTTCTTTTCACTAAGCCTTAACATGCAATGCTGTTGGTTAGGTAGGAGGTCTGCTGGCTAAGAATGGGTTGCTTAATTGCAATGCAAAATTCGTAGAAGGGATAAACATTGCAAACCATAAAAAGAAAAGAATAAAAACTGTAGTATGAAGATTATTATTGAGATAAAATAAAGCATAAAACAAAGAGTAAAGCATTAATAAGATAAGCACAATTCAAAATCCACAAATTAAAACGATGAACATTTCATTTTATAATAGTAATTTCGTACCAGGCTTACCCCATGCCACTGCTACCCTATTTTATTTACATTTTCGAACAATATGTACGGACATATGTTGGCATTGTTTTGATGCTCTTTTCGTGTTAACACTTTGTAATTTCTCGATGCAGAATCACTGATGTGGAATCCTGTCAAGTGAAAGGTTCACGGCAACGCCGGACCTGAGTGAGCCATAAATCAATCCGCCAGGACGGAGACTTGTATAAATTTAAATTGAGTGACAAAACAGGAAGAGCGTAGAAATACCACCTATACAACTTGTTCAGGATTAAATGATGTGTAAAATTGAACCGTTAAACATGTCCACGGGGAATACTCGGAGAGTTTTCCAGCTTCTTTCTTTCGTTCCTCCATGCCAGATCGGTAACAGCCTCGAGATACATACGGATATGCAAATTGGAATGAGACTTGTTTCTCGACTTCTTGGTAAAATATTTGCCATGTCCATCTGCTGTCATATTAAAACTTAACAAATGCAGAGAGAGGGAGAGAAAGCCAAATGCTTTTGACACATTTTGTAATTGTCATTTGTGGGGACAAGCCCAAACACAAAGAGCAAAGCCACAGATACGGCCACAGCCGAGTTGATTTGCTAATTGCTGAATATGTCTCCAGATAATCAATGTTTAAACTTTGACACGGACGCAAAGCACACTACAAGTCCGAGTCCAAGTCCGAGTTGCTCCCAAAATTGACACGACAATTACGAGTACTGGGATGAGAGTACCAGAGGTCCCAAGCAGGTCTCTCCATAGGTATCCACATCCCGGTCAGCTGCCGGCTCATTTGCTGACCACAGCGTGTCGTGTGCTAACAAGCCAAAGTGTCTCATGTCCCTGTCCCTGTGCCTGTGCCTGTCTGTGTCTCTGTCCATGTCCATTACTGTGTCCTCCTGCCTGATGTCCTCATGTCCTTATGCGAATGTGTTACTTTTGGGCTGTCTTGAGTAGTTATTGTTATTACACTGACATGTCGCAGAGGCCCAGAGCAACAGCAGTCGAACCCCTTCTTTTAAGGGTATTCCTGTCACTCAGCTTGCGGTTGGACAGAGGTCTCTACCCCCAGTTCCTATCCCTGACTAAGCTTTTGCGGTTTGCATTTCTTTCTTGTCTGTTTCCCTCATAATTAAAAGCACATTAATTAGCGGCCAGCCCATTATTTCTTTTGCCAAGTGTTTCGTGTCTTGGGTCTTGGGGGTCTTTGTAGTTTCGCATTTGGTGTCGATAGAAAAGCGTTGATGTGTCAACCAAAGCACCAACAACACATACCCATTCGCTTTGATCTCTTCAGATGGTGCAATGCGAGGGAAAATAACAAAAAATAGGGGAAACATAGACAGAGGAATGCAGTTACAGTGAGGGGTTGTCGGACCAGGCAGACTGCTGAGTGCGCTGCTGTAAAGATAAGTTTTGCATCTTACACTAACAGTGCAGCGGATTGATATAGGTGCCCTATTATATATTTAAAAAATATTTCTTTCCCAACTACAGCGAGTTTTTACAGTCACCAGAACCCTACAATGGCACAGGCCACTGCTTCAACTTCTTGTAGAGACAAGCAGGCAGCCAGAGAAACCCACAAAACGCACTGACTAATGCGCGACGATTAGAAGCTGAGCCAAATATATGAGCATATATGTATGTAAGTAGTATCAAAGCAGACGGCAATGTTTTCTATATATAAGAGCGCACACATTGATACGCACCCACACAAGGACAAGGCGAAATCTCTTTGCAAAATGTCGCCGACGACATTTTATTTCGCCAGATTTTCTTGACTAATTTTTCATTTTCATGCGAGTACAGCAAAAAGAAGAGAACATATAAAATCTGAGTGTATCTGGTACACGTTTATATGGCATATATGTATATAGAAATATCTCTGTATGGCAGACTGTTGCATTTGGCACGCAGCACAAGGCACAATTAATCACGGACAGTGCGTGGTGAAGCGGGACTCTGGGGGATTCTCTTTTAGCCTGGGAGATGTGACAAAAATTTCGCTTGATTTTGTCTTAATTAACGCCAAACGCTTCAATAGCAATAAAATATGCCTCTGGCGAATGGCCACCGCCAATGCCCCGACTCCATTTAATGCCCTGCCCCAGACCATCAGTCAACGCTCCTGTGTGTGTATGCCACATCGGCATCGGCTACACTAAAATTCACGCATCATTCGCACATTTGGTGGCAGACACAGTCTGACACGGGTGCCCGTACCCGGTTCCTTCTTTAATTGGACCACACAGCGTCTGCCTTGCCCAAATGGTAGCTGGCGGTTATATTATTTCTTATTCACTTTTTAATTCCAATACGAGTATATCCCTCTTCTTTCATTTTTTCGGGGAGATTTCGACTACGTCGCCAGTTGGAACATTTGTCTTATTTTGCGCTGACAACTCTGGAAGCTGCTTACGATCGGGTGTAGGTGTTGGTTTCGGTATCGGTGTCGGTGTCTCGTCTGCCTCATCTTTGGGGGTCTTAAGTGTCGTTGAACTACAGCACATCCAGCACATCCAGCACATCCAGCAAGTGGTTCGATTGCAACTTTATTGCCTGAAAGTTATGGACTTGTTGGTTTTCCTTAATTAGCATATGGCAAACTGTAATTTCAAATATATTACATTGTAAGCAGCAACTGAAAGCCGTCTTGAAGTGATTAATATGGAATTTCTGTGTTGCTTAGAAAATAGATTTTTCACGTTCTTGGACATTTTATGTATACAACTGGTTGGATGTCAAAATTCATAAGCAAACACACTTGTCATCTGGCCCTGAATTCCGTAATCAGACTGATATTTCTATGCATAACTTACCTTTTGAGTGGTATTAATGAAGCTGTCAGTCAGTCAGCAAGTCAGCGCATGGGCCTGGCCCTGGCCCCCAAAGTGAAAGGCAACTTTCAAGAAGCGTCTCAGCTTTCTTTCAGGGTAGATCATGAGCACACACACACACAGAGAATCCTCTAAATCTAAGGGACTGACTCATCTGACTCAGTCTCTATGTGGCTTATTTCATAATCGAATCATTCATCGATCATTCAGCCAGTGCGCGTCATATTTCGCTAGAAAAGTAAAAAGAAAAAGAATAATCTAGCTTCGAATCATGTTCAACTGTCGCTTGGCTGGCAATGTGGAGCCGTTGTGGCCAGACAATAGTCGCATTAGACTCCCACTCCCACAGACGTGTATGGGTCCGATCGTGACGGCACATTGTTTATAAGGTGTGAAAATATTTAAGACTTTACATGAAAACGTTTGCCTACAAAACTGTTGATCGTTGAAAATTATGATTGATCACCAGGCGATTCAACGCTCAACAATTGATTCGATATAATAGATTCAAGCTGAAACAACTTGTTGTCCTTTCATACGGATATGGATTTTCTTTCTTGTTTCTTTTATTTTTTTCAGATTTTATTATATCACCTCTCTGTAGTTATCATAAAATAATTGCCCCATAGATTTATGTGTGCCTGCTTCGGGGCCAATCGATCAGCGTTTGTCAGTTCACTCTTAGGCTGTCTCATGTGGGTGGCTCGCTTTTCGGACTCACTGTTGCCATTGTGTCTGCGTGTGGGTTAGCTCCAGGCCATAAACAGCGGGTTCAGGTATCAGGTATCAGGTTTGGAAGGAGGAGAGTTGTAAACTTTGGTGAACAAAAAACTAAATTTGGTGCATGTTTTTGGATATAAGAAATATTGTTTTATTAAGTCCAACAAATACGAATTAATATTGAGATCGATGTGTAATTGGGAGTCTTATATGCTACCCCTATATATTTTTTTTCCACCTTGCCGTCAAGGGTATCTCCGCTTCCATTCAGCATTGAGTGTGTTTCCCTTTCTAGTTTCTGTTTTGTGGGACACACCTTTCACTTGTGTGTTTTTTTGGCCTACGCACTGAATACTTTGTTTGTTGATTGCCGAAATCTTAAAAGACTTGTCAATCAACACAGTTGACAAGGTTTCCCAGCGGCTAATTAAGAGTTATGATCGAAGAAACAAGCATAAATTGTTGGCAAGTGGAGACCAAAGGCTGGGCTACCGATCAGCCTCTACATAGATACTGGTATAACTCTGGTATAACAAAGCCTAGGCTCTGGCAACATGTCAAGAGCTAAACTGAGTAGAGCCTGACTTTGACTGGGGTCTTGGCCTGGTCTTGGCTTTTAGCACCCCAAAGCTATTTTCACATAAAGCGGCAATGAACACGTTACAACCTGGAGATGGGAGTGACAGTGGACGAGTACAGGTATCTCCTGACATGGAACTCGGCCTTTATCGAGCAGCACAAATTGAGTTTATTGCGCCGACGCCTTATTGCTAGCAAATTACAGGTCGGCGCTTTTAACTTTGTGGCAGGATACCCTGGAAGTGCAACTGCCACAGCCACAGCCACAGCCACATAGAGGGGGCTGCCGAGGCTGCTAATGAGTGGAGCTGATGTGGCCAAAGGGTTTTCCTTTTCTTATGAGAGAGTGGCCTTATTGTTATAAATTTACCTTTTCGTTCGTGGCTGCTGGCACTCTCTCGCTCTCTGTCGCTGACGCTGAGAAATGCTCTTAATTTTTTCTCACCTCGTTGCATTATTTAACGCAAATTAAAATAATTTGCGGTTCCGTTTCAGCGCGGCCGCTGCCCCAGCAATCCATCTCTCTGCCTGGACTTGGAACAGGTTCAGGTGGCAGGTTGCAGCTCAAGTGCGACAGTGCAACAAATTCAAGTGCAACACGCATATGCGGCTAAAGAAATGGTTCAAGAAAAGACCCCCTCGATACGAAGGGGCAAGACGAGGTACCTGGAGAGAAAAATGAGAAAAAATATTGCAATTTACATTTGCAGCAATTATGAAAATGAATTGGAGGAAACTTGCGGCGGCAGCAGCAGCAGCAGCAGCAGCAGCAGCAGCAGCAGAGGAAACGCAAGTGGCAGTGGCAGCAACGTCAATGTCGGTCGGCCAACATATAAATTGAAAGCAAATGCAGTAACATTTATTTTAATACTCTTTCAAGGAAGAGCATGAAGACTTGAAGAGAGTAGTGCAAAGCGTGTTCAAGTGGAACTTGCAAATCTTTATAGGGAACTTTGATATTCGTTACTTTGTTTATATAAAATTCTTCTACATTTTGTGCACTTTTTCCCTCTTTCTCTCTCTGTGTCCGCCTGTCTGTTTCTGTCTCTTTGTTTGCCGTTTGCTGCTTCCGCACTTATTATGACAGGTGACAACACTTGAGGCGCGCCAAGAAGGAAATGAATGTGTCGCTGCTGTAGTACTTCGTTGTTGCTTCATTGTTCCTGTAGCTGGTTGGTGATTCTCCACCCTGGATGGACTTACACTAGGGGTGTATTATCCACTAAGTTGTTTTTAAAAGCAAGACAAGCCATAATTTCTTTCTTACTGCGAAACAGCGAGCGCAAAACTTGTTAACTGCTTTTGGCATGCAAATGAGACATTAGTCAAACGCACTGGGCCATCAACCAACTATAAACATGCACATATAGAACTACATATATAGAAGTCGTTTATAGTCCTAACCCTTTCTGTGTGTAAACACCAACGGGGGGCCAGAAAGGACCATAAACAAATAAACACATTTTAACCCCTTTTTGGAGTTCAGCTGCTTTCAGCATTTACCTTTGCCCATTCCCACCTGCCAACGCACATGGCTTAGACAAAGGCATTAACAAATTTACTCCTATTCCGTTAATAGTTTGGCGCCCTGGCACCCAGACAGTGGCCGTCATATTCTTGGTCATATTTCTTAATGTGTGGAATATTTTTCCATGTTTTGTTCACTTTTATGACACAAAAGCCTGAAATTGTTGCCACCTTTGATGTTGGCCGTTTATTTGTTTGACTCCCTGCCAGCACTGGCCCCGGCACTGGCAACTCCTTCTCCAATTGCATGTCAGTCAATCCAGGGTAATGCCTAATAGACTGCATTGTTGATAAGAAACTACCATATAACACAAATCAACACTTGGAAAAGTGTTTTGCCCTCCCCAACATTCCCCAATGCGCCAACATTCGGATTTTGTGCGCTGACAGAAAATCAATTGCCGGTTGTAGCTGGAAAATGCATCCAACATATTTTCTTGTTGACAGCAATTTAATATTATCGCAAAGTTATTTTCTGCACGGACCCCAAAGGAGCGCATTCCCTATGAACATGCAAACCCAAGGGCAAGGGACTGGCTGTGCGTGTTGACGTTCGAATTGGAGTAGCTGGCAAAGGAAGGACCTGGGATATAGCGACTATTATATTATATGATTTAAATGTGATTAAATAAAACTATTAAGTGCACACTAAGCCCGAAACTTTATGCTAAAGAGATTATTTTTAGAGCCAAAGATTGTGGGAATTGTCGGACCCTTGGTGCATCTTGGTGCACAAAAATATTATTTAAACAGATTAGATTAGCAAATATAATAATAATAAAATTAAGATTAATGTTTGGTACATTTGTGTAAAACTTTTATGTGTCTACACTCTCTTGTCTTTCGAATTTCTTGCAGCAGAAGTTTTACTACCTTGTGACTCATAAACCGCGACACACATTCAATCATCCCGTACTCACACCAATTGGAATCTCAGTTCGAAAACAGGATTTCACTTATCATAAACAAGATGGCGCCACGTGTGGTCTCGGGGAACATCGGTGCACACATCCCGGTGCTCGGGCATTAAATCAGAAAATGTAAACAAGTGCAAAAATATCAATAAGGAACGAGGCATACGATGCGGGTGGAGGGGAGCCGCGGAAAGAGGTGCAGAGAGCAGGCAGGACTCAGCATGTTGTACATTTAATTTTCAACTTTTGACATATTTATGATAACTTGGGTCATTTACGTGCAACCTTTGTCTGGTCTGGCTGAGAGAGAGAGAGAGAGCGAGGGAAATATGATTGTTGTAGTTGGATCTTGAAGCTGAATGCCAGGTGGAAGAAGTTTCTTGTGCGCATGCGCGGCGCTCGCTTCGCGCATTCCATGTGCAGGGACCCCTGGAAGAAGAAGGAAAGAAAGAGAGGTGCGGCAGACCCTGGCAGACATTCAGTCAGCCCCGGCAGGACATCGTTTAATTGCGAACAAGTTTTTTAACACGATGTTGGACAACCTTCTGGCTTGTTTGCATAAGAATCAAGTGACGGCAGGCCCAGAGCACGAATTGAACTCGTTTCTCTGTTAGCTGTTATATATCGCCTGATTATCCTTTATCCCCTATTCTGCATCGTGGCCTCCCCATTGATAATGAGTCTTAACAACAATTTTCTTTTTCTTTTTATTGATCGCAGCTGCCCTTGAGCCATATATGTATGTATGTATGTAGCTATGCGTGAACACATATCTACATTCATATCTTGTGTAGCTGGGGTCCGATCTCTGGGCGTTGATAACGCGCTGAAAGCCACACCAAAAATTAATTAATTTATGAGTCCGTCATCCTGCCCTGAATGTTGAGAAATGCGCCACTGATGAGCATAAAATTGCCAGAGAGAATGCCTCTTGCACATTGCTAACCCACATTTCGCATGTGGCATGGACACCATAAATTCCCCTGGAAATGTTCATGCTAATGAGCGACACGCTAACTGTGCCAACTCTACAAATGCTTGCACCCAAAGCCCAACTGCTATATACTCGTAGAGAATATACTCAAAGCAGTCGTCGTGGTAATACTCCACAGGGTCGAAACATGACTATGACTATGACTATGACGATGACTACTACGACTACGACTATGGCTGTGGCTTAGCAAATGAAGCTTGAGCAGACCATGTCCTTGCCTGGCATAACTCATAATTTTTGCGTTTTCCTTTTTTCCTGCGAGTCTCGGCCCACACACGACTAGGTTTTCGGTCTCCTCTCCTCCTTGATGCGGCGTCTGAGGCTTAATTTACACTTTTGTGCCTGGGCGCGTGTTTATCGCACACACAAAATCTCTCTCTAAAACTTGCACACCTACAGCCACTGGTAAGGGAATGAATCTAGAGAAGGGAATGCCTGAGTTTGAGCTTGCGTTTGGGCTGGGTTGGGTTGGTTTGGCATGGGGAGTGGGTGCTATATGGCTCTATGGCCCGAGTGCTGCAGTTTTATAAGCTGCCAACATGCGAAAATGGGCTTTAGCAGTTGTTATGAGTGTTAACACTCATGGATATACAGACCTGGGAGCCCGGTAACCGGTAACTGTAGGACGGGAAGCAGGCTGACCCTACCATGAGACACCGAAAGCGATACCAAAACGAACATCCAAGTCCCAGTCCCCGGACCCTGACCAAGTTGCGTTCTGTTACTGTGCTTTATGATAAATGTGATTATGCTCTCAGGGGTATATCATTTTGGGGTGTGGTATGTGACATTTTTTGTCGGAAGTTCTAGGGTAAAAGTTGATGGAAAATGGACGAAACATTTATTCTGAATGTATTTCTTTTCAAGGCATTGCCAAAGCATTTCGTACTGGGTATCAAACGTTCGCATACCTTGATTCATACACTCTCCTACGTTATTTTTGGACTGATGATATAATATTTTTTACAACTCTCCCAAACCTTTCTCCACTCTTGTGCCTGGCTATTGTAATTCGCTGTAAATGTTGTAAAATGCCTGCCGTGTAATTTAATTAATAACAAAAAAATATATATGGGTGGCAAAAAAACGAGCAGTGAAAGTTTTGCAGTTATTAGTACGTTATAAAAATAGTTTTGGAATGGGTACACACTCCCTCCCACTCGTATGACCACTCGCTTGAGTGTGGAGTGGCTTTTATTAGCGTGTTTTGGAGGCTCAAATGGGGGAAAGGTTATAAAGAATTAAGAAAAATGTCAACTGGGTTGGACCGATGGTGTTCGTGTGGATGGGAAAGTGTACTCGCATGGCTACTCTTTGATGTAATTTTAAATATTTTTGCAAGAATGTATGTGTACTCATTAAAGTTGAGAGTTTGGGCATTTCTAAGGATAAGAGGAGATTTATAGCACAGGTTAGAAAATAACGTTTTTTCTTTGGTTTTTTTGCATGTACGAATTGTGGATATATTTAAATAAAATGCTCTTATTTCTGATTTTATTCCCTTGTTAAACGAAACTGCACTTAAGCCTGAAGCCATAAAAATATTTATATTTGTTGGTTTTGCATTTGTTCGAGTATGTTTCTGGCTGTAAGACAACCCGTCGTGGCGAACATTGTACAAAAAGAAACAAGGTTTTTATGAATGAAATGGGATTCGTTTTGGGGACGATCCGATTCGATTCGATCGACGAGACTTCTTGGCTACCTGGTCGCACCGCACACTCCCATACGTCATTCATAATCGCCGCTAACAAATGTTGATAAATGAACAAATTATTAACCGAATTTGGTGTTTGTTTTTTGGAGGTCTCTCTCTCTCTTGATTTGAATAAATTGTGCCATTTATCATGTCCGAGCATCAGGCCGAACAAAGGCTAACAATATTATGTTGAAATCATTGGTTAACCATTTAGGTTGAAGAAGTTTTTCATATGGAAATGGGGGCCAAGAGACCACCCGAAGTATAAGGCAAACACCCATATAGGGAAATCATCTCCCTCTCTTTCTCTCACTTCTAAGCCGGTGTTGCTTATCGATTACAACTAATCGTGATTAAGTGCATTCCATTTGAGAGTCCCCAGTCGGAGCTTGCATATGGGTCGGCTGGCAACATGCTGCAGACTCATGCTGCCACAGACAGAAAGAGAGAGACAGAGAGAGAGAGAAACGGAGAGTCCAAGACAAATTAATCGACGCGATCAATTCCGCGACTCTGACTCTCCTGCGACTCTCTGCTGCTGATTTTGATCTTCGACACTCTGGGCATGACTGGAGGCTGCCCCTCAGGAGTCACTCCCAAGATTTGCCCCGTCACGGGACGCTAGCTCAGCATTTCTGGTGGTGTTAAATAGCTTGTTTGTTATGCACCCACCCCACACACAATACATATACGTACATATATATATATATATATTCATATTCCATAGATATGACTGCCTAACACTCGATGTCAGAGCAAAGTCCGATCGCAGGGTCCCGGGATTAGCCGCCTCAAATAACTCACGATTGTTGCTGAGATTGTCAGTCATTGAGGCTCTCTCAGTGGGTTTTATTAGCACTCGACATTGTTGGATCTGTGAAGTGTGTTCTGGCTTGTTTGCGCTGATGTTGCAACAATGACGCGACACAAAAACACCCAGCACATTGTATAGAAGTCTTTTATGATGGATTCCCGTTTCCACCGAGTCATGCCACTGAGCCAGGCACGCGTCAATGTTGCCATCAATATTTTTTGGGGTTTCTGTGTGTGTCTGCTGATCTCTAAAATGTTGTACGAGTCTCTGGTCGTGGGGCGCACTTGAAAGCTGCGACAAATTTGGGTCAGGCGGAGCCACAACTGAAGGTTTCAAAATTCAACAAAAATTCTGACAAGACTTACTGACTCGGCGCTTCCGTTTTGCCTCGGGGCAATTCCAGGAATTCAATCAAAATGTTTCACACAGACCTCACGTGCCCCCTCTCGCTTACATCACATTTGCCAGCTCAACATATATTTTTATGAATTAAAATATATTTTGTTTGTATATTTATATACAAATGCAAGGACAGATCGTATGACGGATGGAGCGAGCAGCGCCCGTCGCTCGTAACAACAACAGGCCGACTAAACTGCACCGAATGCACTTTACCGCAGCGGAAGATTGTCCCAACGACTTCCAAAACAACCAAGAAAGGCTGTCTCCACGGGACGGTGCTGGGATACCCTTGCAGACAGGGGAACAAATGGTAAAGAAACGGCGTTCAATTACTATAAGGAACGATGGGTATTTTATGCTGTTGAAACATAACGAAATATTTTATTTTCCTAGCGGCAAACATTTTGGCAAAAACATATAAACCTTTTCGAAGAGCATAATGACACAAAAACAAGAAAAAACTTGGGTCAAATTATTATGAAAAATTGCGGGGCGCACTGGAAAACTATTTGCCCGACGAAAAACTGGAAAAACTTGTTGCGACTCTTGCCAAGAAAGAGATGGCAAAATGTGTGTGTTCACTGCTGGCTTTTGTTGGCGTCGTTCTTATAGACAACCAACCAAGACTGGTTGGCTAAAAAGTTGCGTGGGCTTTATTGGCAGTTTCGGTAGTGTGGAAAATATTTGGCTGAAAATTGTACAAATTAAATTAACGACATGGCGGCATTTTGATATATGTGTGTCTGTGCACGCTCTTTGATGGGTTGCATGGTGTACTCGCTTCAACCCACTCGAGATACTCATGGAGCGTTCGACTGTGTCGGGTATACGGAGGGGTTGATAGCAAAATGCAGTTGGGAGACAAAGCTGGTCATGGCCTGGGATTTATCCTAAGAATATTTCAACCACAGAATTAAAGAAAATTAAAAAACTAAAGATTTATGCATTCCCCAGTCCTTAATCCCACTGTTAACATTGTATATTTAATCATCTGAATAAACAAGATTACTGGATACCCCCTAGTCGGTAAGCGGACAATGCTGCACCACTTTTAGTCGCCATCCGTTCACATGGAAGCAACGGCTTGTGGGGTCGCCTCACTACGGTACTCCCATACTCGCACCCATGGCACACAGCGGGTGACAAGCGTTTCCATAATTTAGACGGCTGTTCATCAACGGGTCGCAGCCACGAATCCATCAACAGTGGCGCCTAAGACGGGACTGGGTTCGGGTCTGGACACTAGTGCAGTTGCATCACTTGTCAGGGGTACCATCAGCGTCTTCGGTCTTGGGCCGTGCGCCTCTCGAACTGTGCCAGAAATTAATGCATGTAATTAATAATGTTGTTGGCTGCTGCCGTTGCCGTTGCAATTGTGTCTGGTTCGTGGAAGCCAGTTCCTGTAACCAGGTTTCTTCACTTTTAAATTCTCTATATTTGCTGGTGGCTTTAGTGTTAATAGTTGTGTGTGTTTGTGTGCGTGTGTGTGTGTGTGCCTGCCATTGTTGTGGCCTCTATTTCAGTTTCTATCTCTTTGTGAGCTCCTTTTGCGGGTCCGTCATTAATCACAGGAACTTACAAGTGCGATCGTTGGACCACTAGAATGATCCGTGAGAGTGTCGAGATTGGTTCGGTTTTGGGCGTTGCGAGACGGATGTCAGGTAGCACTTGATTGGGTCTGCTCTCAACTGTGATCCTTTGATGAAATGATCTATTAATGATTGTTATCCGAACACGTGTAAGGTAATGCACTGACACAGAGGGAGTCGTTCGCTTGGAGGTGTTCCCGGAAAGGTCAAGCGAGATTATTAAAATTTAGGATAGATTAAGCTGGAAACGAAGTATCTGAATATTAATGGAGTTGGAATCAATCTAAAGTCAATCTTGTTTTGATATCAAAGTAAATGTATTTACAGTGAAAGATCTCTTGATATATCTTTGTTTATGGGTACATATCTGAACTGTTTTCAACTGATTTTATTCAGCAAACTTATTAAAAATCCCTTGAATACTTTCTTTCCCTCTTAGAAACTCTGTAGTGTTCTTCACACCCCCCAAAAATCAATGTCCCTGACATCTCCTACTGTTAGTAGTAACTGTTCCAAGGACTCTCGTTTAGCTCCAGGCTCTAGGCACAAGAGCAATGCTCAGAGTCGCACGTCCGGCAGTGCGGCCTTGGACTGGGCCATCAGGGAACATCAGGAACTTTGGCAAACAAAAACTTGTCACCAGCTCCTGTCGCGTGTCCCTCAACTGAAGCAGCACGACGACTACTTAAACAGTCTCCTGAGTGAAAGGCAAATATTTGGCTAAGCTGCAACGAACAATCCCGTAATGTCCATAAGTAAATCAACAGACAAAACGGAATCAATAAAATTTTACAAGCGCTGCCGACTCCCGCGGATGCCCATCCGATGCCATTCGCTGCATTGAGCATCGTCCCGGCCAAGGTGAAGCCAAAGTCAAAGACTTAGAGTCGAAAGATCTGTTCGGAACACGCGTCCGCTTTGAAAAATTCCATTATTGATTTCGTAAATGCGCGTGTCAAATGTCAAATACTAAAAATCAAGGTGAGGCCTTCGGGTAGATCTCATTATTTGTCGGGATTCAAGGACGCTCTTGGCCATAAAGTAATTTCGACACTATCAATGTGTTCTTTGTTCTACCCTAAATGTCCATAATGAAGTGCCACACGCAGTTAATGGTTCTGCATTTTGTCAGCCTTGACGCATCGACAAGGTCATATGCCTGCACACCTACTCGTATCCCTTCGAGGTCCTGTCCATTACCAGCCAGCGAAGGATTCGTCGATTTCCTAATTAGTTGTATTACTAACTTATACGCAATTGAGTTGCTCCATGCTAATGTTTTCATTTTCTTTAAGTACTTCCGTTCTACTTAGACGACCGCCCACAAAGTCGCACCAACAGCGGAATTCCTCTGCCTGTTTACCCTATCCAAAATCGTTCTGATTCTTTATCCCTCCCTCTGGCAGTACATCATTCCCGTACATCAATTGGTTTATGGAGCTATGCGCCCCTTGATGTGGCTTTGGCGCTAGTCGGAGCTCTTTGTACAGCTCTACCATAAAAAAGGATAGTTGGAGACAAAGATCTTTAGTCAGAGTCCTATACTTTATTTATTTATCTGAAGTTAAGGAGCATTTCCTCAGGTACAACAGTTCATTTGTTGCAAGAGACGTAGCAAAAAAGGGCGGAATATTATTCTATATTCTATATCTAGAGAGTAGACCTATGGTTTACGGGGTCTACGGATATATCACAGATAAACTTACTTGTAGGGTACTCCCTAGTCGCTTAGACTCTCTTCGAATAACCATTTATTATGGTGTTTACTTTGTCGCCTGCTGCCTTAAATTTCATTTTATTATTGTTTGTAGTCGTAAAAAGAATGCAGCACCGATTTCGAGTTTCAGTTTGTTTCTGGTTTTGTTTCATTTACAAATTGTACATCGTCTGGCCATTGGCTTTGATGTTGTGCCGTTCGCCCCTCTCTTGGATGATTTAAACCCCCAGCCACACAGCCCCCTTTGTCATGTCAATTACGCATATTATTTGCACAAATTACGCATGGCAAATTATTTGTAAATATATTATTGGGCCCTCTCGTTATGCGTGGGCACGCAATTCATGGATCCACGAATCGGAGGTTCCGCAGGGTCTAACAAATTGTTAATAACTTGATTATGCGTCTAATGGCGAAATTGCAAGAGCGGAAATACATAAAAATCCATATGTATATATAGAAGTTGGTGTATAGTATGTAGACCACCCCAATTCTACATTTTTACTGCCTTTGGCGACCATAACTTGACCATAATTATGCCTTCTGTGTGTGCGTGCAATTTGCTGCCACATCAGAGGCGACAGTTGCCTCAGTTCTTTCCTCTTTTCCTTCTGCCAGCAACAGAGAAACAGAATGTGACGACGACCACATGAAAGCAGCCAGCAATGGGCCCAGAAACATAAACATCTACTTAATGATTTCCTATACAAAGATACTCTTTCGTACGTACATACATATGTATGGATATATACTTTTGTAGAAGTTGGTGCCGCTGTGTCTTCGGAGACTTCCATTCATAATTCAGTGGGAGGCAATTTCATTGTTGTTTACATAGTAAATTTATACTTTTTTACTACATGTTTCCATTATTTTAGTAGTATATAAACATGGATGGTACTGGTACTGTCACTGGCACTGCCACTGCCACATGTGGCACATTTGTGCGGTTACAATTGTGAACTTCAAAGTCGAGACGTGCCGCAGTAGCCAGCAGACTGCCTGGCAACAAGCATCTTCCTAGGAGAGCACTCCTAACCCATTACAGGATGGTGTATATCCTGCACTTGAAACTCAAATACTTCCCAAACGTATCGCATAACAAAATTAGCAATTACATATCGACACCCACAAAGAGTCAGACCTCCATCATCATCAGCATCATCCTCGTCTCCCAGCGTATTCCCACGCACACGTCTGCCTGGAATGGACGGATATATATCTTACATATATTGGGAAATATGTTTGGCCATAAAAATGACAAGTGCCGAGCTCAGTGGCACATCAAAGAGTGGGTCGTGTGGCACGTACACACATGTGGCAGTAATAATGAGACAAGTGCAACATACTTGCAAAATGTCAATAATTTCACACAAAAATTCACATCAAAAATTGTTTTTCCCGGTGGTTGAATACAATTTTTGCCTTTCCTTCTGCCTTCTTTGGCACTGGGGTGACACAAAATTCACTTAACGATGTACCCATGTAGATATAGATATAGGTGTGCGATTTTCAGGGGTTGAAAGGCATATAATTTGTGTACCTTTTCCTGTGAGTGCATGTTCGGCTTTACAAATTAAAGCTAAGCGCATCTTGGAATTTATGAAAAAATGTATCTATGTTAAGATATTATAAAAGATTCTGTGCCAAAATGGTTGACTCATTATTCCACCTTTTCCGCTGCCACTCTTTCCTTTGAGTAGTTTAACAAACTTCAACTTTCGTTGATTCAACAAATTACACATTTAAGGGCGTTACACATTTCGGAAGCAAAGAAAGTGCCAAAAATATACTCTTTTCACTCAAACCAAAGCAAATGCTTACTTTTACATTTAACATCTTTGAGGGCGTTGCAAGTCTTGGCTGAAATTGGCTAAGAAATGCAAAAAGAAAGAGCTGACAAAGTACCATCAGCGACTAGAACCACAACTACAGTTCAAGTTTGCATATTGTGGATGGCCCTGGCCTTTACCCCATCCATGCCGTAGATATCTATAATTTATTTGTATTATTTCTATTAAGACATTATCAATACACACACACACACACACGAACACATACATATTTATGCGATGGACTTAATCTTTATTTTATTTTTCAGTTTTGCGCACACATAAATCATTTCTTGTGTGTGTGTGTGTTTTTTTAAGCTGTTGTTAAGTCTTTACCTCGTCTGCTGAGTTTTTTACGATTTTTGCATAATTTATGCCTATCAAAAAACAGAAAGAAATGAAAACAATTAAACAGATTCGTGTCGAGACCGTAGAAATGTATTTTAGTATTTTTGATATTTTCTCTTCATCGCCTGGACATCCCATTCCCATTTCGTGGCTGCTAATGAAGTGAGTTTCTGTTCGGTTGGTTTTATATCATTCGAGAGGAGCGTATGAAGATGATAGCTGAGACAGTCCACCACAAGTTAATTTGATGTTGTTTATACGAATGCTACATGGGCCAGAACACGTTTTCTGATTTTACAAATTTATTTTAACATATTTTTGTATTTCTGTTTACCTTTTTTTGAAGGTATCGCATATCGTAAAACGTATATCTTCTGCTTATCTGCACTCAGTGGCAAAGTTTCATCAAAATGTCAGCGTATATCATAGAAATTAATAAATTTCAACTTTCAATGCACAAGCGAAAAAGTAACACAAAAATATTGATCAATTTATTATAGCAACATTTTGCATAACGTTGACCAGTATTTATGGTTTATTTTATAAGCAGACGGTATATTGAAAAAAAGGCATGCAAAATGTATGCCAATTTATACATTTCAGTTTGTTATTGAACATTTTTTATTGTGGGAGAAATGTTCTGAACAAAATCCTACAAATCTCTGTGAAAATATACGTTTCTGAGCATTTATGAGGTAAATTCTTGAAGCTTCTATTGAATGGGAGTCTCCTCATTCAGTTTCACGTTGGAATAGTTTAGATTGCGGCAATAACACAATTTATTACTCTCGTTAACACACTTGTTCAAAAATGTAGCAAATAATTTTTAGTTTTCACGTTCACAGTCCCCTTAAAACCCGAACATGCCCTTTTGTAAATATTTGCCAGCGATCAGCTTTCGTACGTTTCTTTACTGATATTACATGTCAGTTTTGAGGAGTCATATCCGGTTCAAATGAATTTGTTAGGCGTCTTATGTATGGCTCTACTTACTAGTTTGCATATCTGTAATAAAGTACATTTTATTTCGAATAATTTCAGCTTCTATTTTCCCAAGGGTGTTTCTTTCCTTTCTAGCTTGAATTGTTTCCCTAAAAAAAACCTCTAAATTGTCTATTTTGAAAGATACTTTTCCCATCTAAGTTTCAATTACAACTGCACCTCAAACCCTTTCAAAGTGTGCCACAATTAAGCAAAGGCCAATATCAGATGGTTCCCAGTGCTCGCCCAGGCGCACACATGTTAAATTTTTGCAGCTGACCATAAAGTCACACATTAAGCACACCAGATTTAACAGAATTTGCCCATTTCGCACTAATTTATAACTAATGCCGGGTCTACGAGTAGAGCTACGAGTAGATCTCACTGACCACAATGAGAGGAGCGGAGGCCAGGCACAGACTGGCCCCGAAATAGCCAATTGTCTGAAAGGTTAAGCCTTTTAATCAATTGCCAAAAATACGTATATAGAGAGAGCCAGACGAAGCCCTGGCCGAGCAGGATTTGGCCACAAAAATGTTCATTTAGAGCGGCATTAAGTGCTCAGTCAGGGGACAGGCTGGGGTTTAGTTTTGGTCTGGTTTTCCTTTCGGATTTTAATGAGACCCTGTGGGTGGACTATGCTTAACCTCAAGCAGTCAGGCAGGAGCTTTGCTGACCCCACACGCCCCGTCCGAACTCCCACCAGAGTAAATAGAAATTCAAGCCAAGATTTTGATATAAAAATCAATTTTCCGCTGTAATTACAGTCATTCATATCGACGTGGGTGAGAGAGTGTTTTTGTGGGGGCGTTACCAGCAATTGGGACAGGCAGCGACCGACCCCAACAAAACGAATTCCTCAGACCGAATGTATCTGGAGTTGTTGCATGTATAAAATGTATTTGAATATTTGATGCCTTTGACAAGTTTGATTCGTTGGGACAGTGACAGGGCCGGAAAGTACAGGAACGAAGGTTCGGATATAAACGGAATATGACATGAAAATTGTTAATGATACATGAGTTCTGTTCTGTTCCCATCTCGGGCTTCTCAGGGCTTCTGGCCATCTAATTGATTTCGTAGTGTGTCCAGTCCTAGCATGTTACTTAGTCAACGGCCTGACAGTTGGACAGTTTTGTGTCCCAATGCCCCTACTGTCTGACATGCCTTGTGTTTATAAAGTCATTACAAGCTACAGATAGGTAGAAAGATAGATGGATAGATAGGCACTGGGACAGGGTTCAAAGTGTTCTCTCAATATGCACATCATCGACACCAAATGCTTTCTGTTTTTATTACTCATATAACTCATATTACTTATAAGTTTTTCTTATTGATTTTTATGCAATTTCATTTAATTACAAAACCAGCAAACAAAAAATGTTAATTTCTACAAATTTTCACTCTGTGGCGCCTAGGTGACAAGGGATTTGAGGTCTGACGCCTGATGGCCATGTCATGGCTACTCACTCGCACACACAGGGGTATACACGTGCCGCGGCACTTTGCCGCACGTGCCCCCACCACGGCCATCATGCCGCAGAAGTGTCTGGGGCCCATCTACCGTTAGACATTTTGCCCGATCATGTTTGGGTTAATGAGTGGGGCGTGGCAGGGTGAGCGTTGATTGCTGGTTCAGCTTGCAACGCGTGGCACCGCCAAAGAATTTTCTCAGATATACACAGGGGATACTTGTATAACTTTTTGAAAGTCATTCTTGGTGGGATGAGCCATAAGCTCCTGCTGTCGGAAGATGCATCCTTTAAAGAAACATACTTTTAAATGAAATTTAAATATATTAATACATACTGATACATTAATAACTGAATGGCATCAGACATCTCCAATAAGGCATGCCCTGGTACTCTCAACTCTTCCCCTTCAGATCACCCCCTAATTCAATTGAAAATATGTTGAATTCTGGTTGGTTTCCGATTTCAGACATTTTCAAATCGATTTCCCACTCCTAAACATAAATCAATTCCGGGAAAACCCACCCACGCCCCTCCAATTAAGTGCCTCAAATATTTACAAACGCCCTCCCCCAGCGAAAGAATTTAAATATTTTGTCACTGTTTGTTGGACACCCGACATTTAACCTTAGCCCAAAAGAAGTCTGCTCCCCAAATGCTGACGGGAACACTGGGGGACGACACACACAGCTGGTCGGTGTTGGATGCTGCCGCCTCAGCATCATTTACATTCAAATTAAAATGAAAACGCCAAAAGGAAATTTATGTCCAGGGAGCAGACCCCAGAGCCCTGAGCCCTGAGCCCAGACCCCGTCTCCGTCTCCGTCTTCTTGTTCTCTCCGGCAAATGATGAGTCTGTTACCATTCTTGTGGGGCGTCGCTCTGTTTGTTTTGACACTTGGACTACATGGATCTGTGGCGGTGGCGGTCTTGGCCTATAAATTACACCGACATTTGACATGTGTATGTTGTAGTTGCTCTTGCGAGTTGTAGCTCCTGTAAAGATCGCCGCCCTGTGATAGCCTAATGCTTTGTTGGTTTTTGTGATTAGTTTGTAATTAACTTGAACACACACACATCGGAGATCTTTGGCCACTGATATCTACATAATGTTCGTTCACCTGCAGCCAGGGGAAAGTGCAGGTACGAGTTTATTTGGCAAGGAAGGTACTCGTGGCGATGGAGAGGTGCCAGATAGACAAATGCCGATAGCACCTTTTTCAATGAGTTCACCATATAATTAGAGGAAGTGTTATTATTGCTTGGGTACGATGTTTATCCACCAGTTAATTCCTTTATAATTAGCCGAGCTGCACTTTGGGGGTTGCTGCCTCTCCTTATATGCATACATTGTTGTGGGGCGTGAGTGTATTATAGAGTTATCAAAATGTGATGTATACCAATCATTTCTGATTAGTTCAGCCCCTCAATCAAAATGCAGAAATGAAAATTCCCAAACAGACACAAAAACAAACTTTCAATACAATTTTCATACGCTTCTCCACACTCCAGACCCCAGATCCAGACGCAGACACAGGCCCAGATGCAGACCCCGACACGGACCCAATCATCCATCAAGACTCCACTTAAATCTCGTGCTCTCCGGCGTGTCAATCGAATTGTCTGAACAAGAATGCCCGAAAAATCCCAACCCAATGAGAAATTTCACTTTGAGCGACCATGAAAATGCATTCGTTAAACATTCTTCTTTGTGTGCGTTTCTATCTGTGTGAGACGCATCTCCCCAGCCCCTTTCAGGCCGCAGTCTCTTTCAATTTGTTCTGCCGGCAAGGCGACACTTGCCCTAAAGGAATTACGCCTATGTGGATCGGCCTTCTGAACAGGATATTCAGCTGTAGGCGTGTTAGCGAGGATTGGGTGAGAAATTTCAACAGGATTTCTGGCTACTTTGCATCCAAGTGGAGCGTTTTTAGGGCATTATAAACTGTAATTTATGGGGAGTATTTTTTATTAGACGAAATAAGGGAAATTTGAGTCTTGAGGATACTTGAGAAGCAGGAAAAATGTTGTCGAGTTTATTGAACTATGCTGGAAAAAACGTTTCAGAACTGAAATTTAATTGAAATATAAATCCTAAAAAATAGGAAACATTTCTGAAAATGTACAGAAGTTCCAAAATCTTGAATGGAAGCAGAAAATGTGTTGAAATTTCCTTTAAAGTCATCCAGTTTCTTGGAAAAGTTCTGTATCTGCAATTGATGGCGAAAGATAAATTTATAAAAGCAATTCAGTAAAAACAATATTTTTTTTTATAATTTTTTGGTTCACATATTTTTATTAATTTTTGATTTGGTTGTTTTTTTTTTTTAATTTGTTTGTGTTTTTTTTTCTTTTTATAATTTTTGTTTAAATATTTTGTTTTCACGTTTACAGCGTTCACATTGAATACAGATTATGGTTTACTCTTCTTGAAATGTATGCCAGCTGCCAAATAAATCTTTCGATTTCGCCAGATAAATATAACTAACTCAAGCGTCTATGAATTTACTGTTAATACTATGAATATATCATTAGATGTAAGAGCATAACTAACGTTTTAGGATTACACTATATAGCTGTATATAGTTTACAATCGTGAAGCATGTCTATTAATATATAGTTTTTGTATTTTTCTTTCTTCTCTTCTGAGTTGTGTGTGAATTTTGCTCTAACTTTACACTGAGATGAGTTTTCGAACAACATTGAAACATTTGTACAATAAATTAAACTAAATTACAAAAATTCTCTAGAGGAGGAAGGTGGAAGAATATAATAGGTATTCTATATATGAATCTGTACAAGTTGGACAGTGTGTCGGAGGGGCTTAAAAAATAATTCAGAATTTATACAACAAATCTTTCGAATGGAGAACAACAAATAATTTACAACATTTAAACGAGTTTTTTTCTTCTAGTGTTTCTTTTGCGTAATACTGCTCTTGGCAAGAACTTTCGAGTTGGTCCCACTGTGCAGCCTAGTGGGCGGGGCTGCGGGATGTCGGCGCCGCCGGGGGTGAACCCGCGGACGAGTGCGGCGGCCCCTGTCCCTGGCCGGGCATGTGATACGGACTGAACCGCTGGTACTGACGTGGCCGCATATCGGGTGACGGGGATCCCGAGGAGGTGGACGAGGGCGTGGAGGCCGGCGGTGGTGGTGGCGGGGTTCGATTGGCAGCCATCGCTGCTGCGGCGGCTTGCGCCTGCGCTTGTGCTTGGGCTGCAGCCTGGGCGGCGGCAGCCTGTTGATTGGCGCTGGCCAAGAAGCCAGCCGTCAGCTGTGGCCACTGCTGCTGGAACATGTGAAAGGCGCCCAGTCCTGGTGGTGGAGGAGGTGGTCCTGCCGCTGCTGCTGCCGCCTGGTACATCTGTGGCATCATCAGCTGGGCGTACGGCGAGTTGCCACCGAACATTTGCAGGTGCTGACGCGCCTTCTCGAACAGCGCCATGGAGGCGGGATCGCCCTGCTGGGCGGCAAACTGCTGCATCAGTGGATCGGGGAACAGACGCAGTGGCGACCGCAGCTGCTGCTCCAGAAGGAGCGCCTCCATGGGATCCCGATCGAAGTCGGTGAGTCGCGAGGAGTCACGGAAGCCCTTGGCAAACGGATTCGAGTCGATCTTCAGCTTGGTAATCAGCTGATTCTGATAGGCCGTGACTGCCGTGAAAACTGTTTCCGGGAACACATAGGTCTTGTGATCCAGCTCCTGCAGCTCTTTGGGTGTGGTCGGTATGCTCTGGCCATGGCTGAGGCGAACCAAATGGATGCGGGGCTGGTAGCGGTGCATGGAATTCAAAACGATCTGGGAATGGATGGATAAAAGAAGAGTTTTCATTGTAGTAAGTCGGTTTGGATCAGAAGGGAGAATTTATAAGGAGCGATGAGGCAGAAACTTCTTAGCAATTTATAAACCCAAATCGATACAAAACTAAGCAATATAAAGCTAAAAATCTATCCGCAGATCTTTTTCCTAAGAAATTCCAACAAAAAATATTAAAAATATCTTGAAAATTAATTTACATTAATCAACAAAGTCCGCAACTGGAACCCGGGCTATCCCTGACTATCGTGAAATTCTGTATTGGGGGAGCCTATTCCCCTTGCGACCAGAACCTGGCGCAAAATTATCAATCATTTAACACTCGCTGCTAATCGCTACCTCAGCATCTACAGATGCCTCATCTGCTCGTACATACAGCACCACGTTGCAACGTTGCAACGGCAACGACGACTCACCTGTCCATTCTTATCCATTTCGTTATTAGTCAGCTTCACCTTCTCGAAGGAGATAACTTGTTTGCGCAACGCCTCGCAGCTGAACGGACTGTCCGGATGGGCGTAGAGGCGGGCCGGGGGCGCTGGATCCGCCTTGCCAGCCACCAGCCAGGCCGATCGATGATATGCATAGCGATAGCGCTTCGAGTCCATCGGTATTATGTCCAGCAGTACAGCATAGCGATCCGCTGGCTGGATCTGCCTCAGTGGACCCGAGAAGCTGACTCGCACCGTGGGGAACATGCGTCTACAATTGGTGGGAAGCAAAGAGAAAAGAGTAGAAAAATTTGATTAGATTTTCTCTTTTGTTATTAATTTCTGGTGGGGGATGCTATTCGTTCCATCAGTTGCTTGCCACACATCTAGTTAAGTCTTTAATTTATAACCCAAGCGTAGGGATGTGTTCCTCTGCTTGTTCGTTGCTGTGACAAGTGCAGACAATGGGAATAATAGCGAACTCTTTAGTCCCTACTACCCCCACACCAAAAAGAAAACTATCTCGACTGTATCCTGTGGTTTAATGTCCCTCCTAAGCCGGTCTGGTGACGTAACCTGGGGCGGGTCAGGGCAGGGCAGAGCCCAGGTCGAGGACAGAGGAGAGGAATTTGTTACGGGGACCGCCCTGATTGCTGCCCGACTGTCTGCGACTCTGAGGTGTGATTTTTACAATATCATTAAGAGCCAAAGTATCTCTGTGAGTATACATGACTGTGTGTGTGCCCTAGGGATGTCCCTAACTAGTCCACCTCCCTGTGCATGCGTGTGGTCAGGTGAGGGAGCAAGGTGTGGACAACCCGTGGTCTCTCGGATTGAACTTGTTCCCATTCTCCCATTCCCCGCTGACAAGAGCTACGCCCCGAACTGATTTTCCATTTCCATTTCCACTCTTCTCTTTTTTTTTTTGCCCAACATTTTTGTTGCAGAAAATGCGGTTGACTTTTTCCAGCCAGCAGGTACGGGACTCAATAGATAAATGGATGGTTGGATGTATGGTTTGGCATGGCATCTATTGTGTTCTAGGGAGACCGCACACGGTCCATGAGATGGCATGAAATTTTTGTTGATATTGCAAAGAATTTTGCGAGCAAATTTATGGGGATAGCTAGCAAAGGAAAAATGTTAATGATGAAGTAGAACACATTTGAAATCGAAAGAATGGAGTTTTAGGAAACCAGACGAGGACAAAATATTGTGAAAAACATTTGAAAATGAATGGAAGAGAAGTAAAAGAACATGCAACCTAAATAGTCAAAGATTTGTGATTACATTCTTCAGATAATTTTTCTGAAGTGCGTAAATAAATATATATAAAATCCAAATTTTTTTGTCAGCAATCCTATTTCGTACAAAATACTGTTTGCTTTTCTTATTCACAGTCAAACTTTCCTTCCGCTTAATTTGTACCCACCAAATAGTCGTAGTACTCGGTACAACCCACTCCCAACTCTCCCACGTTTCCGCACATTTCACCTAATGGCTGTTTGCACTGACTGACTGACTGACTGACTGATGGATGGATGCCAGTTTTGGAGGCGACTGCTTACCTGCCCGTTTTGGTGATGATCATCTCGGTGCCCAGCTCGTGAAAGCGATCCCACAGCTCTTTGGTCTCCAGGTGGCACTGCACTGGCTTGAGATCGTCACAATTACAGGAACCAACAATTTTGGGTGTCTTTTGCACTGGCTCGGGGGTCAGGCGCTCCTCACTGTCTTCGGTGCCGGGGGACTGCGGCGGTGTGGAGCAGCGTCCTTGGCTGCTGGTGGAGCTGGTGTTCAGCTGCGATTCGGTGGCAGCCACGGTTGCGGCGCCGGCGCTGTGGCGGCTCTTGTGATTCGAGTTGATGTGTGCCACATTATTGTTGTTGTTGCTGTTGTGGTGATGGTTGTGCTGGTGGTGTTGGTTGTGGTGCTGGTTGTGATGGCTGTGATTCATGCGACGAGCCTTGGTTGGCGGCTCCTCAGCATCGCTGCAGTCAACCACATCAACGTCAACCTCATCCTCCACGGAAATTGGACCTTAAACGGAGAGAAAAACGAAAATTGAAAATTAAATGTGATTCGAGTAAAACACTGGGCACAAAACCCAACTAATTTTCGGTTAACTGAAAGCGGTTTCTTTGTGGGGAATAAGACTAAATACTCTTGACAACATTGGTTATTGGATGAGCTCCGTCCGCGGCAGACAGCGTGGAGTCGTCTCATATTCTCGGAGTTTCCGCTTCGCTTCGCGTTACAATGAGACAGTCGCCGACTTAATGGCCAGAAACCGAGCACAGAATTGGCAATTAAAAAGCCCGAAACTCTAGCTGCGATTGCATAAACCTCACTGTATCACAAGCGACTGCTGCTTCCAAGGTGTCTGTCTGATGATCAAACCGAAATGTTTCTCTGGCCCTGAACGAACTCTGGAGCACCCTGCCCATGCCGCACCTCAGCTGAATAGCCACAACGACTCTCTGGGCTAATAAGCCCGCTCTGGAGTAGCGTGTTCATTCAGCCAGACGGTAAGGTGTTTAAATGCAAACTAAGCAAACGGAAAAAAATTACTAAAAACCACACAGAAGAGGCAAGAGAAAAAAGCCGAAAAACTCACGAATCGTATAAAAGCAAATCAAAATAAAAATCGTTGCATATTTGATAAAAGATCGTAAAATATGAAAGCATTATCTCAGGTCGGGTTTGGCTTTGGGTTTGGGTTTGCATTTGGTTTTGCTTTGTTTTGGGCCGTCGCTAATTTTCTGCGCCTCGTAAAATTAATAAAATGAAGCACATTGTTAAAAATTAATTAACATAATTAGTCGCCTTTGTTTGGCGTCCCGTCCGCAGAAATATGACTTGTGATTAGATATCGCTTATAATTTGCATATTAGCAGCAATAAATGCACGACAACCGCTGCAGCACACATTGTATATTGTATCTATCGGATTGTTCGAAAACGATCTTTGGCTTGACTTAATTGTGATTGCCGTCGGCCAGCAAATTGTGGCAAGTGTTGGGCGGAACGAGTTATTCGACTCGCACTCGGGGACGCCTGCTAATTGTCGGCACTAATTAAACACAATTCTGCACTAAGACAACAGCAAAGGCGACAACAGTTTCTAATAGATTGGGTTGTGCAATCAATTAATAATGTTTTAACAATTTATTTATATCTTTATGCATTCGCGTTTTAAGTGTTGAATGGACATTTGAATGGTTAATGGATTTGTTTCCATTTAGCTCTATTGGCTTTTAGCTTTGATATTCGGGAATATTAATCCTCTAATAGCTCGTGAGACTTTGGCTATCAGTAATTGATGGCTATCAGCACTAAACATTGAGAAATACACAAGGTTCTATTTTAACTATTTTAGATGGTTTGTTCCCTTCAAACTCTATTTCTTTATTCGGTTCTAGGAAACTTGATTATTAATAGCAACAGATTAAATGAATCTATTCAAATCGTAACCTGCGGATACATTTTTGTATATTTTTCTTGTAAGACTTCTTCAGAATATACTTATAAGCAAAGAGCCAAGAGCAAAACTACAGGTGCAAATTCTCAGCGAAAAATCGATCAACCATTTTCAAACCAGCCCACAATTTTCCGACGCATTTCCCATCCCAACTGCTATATATTTAAAAGGATTTCCCAACTTACTTGCACTGCGGATGGATGACTCCCGACTGGAGGTTTCCTCGCGAGCCATTATCGCCGCAATGGAGAAATCCGTTGCCGAGCCGGCGGCACTTTTGCTGCCCGTCGTGGCAGTAGCTCCTGCCGCCGCCGCGGCTGTGTTGTTGGGCCCGGGAACGGCGGGCACAGGTGGCAGGACGCCGTTGCATAGATAGGGATGTGAGCCGACCAGCATTTTGATGGTCTTCTTTGGGGCCTAGGTCTTGATATGGTAGTTCGAGCAGAAGATATTGTATCTTGTCACTTGTCAGCACTTGGCACTTATAGAATTTGTGGCATCTTTTGCGCACTTTCACAAGTATCTTTCACTTTGTATCTTTAGTATCTTCCACACTAGAAATGTATCTGTACGTGTACTTGTATGTGTAGCTGTATCTGTATCTGTATCTGAGACGCACGCGAACTGTGTTTTGGTGGCGCAGCAACGCGGAGTGAGCGCAACGAAAGGCAGAAACGAACTGAATTGTGTCAGGAACGTGTTGTATCTGAGAAGGCCTCACAGAGCCCAGAGCGTTGGTCGGCCGGGGACGGTCGGCGAATGGCAGGCGGGAAACCAGTTTCCCGGCACTGCCAGCCCCTAGAGAGTGCAAGCGGGACGGCTAGAGGGCACTCTGGGCACAGTGTGTGTCCCACCCCTAAGTGCGAGCGATGCGGCAGGCAGAATTTGAGTGAGCAGAGGATTTCCCATTGGAAAAGCGGCGGGGGAGGTGTTCGTGTACGTGTTCTCTCTCGCCGCGTGCGAGTGAGAGCGACTGATGGGGCACACTCTCTTGCCATTTCATTCGCGCGCTTGGAGTGGGTTGCGTCGTCGCTGTCACTCACCAGCTTTTGCCTCTACCGCTCCCTGCCCCCTCTCTCTCTTTCCATTGTCATAACTCATTTACAATTAAAAATGTCGGCGCTTTGCCAGCTCGCTCTCTCGCTCTCGCATGCGCTCTCTCTCTCACTCTCTCCATCACGCTTGCTCCCTCCTCTCTCTGTCTTGCTCATTTATGAAGTGCAAACGTTTCGCTTGCGGTTTTTCTCTTCTTTCGTTTCTATTTTTTTGGACAACTTTTCGCCGTTGTCGTCGCATTCCGTTTCCTGTTATCTCTCCCGTCCATGCTCCTGCCTTCCCCGCCAGTCATTTGAGTGTGTTCCATCTCGTTCCCAACACGTTCCGCTCTCACTCAATCATTGAGTGGTTCCCGGTCCACCGTTTTCGGTTCTTATTTTTCTCACTTTTCTCACTTTTCTCATTTCGTTTTATTTTTTCCACGCTTCAATGCTGCTGCCATGAGTGTCGAGAGCAATGCATTGCAGCCAAATAACATCTACAGAAGGACATGCACATGGACCTTGAATCAAGGTTAATATCACAATGTGATATGGTGGGGAGACCTCTGAGTAGGGTGACAGCTGATTGTAGAAATTTAGCTATTGCCTTAGCATTTAGATACATATTTAATACAAATTGTAATATAAAATGTAATATTCCTTTCAAAATTCTATTTAGAATATGAGCCGGATTGATTTTTCTTGGAAATGGGCTGTGTACGTTTAATTTAAAATATAAATTATACTCTTAGGTGATACAAACTTGAGAACTGTGTAGCGACTTCTGCGATTTCTTAACAATAATATCTGTATTCACAAGTACCCGAGGAACTAAGTTATAATATATTTTTAGGATAAGGTGCCACAGCCCCTTAGGCATTTAACCATGTCAACATATTGTACAATTTTCAATCACAATTTCCCAGGCCCAGGCCAACTCAGAGCGGGACCTCTGTCAGTGCCAATTAATTTTGGAAAGAAATTCGCGGAGAAAAAGAAAACGTCGCCAAGTGACAGTTCGTCAGATTCATTAGATGTCAGAGGGGTCGCCAATTACGACGACGGGCTGGGACCCTGTGGATCCTGCTACTAACAAGCATACTAATCCCGCTTATCCTGTGTCGGAGAACCATTTGGTTGTGTGATTTCTGTAATTTGAGACTTTCTTTTCGAGGCAGAGAGACAAAGTGGGCATGTCATCTTTGACACTTTCACCCGGGGAAAACGTCGTGTGTGTCCGCATTTCCTTCCCAGCGCGACCCATATGGGCCAGTGTGTGTTGTGTATGTTGTGTGTGTGGCTCGGTGGCTCGGTGGCAGTCGCGTATGTCACCAAAATGTCAAAAGCCAAGGAAAACACAAATTCGAAAACAAAACCCAGCCGCTGTACCGAGCGTACTGTCCGTGCCGCTGCAGAAGTGGCCACTTGGCACTTGTAAAAATAAATAATTCTGCTTGTTAATTAGTCCAGCTAACTGTCCTCGTTTGGGCCTCGATCTGATCTGTGCCGACTTTCTCCTTGTTATGATGAATGAAGAGGAGTGCAGTGGGTCTCAAGTGTTTCTTCGCCTTTGTCGGCAATCAATATTTTTTCCATACTTTTCCCTTTCTTGTTTTCTTCGATCTTAACGATCTCTTTTGGGTAATCGAACACTTTCACTTTGAATTTGGCCGCAAGGACTTCACAGTGTTGCTTTGGTACACTGTGGTGGCCCTTGTTTATCAACAAATGATACATTTTCCTGCTCTAGTTGCTCTAGTTCTGCTCCAGTTTCAGGGCGGTCACTTTGATTGATGATGGATCCGACGGGCACTTTCCGATAAATGGTATCTATCTAATGTTTGTGCAGGATTTTCTTTCGACTTTCACATTATGTTTGAAGCGCTTCAACTGACTTGATTCTGTCTGCAGCATTTCCGCTTCTCAAGTTCATATAACACTTAGTACTAAAGGGTTTATAGAGAGGGGGGCTTCTCTTTCAAGCACTCGAGCTGAAGAGGAAGGCACGTGTTCAATTTGCTTTGGGGGCAATCGGAGAATTTCCGCTTGGCACTTGCTTCAATTTCAAATCTGCCTGATAAGCATTACTTGTACGAGTAAAAGCGGAAGCCACCGTACCAATGAAGAGGTTTTTATTTATAGAGGAAATTGAAAGCAACATGTGTTCCGAAGAGGAATATTACTTTCAGCTCTTTCACGTTAATCTTATGTGTGTGAAATTGTATTTTTCGTTAACAAAATATGTATTTGTATTTGTATGGAAACAATTTGTTTCATAATTAATTTAACAACTAGAATAATTAAGTAACCTTGATACTCATCAAGAGAACTTTCACTGCATCTATTAAGCATAAATTCTATTCATCTTTCCGCATAGCTACATGTACTATCAATCCCAGATCTCATTTACTTTATAATCCCATAGAGCCGAGCTCATTGCCAAATCCAATTCATAGTAAATCCAATCTTTATTCTTAATCTGATTTAACTTCCATCTTTCCTTCGCTTTCCTCAAAGTCATATAAAGATTTTCCAGTGTCCCTCTTCCTTTTCTGTTGCCGCTTTGTCTGGTAAGGACATTTGCAAATCATCTTTCATCTTTCACGCATATCCCTCGTGTCCTGTGTCAAGGGATCTGTGCCTCAAAGATCCTTTGTTGTCATTTGGCTGGTCGCAAATATTTACCAAATATTTTTCATTATTTTCGGCTAAACGCCCCCTGGAATTTGTTCGAAGAGGAGGCAACCGGTATTTCTGGGTGTTTACGGGTCGGAGGAAGTTTTGTTCTGGAATTTATTAATGAATCTCATTGCCGTGTGGCCACATGGTTGGGTTCGTCTTTGGGTTTTGGGTTTGCTTTGGCTTTGCCCTGGGGACCCGGTCTCAGTGCATCTTCAAACCAGAGCCGACGCTTTGATAAATGTCCGCACTGCCTGCCAGGGAATTGGCTACCGGTGCCGACTTTTTGTTTCCAACTATTTTGTTTTTTTTTTCCCTTAGCCCAGTAGCAATTCCGCTAAAAGTCAGATATGGAAGTTTTCTTTTCTTTTCTTTTTTTGGTTGTAATTTGTTTATGCAAAAATCCTCAGTCACAGAGAGAGAGAGCAGGAGTCAGACCGCAAGGAATTGTTGAAAATTTACTCGGAATTCCTTTTCGTATTCCCCATAAATCTTTGCCAACTTGCCGGAGTCATGCCCTCTTTTGTCCTCCTCTGCCTGGTGGCTCTCAGTGAGTGTGTGTGTGTGTGTGTGTGCTGTCGGAGTGTCTGTGTGTACGGTAACAATTGTCACACCTTTCGGCGGCCACTCAGCAGCCTCCCTGTCCTGTTTCTGTGTGTGTAATTTGACTCATTAACAATCCGAATCCGAGCCTCAATCTCTGATGTGGCACTGCCTCGGAGACTGTTTGTGCGTGTGTGGCAGGGCGAAGGGTTCTGCTGGGTACGGGTTATGCTTTGCTCGTCTATGCCTGGCCCTGCCCCAGCCACAAAGTCAGCCTCTCATGCCACATAAATCACAACCTAAACGATGCGTAATTTTGTTAAATAACATCCAGGGCCCCTCTCCAGCCACTCTCGAATGCCAAGTTCTTTATTTTATTTATTTGTTTTTCCATTTCAAAATTTTGTGTCATTGTCGGGCAACGCCTTTTGCGGCTTGTTCCCATTTTTTAGTGTTGCACATTTACCCCAATGCAATTGGAGTACGAGTTGGAGCCTTAATCTTGTGCCACGCCCATTTTGTGCAACTTAACACTAAATTTACATACTCGTACAGCGCGTCCGCCTGGTCAGGGGAGCGAGAAACTGGTTTAAGCCCTGTTCATTTCATGGCCCAATTACAAAGGGCAATGCGCAATTGAAAATCTGTGGAGCCCGAGTTGGAGTCGCTGCCCAGCAGCTGCAAAAGTCGCAGCTTGTGATTGGATGCCCAAGATTAGCCCAGGGTCCATAATTGCTTTTGTCGAAAATGAGTTCAGCTGGAGCCGCTAATTTTCTGCTAATTATTACTCAATCCAGGCAGCAGCAAAACCCGCAAAATGTAAATTAAATTTTAACATTTTCAACCATTTTGGACTGGTCTGATCATTGGGTGCGTTGGTAACCTCGCTTTAATGGTGAATATGTAGGAAAACTTAATACAGAGTTAATTCCTTGAGCGGCACATTTGTAGCTGTAATTTCTGCGAATATCTTCGACTTCCTGGGGCATTATCAAACACACCGCCTTTGACAATAGACCTGCCCCAGTGCGGTTGATCCTCAAGCTAAGGTGTCAATTACAACAGTTCATCAACTGAGAAGGAAAACGGCATCCTCTATTTGAACTCAACCGCCAGGACGGGCAAAGTTCCAGAGTCGAAACTAAGCCGCTAAAGGCGCAACACCCACCTCAGTGAGGGGTGCTGCAATTATCCTTTGCCTGTGGCCACCAACTGCGCCGGATCCACAGGTGCAGCAAAGAGAACTAAGACCGATGCCAGAGTAGAAGTGTGAAAGTAGGAAGCATTCTGGATGAGCAAGGACAATGGCTGGACTGAGCCTCCTCCTGATCCCACAGATCTTTTGCGCACTTGCCGCAATCTCACTTTCATTCATTGCACAACATAATTGAGGGCGTATAATTGCAGGTGGACTGCAGGAGGAGTTCCAGTCCCAGTTCCAGTCCTGTGTTGGAAGGGAGGGATATACATTTATATAGATTGACTTCTTAGCGCCTGGAACACGTGCAGCATTTGATTAATGAAACAGGAACTGGGCTTAGGTTCTACCCCTACGAAATGGTCGGCCCGAAGATCGTAAAAAAATACGAGCAGGAGGAAGAATACTTTCGGAGCAGCCTGCAAATGTTGCACATGTCCCTTTGTCATAAATTTCCCAAAAAGAAAAGGCAAACAAACCAAATGTCACCTATCCTCTCCATTCTTTTCTATGGCTGTCGCTCCGTCCTCCAGTCCTCCTGTCACAAGGCACAAGTCAAGTCAAGCTGAACCGTTTGCTCTAAATTGAATTCAAATTGAAGCAGGGACAGCCAGGACCCAGGAGCCAGGAAAAAAGGGGAAGACGCTGCAGCATCTGCCCAAGAAAAGATCAGACAGGCCCCTGGTCCTAGTCCTTGTTCTCGTCTCGGCAATAGATCATTTTCCACGCTCTGTGTGTGCGTCCCTTTTCATTATATTGAAATTTGTTGTGTTGTGCCAACAAAATATTAAAAATTTTCATATTTGATTTGCATTTGAGCCGAGCCAGAATCCCTGCCATCCTTCCAGCCATGGGGAAGCATCATTGTTCTCCTTTTGATGCGGTTTTAATGAGCACTCTATAGAGATGGCCAAAAAAATAAAACAAGGGAATAACTTTTGGCTGGTTTATGCTCTGCCACATCAATCATAATTAGGTTGCTTGTGTGTGGTTTTCTGGATTCATGGCTTTGGGATGTGCCCAAGATGGTTTCCATTCTTTAATTGTGACAGATATGGGCACGGGATTGATTCGGAAAAGGATATTTTTATTAGCATCGAGCGTGAGATTTTTGCGATTATCTTTTATTTGCTGATAATTCTTTGATGTTATTAAATATGCATTTGCCTTCAAAACTGTGCTAAAATGCTTTGATTCTTTGCTTCAATCTTTGGACTCTATTCTCCTCAAGTTAATTCACTTTAAGCCCGCTTTAACAGGATCATTTCTTACATGCCTTACCCTCACCCTTTTACGCTCTACATAGACATTAATCTTTCACACTCCTTGCCAGCCTCGAGTCCATTCAAATGAGTCAATGCCCTAATCTCTTGGCCTCATGTGAGGTCTTTTGCAACGCCCAGAAATGTTTTGGTGTGTGGTGCACGTCTAGGGTTTCTTCTCTTCGCCTTATGCTCCTCCTGCCTCATACCCCTTGATGATGCCATGGCGAAAAAGGATATCGTTCGCTTCGTGGTCTTTTTTGGTAGGTGTTGCTAATGAAGCGTTGTGTGCGGTCTCTGGAAATTTGAGAGGCGTCAACAGGCGCTAAATCCGCTTACGTTGTGACGGAAGAAGAGGCTCTCCTTCGGCCCGTCTTGGACTTATTGCTTTATTTGAGTTGTTTGGAGTTTTGCGCTAAGTTTAGTTTGGGATGCGGTTACTGCCGCTGGTTGCGTGACACTGGAGACAGAAGCCAGAGGCTAAATGGCTTCGTTGCATTTAGTATTCGTTTTCGATACTTAATGAATTCACATTCCGTTCGATTCATTTGCCAGCTGACTCCTCTGCTCTGTGGGATGACTTTGACCTTATGTCGTCGTCGCACGCAGCCCAATTGAAACGTTTAATTGCATCAAGCAGGACTCAGGACACACTGTAGTTTCTGGGGGCCATTGTCATTAGCGTAATTAGATCTTTCAGTTCAGTTCAGTTGCAGACTTTAGCTTGGCGTGTCCTTCTCGCTGTAATTTCTGTTCTGTTCTGTTCTGTTCTGTTTTTTCCTTTCTTTTTTTCTCCACTAATTTTGATGCCATGGCACGTGGAACGTGCGCAATTTGTTTACCATCAACATAATTGGCTTGTCCATCGTCCCGGGGTCTCGCGTCTCGGGTCTCGGGTCTCGTCCCCTGGGCCCACTTCTGACTTTTTTAAGCGCTTTTTTATTTCATCGGGAAAGTCTTGGCACCGGACAATTAGTTGAAATGATTAAGCTGATGCGCCTTACTCCTCGACTCCCACTCTGACTACCGCTCAGTCTCTGAGGCCAACTCTCTTTGGTAATTACATTAGCGTTCGATAAATTAACCGCCACGCACTCACTTAAATTGCCTCGACTCGGCCATCTATCATAGGGATAATACGAGTGCCCATCAGGACCACCAAAATTCGATCACCGCAACAGCTGCGATGCCTCGGCTTGTGACAAGCTCAGACAATGCGGAACTGTTTTCAATTGGCCTTATTCAAATATTGTGAATCCTCGTTGGTTCGTTTGCTCGTTTGTTTGTCGGTTTGTCAATCACGGCCTGCCACAGCTCGTCACATTGATCGATCTAGTTCAGAGGGATGTTCCGGGATGTGGAGTTTGGATTCCCATTCCCTCTGTTTACCACACGCCACCCAGGCCACACATTTGGAGGAGGCTGACGATGATCGATCACACACATTTTCTCAGTTTCTGCATTGATTTCGCTCAGTGTCATGCGGTAGAGAGAACTACAACTCGATCACTTGGTAATGATGGAGCAATTGTTCTCAATGATTTTGTATTATTTTAGGGAACAAAGATTAGAAAGTTGGTCCATGATTTAAGCTTTACATTTTCATGTATCCATCTTTGTACAGCATTTTTATTGCCCGATAAATGTAATAACTTAAAACCCCATCCCCTTCGAAAAGCCCCGCCTTTAGTTGTCCCTTCTTTTTTATGGACCCTTGGCCCACTCGCTGCCTAAACGTTTACAGCTCCCCGAGCGGCTTCAAATAATTTGACACTTGACTGCTCGACTTGGTTATACGCATTCGCGTATAGAGAACATTTTGTTGATGTCAACTTTATGACTTACAACTCTTAAAAAACCACACCACACACCCCCTTCCAAATGCACATAAAAAAGTAAATCCCACGCAGGAAAACTAATTAAAAATACCTTTTTTGGGGCGACAATAAAATTTATGAAAATTAACATAAAAATTTGTGTGCGATTAACTCGAAAAGGCACGCACCGCACACAGAGAGAGAGAGAGACATTTTGGCCATATGGAAAATCACATAATAAACAAAAACGGAACAAGAACAAGGGCAATAAAAGCAAATATGGCAACACACGTGCGGGTGTGCGGCAGAGGGTAGAGCTATGATGGGGGAAAGTGGAGGTGGGAGTGGAAGATGATGATGGGGCTTGCTTATCATTTGCCTCAATATACGAGTATGACTTTCTGTCGGTTGCGACACAGTTGAGACTGACTTTGGCGACAACAAGTCACGACAGCAGCAGCAGGGAGGACAGGAGCAATAATAACGGAAACGGGAGCAACTTCAACGGATATGACAGCAACTTCAATCAGCGAGAAGGCTAGACGCAGGTGCTGAAACTTTTGATACCCTTTTGCAGATTGATTTTACATGTACTGAGAACTTATCTCTTACATATGGAATGGAATTTCCACTCAATTACATTTTTGACTAACTTTCATGCACACAAAATATTCTTTCTGACCAAATCATAATTCCCCCCCTGCGAGGGTACAACAAAAGTAAAGCTCTCTGGCGCATCCAAAGCGATTAGGCTGATTGGAGTCAGTGTCTGTGTGGCGGGATGAGTCGTGATGGGGGTGGTTCCCAGTCTGGTGCGCCAGTTGGCGCTACCCGAAGGTGGACGAGTATATGAAATACACAATATACGGAATCTCACACGCTCGCATTATGAGTAATGTGCACCTTATGCCGCCGCCAAGTCGAATGTGATTAGGGGAAACAAACTGCCTGCCTGCTTTGTTTTCAGCTGGAAAATCTGTTTAGAGAATTTTATGGGCTTTATTAACCCCTTGACTGATGATGTGGTGGTCGCTGGCTGCTGTTTGGAAATCCAAATATTATGATGGCATCATTTACACGCCGCATTTCCGATTCAAGTTCTGATCTCTGATCTGATCTGTTCCAAGGGGGTTGCTACGAGTAGCTCTGATCTCATCCACTGGGGGTTGTTAGTTTTATGTGCCTTTTTGTATGGTTTAATTTGATTTTAGAGGATTGTTTGGGATCTCTATGAAAGCAGCTTAAAGTGCTAGAGGATATTTTGTGGAAAATCAAACCAAAATTAGCCACAGTTTCCCAACACAGCCCCTCGCTTCCCACACAAATGTCGACCCAGCGTCTGATAGACATTAGACTTTGGGCGAAGCTCATCAAAATTAATTTTATTGCAAGCCAACAACTTTCCACAAAAAACAACCAAATGCCAATTTCTAAACGTTGTTTGGGGCGGAGGAAAACTTTTGGCTAATTAAACGCAAATTGTTGTGGCGGCAAATTGCGAAAAAATTGCCAAACTTTGTCGCCAAGCTATTAAAAGCCTTTTGTCACAAAAGTTTATGGTCTCACAGTCGCAGAAAAAATGGAGACAGAAAAACGGGTTAATTACACGACAGAGAAGTGTGAGGGTTTGGGCCGGGCCAAATGACATTCTGTACTTTTCTGGCTTTTATGTCAAAGCCATAAAAATGTTTTCGGCACTGAAAGAGATGACAAGAGAGACTGAGAGAGAAAGAGAGAATGCTGCTGCAGAAACAAATATGGCGTCGGGTGCTTCCTTTGGGGTTTTTGGCCCACTTGAATGGCCAAGTATGTGTTGACACTGGCATGTAGTTGTTGTAAGTAACGATGGCACCACCGGGCGAAGCAGTAGCCCAAGCAGTGGGGGAGGGGCAGGTGGTGTGGACTGTGGGTGGCTGAAAGGAGGTGGTGTCCGTGTGTCCTTGGTGTCCTCCTCTTTGGCGTCGCTTTGCGCAAATTTGCCACTTCAACAGCTCCTTGCGGATGCCGTAAGCACTCTTGTGAACGAGCTCTGAGCATTTTCATTTATTTTCCTCGCATTTTCTTTGGACTCTCACTCTCTCGCTCTCTACCTCTCTTCTTTGCTTTTTCTGTTTCTCTGTCTGTGTGCTTGCCACACCCACTCGGAGGAAGGACTGAGGAAGCCTTAGAGAATTTATGCTTCTGCATTTTTATTCCAGTTGTTTCCCCTTCGACTCCTTGGTGCTGGCTTCGATTTTTTGGCAACTTGGAAAGTTGTGAAACGATGCTCACGGAATTTTAAACAGGCAGCAGCGACGACTCCCTTTACGTTTTAGGGGCAGGTCCTTGGGTGGCGCTTTGCGTTGGAGTTTTGGTTAGTGGCGACGGGATGGGGGGTTTTTTGTGTCAATATTGTTACAGCGGCAGCGGAATATGTGCTGTGAATTTTAAATTGGTTTTCTCTGGCTTCGCTGAGTTGCTTACATAATCAGCAGGGAAAACTTTCGTCTGATTTTGGAGATTGTGTTATCTAGACCCAAAGTTTCAATTGAAACAAAGGATTTCGTAAGTAAACGAGAGAGCGATTCCTCAAACGGGTTAGTTAAATATACGAAAAGGTGTGTGGGATCATATTTGTGGTGTGATTTTCTATAATTTATCAGTGTAAAATGTATCACAGATAACTGTAGACCGCTAAGGATAGATACGCAATACTGAACCGATGTCATGCAAATATAAAATAATATTGTGGAGAGATGTCAAAAGTCCAACTCAAAACCTCCATCGCTTTAGCTTTGTTTTTTGTGCAATTTCCATGTGCTTTCATCCATATTTTCAGTTTTTGTTTGGAAGTGTACGAGTACACTTGAAATTTGTTAGTTACAAATTTTTAGTTTTTTAAATTTCTTTTTTTGGCGAAGCTTAGAGGTAAACTAACAAAAGGATTTCGCTTCAACAGCAAACATAAATGATTCATTGAAATCTTATTTAGATGTTCCGATTCGTGAATTTGCTTTTCCATTGTCTGACTGTCCTGTGCCCTGTCGACCTTCAGCAGCATAATTATTCAGGTCGTTGTGGAAAATGCTTTAAACAGGCAGCTGATCGGCGAGCGATGGTCGTCTCTTCCAGACTTCGCCTTGTGTCCAGCTCCGTGAAGCATGAAGGATTGTTCAGAAGTATAAATTGTGATATGAATCGTGGAAGCCAGAGTACTCTTAAGCAAACTGCAGAGTGATCAATTACGTGGGAGAAGCTCTCTTCTCCTGCATGTGATTTTGAATATTTATTTTTTAAAGGTAAGTTGTCCTTTGTGGTTTCAATTACTCAACCTTTCTCTTCACAGTTCGCCGTATGCCCAGCATTTCTTCGATCTTGGCGTTATTACGATTACCAGTGGCCTGTGGGCCCTGGCAGTTTTTGAACTTTTCAAAAACCTGGGACTGCTTATGCTACAAGAATTGTTCCAGTGCACAGAAGGCCAACATAGTTCGGCATCGATGGTGCCAGATATTTGCTCGGGATAGCTCCCAGCGCTGGAGCAAATCTAGAAGCAGACAACCATGCTGTAGAAGGAAGCCGTGAAGGAAGGATCGCCTCTGCTGCCGGTAATGTTGTGGCATAAACAAAATATGAATTACATATATGAAAAGTAAGATTTAAGATGTGGATCTACTTTGAAACTCAAATATAAGACCTCCCAAATAATTTCCATTAACTTTTCTTTCACAATTCCCACCTGTAAACGAGTGCCAGCCAATTACACGCCCTTTCCCAAGCCGAACAGTAGGCAGGAAAATTGTTTATTACATTTCGAAAAATGGTTGCAACCACCCTCTGTCCCAGCCCCCGCCCCTGCTCCCAGCGAATGACCAACGAAAAACAATTACAGCCAAAAAATGAGATACTATACGTAGAAACAGACGAACAGACATACTCGTATATAGAGACCGACACTTGGGCTTATCTGAATAATTTATGGTTAAAATCAGACGCAACCGCTGCTTCGGTGGCTGCCTCTCCTGTGGTTGTTGTTCTTTTTGGGAGTTTGGGAATTGCACCACGTGGTGCGGGCCAACACCACTCCACTCCACTCTACTCCACTCCAACGAAATGCTAATAGGCGCCACCCAGAAAACACACAAAAATTGTAAAACAATTAAAATGTAATAAGCAGAGGGGTCAGCTCTCAAAGTCAATGGGCGGCACTCGCCCAAGCCGTTTTGCCTATTCCGTTTTCCGTTTCATTTTTTTAGAGGGTGTGGGTCTGGAAAATAGAGTAATTAATAATCTTGACTGTCCGAGGCAGGTAACGCCTTTATTAGGCAAGTACACGTACTGGTCGAAACAAATGATAAACAGTTTTTCTTGCACAAGCTGGAACCAAAAAATGGACCAAAGTCCGAATCCGCGACGAAGTTGTCAGACCTGTCAGAGCCGCTTGGCGCCAAGGATGTCAGCGGATGCTTGGGCAGAGCCCCTGCCGAGCTTTTGATTGACACTTGACATTTGCCTGGCTCTTGCAGCTAACGGAGCTTTGCCGCAGTTGTCTTGACATCGTGACTGTGTTGGTTTCATTGCTCGGAGTTTTGGGTTTGCCAGATGAAAATGTGTTGATAGTGGGTAGAAATTTGTTTATTTCAGGGTTTGTTGCCTAACTGGGTTGGTTGTACAGTAAGATCAGATTGGGACGAACAGTTGGATGTACCGTTCAGGTGGAATTATGATGTTCAAGCGAGCAAAGAGTGTGCAACATTTGGAAAGCATGAGCAAGATCTAAGATAGAAAATGGAAGAGTCTTTCACAAAAGAAATTTGTACAGAGTAAGGCATTTTTATTTTATTTCTATCTTAAATGTATTTTTATGTCTCAGCTAATTTCCGAATAAATATATTCTTTAAACAGCTTTTTGCTGTAATCCCAGAACCAACCGAAGTATCTCTGTTTTCACATTCACCATAACTTTCCAGGCTGTATCCGTTAATCATCTCGCTGACCGAAGCCCTACAAAACCCCAAGCGTTGAATGCACGTGGCAACCCATAAAGCCCATATGAGTTTATACCCCTATATGTACACGTGGCAACAATCTACAAACACATATGTACACACATAAATAAGTACCTACACATAACCATGAACCATTCAGACTGACTCTCGGAGGCAGGAGCTAGTATCAGAGTGAAAGGGACACAGCGCAGACAAGCCCAAAGCGTCAAGTTGTGAAGCTGTGTGCAAAAAATCATTAACACGCACACGGACACACAGAAAACCAAAACCCCCAGCATGGTTGGGTGGCTGTGGGTGGCGGCCATGGGGCAACCTGGGCTAGCTGTCCCTCTCGCGCTGCTCGGGAGCGACTCCTTCTGGTGCAGTCGGGGGGACTGGGCGAGACTTGCTTAAATTACTTGGGTTTTTACATGCGGCAGTGAGGCACATTAACACTGTAATGTGCAAAAAGTGTTCCTCTCCACCAGTGTGTGTGTGTGTGTGTGTGTGTGTGTGTTTGTGTGTGCCTGTGTGCGAGGGAAAACAACATGGCGTCCTGGTAGCCTCTGTGTCGTTGTAGTTGTAGTCCGAGTGGCACTCATTGTGATGCAGAAAGGGAGCTGGAAAAGGGTTTATGCGCTGGCAGTGATCATAAAAAAAAAGAAAGTTGGTTCTATGTGAAGGTTTTCCGGCTCGTGTTTCATCTCCAAACCCCTTTGGATTCCCTCCCACTTATCACTGATTCTAAGCATTGTCGCCGCATAAACCACCAAGGCTCCATGGTATGCCTGGTGGGCGTCAGATACTTTTAGTTAAGATTAATTGTTATATATTAACATGGCGTCGAGTTACGAAGTCTGCGAAAACGAGCTATTTACAAGCTAAACGAAAGTTGACTTTGCCCAAACGACCACGAGGATTTGGGAGTGGAGCGGCGTGTGGATGCTGCTGCTGATGATGATGTTGATGTAAACGTTGTCTCCTGCCTAGAATCGCAGTGAAAGTGTCTGGAAATGAGGCTGAGCGGCAGCACCCAGAGAGAGTGAGTGCGCTTGAGAAACTTTAATAAACAGTAGAAATATTCAAGTCAGTCTGCTGTTTATGGCATATGTATCTGGTGTGTGTGTGTGTGTGTCTGTCTGCTAGATTTATGTTTGCCCATTTTCGTGTTTTATCATCAGCTGCTGCTGGCGCTGGATCGGGAGTGGAATTATTCATGTTTTTCGCAATGTTACTCATACGCCGCGTACTCGCATGAAAAGGGTTCAAAATGGCTGCCATTCTCTGGGCCTATTGCGTTTGAATTATGAGCCAAAAAGGGTCGACTCTGCGGCTCTTCCTCTCTCCATATATCTTTTCGTATTATGGTTTGACTATACTTTTGCTGGGACTCTGTAATGGAGGGAGAAATGTGCCCTCGAATGTGGTGCGAAAAGGGAATTTTTCTGATTTATAAGTGTGGAAAACTTCTGAAACCCATTTAAGGGATTAAAATTGGGTGTTCTCTCTAGCCTTTACATGGAATTGGCTTGCTCTACTACATTTCGAATCGATTATGGTCTTAATTAGCTTTCTCAATGGCTATCCGAATCACATTTTAAAATGTTCAGTGAATATTCAAGCCACATCCCACTTTTATGTCTTCGGCTATAACAATTGAGTGTTATCTATCGCTGCGACATCTTGGCATATGCTGAAACAAACCCGCCACTCCCGCAGCCCATCCTTTACCCTCAATCCATCCCCGACAACTGTCGCATTTGGAACCACAAACAAATTTGTCGACGACTTGGGGAGATGGAACCCGCCATCAGCTCAAGAGCATATTGACAATGCTAACTGGAAGTCAATACGGAAATGGTTAGTATCTTTTGTGTTCCTTCTCCTGCCCCGCTCCGTATCCGTTTGCCACTGCCTCAGCCACCACCCACACTCAACGCGCTGTCACTTTGGGCGCAAATTTCGCCATTTCCACCCTCGCTAATGTGCAAATAAAAATGTTAAAAGGGTCCTGTAGCACTCAATTACACGCCCTGGTGACCATCTCTCCCTTCCGCTTCTGCCTCTCTGGCTCTCTTCCTCGCCCAACTTGCCACTTGCCACATACAGCGGTAACTGCGTGACTTGCCTCTGTATGCTGTCCGACTGTGTGTGTGTGTGTATATGCTAAGGCTTCGCTTTGCTGCAGAGAAAACATTATGGCGCGCGAACGGAAGTTGCCATCTTGTTGATGGCAGTTAAAGATAAGCGAAAGCGAACAAAAAACCCAAGCAGGACGCGACTTTTTTGTATGTTTCGCTGGGCTTTTTGGGGTATATTGGGTTTTTGGTTCAGCAAAGAATTGTGTAAAGGTTAAATACAAATTCAATAAAACGCAAATCAAATCTATTGAATATTTATAACTAATCTGTTCAACTTTCCCCTTTTCCATGGTATCACTTGATAGACTCTCCTGAAATGTTTCATCTCTTCCTTTTACCATTTGGTCTGTTAGATTTTCATGGTTTTCCGCGCTTCTCGCTGCTTGGCTGCTTTTTATTGCCGTGCATTTTATGTTATTTGTTTCTATTTTCGGTGTCTTTCCACTTTCGTTGTATCTTTCCCTTCTTGCGTCGGCCATGTTGGCAGTTATCTCTTTGTTTCTGTTTTGTTTCCTGCTGCCCCATCCGCCTGCCCTTCGCCCATTCCTAGCTCCACTGGGTAATCCTCCTTCTGTCTTTGGCATTTAAGTTTTATGGCTGTTTGTTTCGTTATTTCTCAGTATTTTTTCCACTTTGCGCTGCGCTCCTAATTTGCAATTTTGTATGGAGACATGGACGACGACGCCTTAAAGCGGTTTTGTCATGTCATTTGGTAATTGGGTGGCAGCGGTTGGCACTTTATATATTTCGCCGCCAGTTGGCAGCGCTCTCGCCTCCATTCTGGTCACACATGGTCACACCGGCCGCTGGGCTAGCATGATAAATGTGACCGCTCTTGGAGGAGTGGGACGTGGGAGCCCCTGACGACAGTTTCGATATCTAAATTTGTTTTTAACGGAGGAAAGACCCCTATCTTAAAGTTGCTTTAGAAAACCTCTGGGAGTCGTCGCCCACTCTCGGTCGAAGCATATTTTGTATAATTTTGTACGCCATATTTGGCCAAATGAAGTGCCCCATAAAGTCCACGTTTTTACAGCTCGTAAAAAAAGACAAGAATCGAACTTCAACGCCGCCGCAAAGCGTTCGATGTGTGTATAAATAAGAGGTCCGTTTAAAATCAATAAATTATAATTAAATTATAAGTTAAGCGAATGCTAATTTGTGCAGGAATTGGGAACGTTGCACGATATCTGGTGGATACAAAAAAATACTTAAAATTGGAATTGGCAGCAAAACGCCCCCCTGCGGCGTTTGTCGACGCATTCGCGAGACATTTTTGTATGGATTTATTCGGTAAACTTCTTTGTACGCAATGTAAATGCATAAAAAATTCATAAAATTAATCTTGGGGGCATAAAAATGACACTTAAAATTGGCAAATTAAACTGTACATAAACTTCGATGAAAATGTAAAGTTATCCGGTGATTATTACAAGTTTCAGACAAAGAATAGAAGGAGCTTTAAGCCCTATAAAATTCGAGAAATGTATCCTAAAATTGATTTTCTCTTGATTTATTTTTCCTCCAAAGCATAGACAAACAAAGATCTCAATTATGTTAATAAGTTTCACGCCCATCCACACGATTTGGCTTATGCCAAAACCCCGCACAGCCCATAATGCCCTTCCTCATAACAGCCTCATGGGTCCTGCACCTTTCACCCCAAAAGCAGGAAATTTCAGCAGCCACAAGGAAAACTCCATTCAACACCAATTAGGGATGATCATCGGGAAAAGCAGTGGCATCAGAAGCAGCAGCCGCCAGCCGCCAGCCGCCAGGAAGGCAGGTGGAAGGATGGATAGATGGATGACGGAGTCGGGTTGTCGTCGAGCAACCCCAATTCGGGTGTAATTTGTTATTGAGAAAAAAAAAACAAAAAAAAAAACTACGTTGACTTCACTCCCCGAGTGTCATAAATACATCCCGGACCGGGGCCATAGACAAACAATCAACAATTTATGCGACTGCCACCCGAGAGGATGAGTGGGCCACTTGAGTGGTCCTGCCGGGGGTGGCTGAATGGGTGGTTGAGTGGCTGTATTCAGGATGGGTGTTTGGGTGGCGGTGGCGGTGCGGTGGCGGGGTTGCCTGCTAAATTGCTCAACAACCGGGGCGCATGTTAAACATGAATTATGAATTGTTATTGAGATTGATGTGGTTGTTGCTGGGATGTTGGGTGGTGCTGCTGTGGCAACGCTATCTCGATGTGGTTGCTCTTGTTTCTGCTGCACTGAGAACAATAAAGCATAATTTGAATGCTATTTTAGTTAACTGCACAGCTCAAAAGAGAATGTTCCTGGAACGAAAGAATATTTGGGACATTTTACAAAAGTGTTTCAAAGATATTTTAGTAAGGGAAATGTGTATACATTTTTTCCCAGTGTGGATCTGTTCCTGCTTCATTCGCTGCTCCTCCCACTGCTGGATTCGAGTCCTTCTGTTGTGAGTGAGAACTGGCTTGCTTCAACCAGCTTTGGCTTTGTTTTGTGTGGTAATTTCATTGAAATCATGTTGAGTAATTGGTGCTACTGTGAGTGTGTATAAATAACCCTTGGTATGGGTATGGGGGTGACTTTGCCCCGCCCCACCCACTCTGTCTCTCACCCTCACCACTTTTGGATTAGGCAACCGCTGGCATCGCTTTATGCGGTTTGTATTTATTGCCCCGTTTTGCCGTCACTTGCCCCCGTAATTGTAATTGTGTTTGTGCTTTCTGGGTATTTGTCTGTGTATTAAGCTACACATGTAACCAGTATCTGATAGATACTCAGCCCCAGGGGGTGGCTGGCCCTGAAACCGGTGGTGGGTTGCATAGGTAAGGCCCGGTCTGGTCTGGTCTGGTCTTGTTGTTTGCTAATTTGGGTATAATTTGTGACTGTTTATTTGTTTTGGCTCTGCTTGAAATTAATTTCCTTCACATTTTGACAGCTCTGTAGCGATGGAGTTATTTTTTTACACATGTTAACATTGTTTGGGGTAGGAAATATGAAGAGAGAGTGAAACTAGACTGTTGGGAATTATAGGACATAACTATTGATGGTATATGCTTAAAGGAATTATGGACTACTCTTGAATATATCATATGTTGTATAAGTTTCATAAGATTTAAGGAAGTCTATAGATTTGTTTGTGTATATCCTTTTGGTATTGAATTCCCCTCCCTTTTCTTTAAAACTTTTCTTAGCTCCACTCGAACCGCATGCACAAAACGTTCGTGTTGAAAAATGTGATGTTTAATTTCGCACATTAAAATCAGAAAATTATCAGACACGAAAACCCATAAACCGCACACCGAATGCCCCCCACCGGACCCCCCCAACGACGAGCTGAGGCAGACAACCAGGAGACGCAGACGCAGACGCAGACGGACTCAGAGTGGGGAAGAGACTGCAGTGAGTAAGATTAAAATCTTCTCAGAATTGTGTGGACAAAGCCAAGAGGTAAAACCACATAAATGAGTGAAGCGGGGCAAGAGGGTAGCTGCCTCTGAAGCTGCTGCAACTTGGTGGCAGACAGAGACCAAAGCCAAAGGAGTCAAATCGATATTGGCAATGAGAGAGAAGGAGTCCAGACAAGAAAATGCTAACAGGAATAACAACGAGTGGAAGGAAAGGTTTTTGGAAGCCGCAAAAGGAGATACTCTTGGATTTTGAGTGTTTGCAAGGAAGCTCTGCCTTTTTGGCAGTGCAAACATCTAGCAAAAGTCTGAATACCTTTGGAAAGAGTATAAAATCGACAGAGACGTTGGCATGTAAACAAATCGATTTGCTTCATTGATGACATTCTTGGCGAGATTTTTGCAAAATGTCATAAAGTTTATGACTTAAGTCTTTTGTTTGACTCTGACGTGGACTGGGGACTGAGGATTGGAGACTGAGACTGAGAACAGACGACTGGGGACCGAGGACAGAGCAGTGGATGCTGCAGTCTGATGCTGGAGCTGAACCTGAACCTGGGGTTGGGTGCTCGTCTGAAAATATCATTATTAAACCGATCGAGCTCCAGCACCAGCCTCGAAGCCCCCACAAACGAGTTTGGCATTAAAATGAGCATCCGAGTTCGGTTCTGGCATATTCACACCTACAAAAGTGTCATGCGTTTGGCATTTAGCGTGTGAGTTAGTCGAGTGAGTGTCTCGGCCCAGTCAAGAGTCAGAGTCAGAGTCGAAGTCAAATCGCAGTCTCGGGCTGTATTTTTTTGCGCATCCACAAATTTAACGATTAAGACGTGTTAAATTGTTAACAAGCCACTTGCAGTTATTGCCAATAAGCTGCAAATTTACGAGGCTTGGCCAGGTCTCTCTCTCAGTCTGTCTGTATGGGCTGGGGCTTGTCTGGTAGCTTGTGGGTTTGGTAGAGCCTCTCCCAAAAGCCTCTCTAGCTTGGGGTCCTGTCCATTTGCATGCAATGTGTTTTCTGCATTTGTTTGCGGACAATCGCTTGGAGTCTCTTACACATTATTCGCTTCAGTTGGGTCTCTCGGGTCTTCGCTGGCGGTGGAGGCATTTGAAATGTGTGACAAGCTCCATGGGCTGCCTTGTATATCAAAGGGTTTTATGTGGAGTCTTTAAAGTCAAAAGCGTTTCTGATTTGTATCAGCTGCATTTGAATTTAATTTTGTTGCCACATTAAATGGTAGAAATGTTGGATATTGAATAGAAATCCAACAAAGAACTTTAATAATATTTTCATCCACTCCCACAAATGTTTCAATTTGAATTGGAACATAACTTTCATAGACAGAATTTGCATTATTAGGCATAGCTGAACTCCAAACCCCCCAACTGCTCAAATTCAGTATCAAATTTGTTCCGAGTTTGCGTAGATCAATCACACAAACCATAACCGTCGTGAGGCCCCCGCTTATCCGCGGCTAAGCCCAGTCTCGAATGACAAAACCGAAACCCAATCAATGCCCAAGACAGCCAGATCTGAGCTCAGCCATAGATCAGTCTTAGCCAGGGCTTATTGCAGTTTAAACAGACACGAATATAGACATAACACTGCCGTTGAATGCGTCGTCTCAGCCAGCCCACATCCAGATACATAAATTAGGGCACAAACGAGAGCAGGAACCGATATCCAGCCTAGATATCTATCAGTGCTGGGCCTTTTCTTGGGCGTAACTTGCATATAAACGGTGCTAATAACACATTTAAACTGGTCAACAAATTACCGTTTCAACATGGATTTTGAATAACATTCGATATCGATTCGTTTTCAACAAATTTCCATGCAAATGCGTCGACCAGCCCCATAAACGGTCAGCAGCAAACTCTTATGGAGCGCTCCCTCTCTCCGTCTTTTTTTGGTGCCCCCAGACAGATGACCAGCATCCAAGATCCAGCATAGACAATGCGACGGCGGCGGTCCACACTCGGGCGGGCTCATTTGTCGTCTCGGCTGCGGAACGGGCAAAGAAAGAAGAAAAGTTTTGGACCGGCGGCGGCTATAAAAAGTGTCAAAGTTGGGACAAAGCAGCCAACTGCTGAAAAGAAATTTTATGTTTGCCGGAAAATCACCAACAACATGGCATTGTTTGATATTGATTTCCAAAGGTGTGACGACCCCTTTTTGTCTGGTGGCTATACGATTTCCATCGGATAAGGTTCCTCCACCAAATCTCTGACTAATATTTATGAATGAAATCCAGTCGAAGACATAAAGTCTGCAGTGCGTTTTGTTCGATGAGTCACAAAGTCTAACGATTTGTTTGAGAGTGTAATATTGTGACACTTTTGATTGCCAGAAACTAGAATGGAACATTGACCTGTGGAAAAGACATAGAGAGAGACAGAATCTGATGGTTAAATTTGTACAAATTGTTGGGGTCTGGGTGCATTGCTTTCCAATTAGTGGAGCAAAGCCAAAATTTATGTTGCATTTATTACATAATTTGTCCAATTTTATGACGAGGCTCAAGAGTTTTACGAGCCACGTTCTGAGACGCTGCCAATCGCCGCTGCCGTTCGTTTCTCGCTCAGAGTCAGAGTTTGTCTCTATTTCTGGCTCCATTTCCTTTTGTGCAAAGGTTTTTCCAATTTCAGTGCCGGATTAACAGGGATTTGCCCATTGCTGAATGCTCCGCTTTCCTTTCGCTTGCCATTTCTCCATTTTGTGTGACGACATTTTTCAATTAAGAAAGGATCACAAGGCGCTTAGTAAGGCAGTTTGGCTTTGTGGGATGGAGTTGGCCCCGAAACTTGGAAGGCAGCTTCTTCTTATGCAGACGCTGGCTTTTAATTAATTACTGAAACTGAATGTGTCTCCTCCTCCTCTCTTTCGTTCTCTGTGGAAGTCTTTCAGATACTTTTTGCCAACTTTTTGGCAGCTGCACTTATGGAAAACTCAAAGTAGCTGCCATCAAAGTGCTGCCAAGTTTTGAAAAGGGTTCAGTTATGGTACATGGAAGTTCTTCCTTATTGATTTTGTTGCCATATATTCTTGGCCACATCTTCAATCGGGTGTAACTGATAACGGTATATAATATATAACGTTAAGAGCACTTCTTGAACTGTACATTTAGTTAGTTAGCTGTTAGAACCCACTGTTAGCCCGGCTTGGCTAACAACGATAATTATTATTACCCGGGCAATTACGTGAGCAGCTGCTCCGAGACTCTCACACATCACAGATAATGTTTTTTATCTCAATTATTTAATTAACTTGTTAACAGTTTCTCAATAGCAAAAGTTTACACAAATCTACAGACAGACGTACATATAATTGCTTTGTTGTTGTTCACCTCATAAACAATTAGCGACATTGCCAACTAATTCGAATTGTTTGAACAGAAAAAAGCACTTGGTTTGTCGTCACAAATATTGCTGATTAAATTAATTGTAGTTTTGTGTGGCAAAATAATTAAATAAAATTATTAAAACGAATGAACACGAATGAATGTCTATGAGGAGGTGAATGGCAAAGCGAAAAATGACTAAATTATTGCTGTACTTAGCTGAATCGACTGTATCCAAGACTGAACTTGAAGCTACTTACAGCTGTGGCTGACTGACCACACGACGGCTACGTAATAATTAAGAAATTTACAAACGATTTATCAAGTTAATTAAACGCTGGCAGCACTTGTTGCCTTTTGCCTGTTGCCTGTTGCTGGTGCTGTTGCGTTTCATTATAAATGAAATGAATTGAAATACTGAAACATTGATAGATGGCCAATGATCAAAACCATTTCACACGATCATTTGATTGAGCATGCACCAGTCAGTGCGAGTATCTATATAACTTTCTGCCTTTTGTTTGTCTGCTGTGACTGGGGATTGTGCCTGTGATTGCCGTTGGTGTTGCTAATTTGCCAACTACTTTAAGCGAAAGCTGTTCGACTTCGACTCTGGCTCTGGCTGCCTCGACTCAAAGTGAGAGCAGCCTGAGGAGACAATGAACTCGGTTGGAAATTGAAATGGAAATGAAAATCGCCGGGGCAGATGTCTGTAATTAAGTAAATGTACAAATTATATGCTAAAAAATGAATAAACACATGCAAAGGCCAGTCGAGCGATTGATCTATGGCTTCGGTTGGATTTGATTGGAGAGTGACTGGAAATAGTTATAGCGATTGTTTCACATAATGGAAATGCGTAAAAAATCTGAAATTTAGTGGCTTATTAGTTACGAAATAGTTGAAATTTTCTTGATTAAACAACTTAACTCAACCTATAAGAGAGAGAATACATAACTGAAATATAATTTATATTTACATCTTTGCCTACCAAAATGATTCTCGAACCTACTACACATCTATTACCAATTCAATGTTTCTGCTTACAACATATGGCACACCCCTCCATCCACCCACTCTGGCTCTCAAGCCATCATCTAATAATCATCATCATTACAGACGCCAAATGCTTTTAGTCATCTGTTTTTTTCCCCGCATTTCCTCTGTCTGTTCGAAAAAACCGATAAGCAAAATTAAGCGTATTTCGAGACCAGGAGGGCACCTTTCCGACTCGAGACCCTATTGAAAGCTTATCGAAGGCAGTTTACATAAGACACACGTGCACTGGAGAGTCCATCTACGAGGATGGACTCATGGGGGACTGGGTCTGGTGGCAGCTGAAACTAAATGGTTGCGATAAAACTAATGAAAATGCGTTTTCTAATTGCACATTAGGCAAAGTGAAATGATTTCGTTGTAAGTGGAAATCCAACATACTCTTGGGCAGAGGCCAAACCCATCCCATTCCATCAGTCGAGACGCCAGCGATCTCAAGTGCAGCTTCTGGTTATGGGACGCACGTGCGTTGTTGCCTCCTCACTGTGGATGTTGTATGTATCTTCAGTTGATGTCATTGCTGCTTGTATTTGTGTGCACCTTTTTGATGTATCGTGTTTGGGTTTGTTTGTCGTTGGGTATTCCCATTCTTTTTTGTGCTTTACGCGCCACTGCCCCGCCATTAATTTTAATTTGTGCTTCAAACGTGAATGTAAAACGCCTTGTCCGTTGTTGATTTTAGCATACGTACAATGAGTGAAAGTGAGAGGGATCTATGGCAAAAAAAACAGAGATGGAAAACAGAGACAGCGAGTGGGGGAGGGAGCGAAAAAAACAATTGCACACAATCATTTTCAATTTAATATCATTATGTGCAATTTGTCAACGATGTCCACAAAGCAGTCAGTCAACCATGTGTCTGTGATTTGTTAGACATCCCAGTGGTGCAGTAAAAAGGGGTCCAAACACGGGCGACAGATGGGACACTTTAGGCATAAATGCTTGAAGCTTCCAATGCTTTCTATACTTTCGACTCTCTTTTGCTACTCCCCTTTTTACATCAAGAGTTAAATCAACTACACCCTTGCCTCTGTGGAAGTGACCACCCATAGCCACATCTCCCTTTTGGAGACCCCAGTGGAAGTACCAGCCCGGGGCATTATTTATTCATGTTGCTACTTTTTCTACAAGTAACCGACGAATTCGTGACGAAAAGTGATTGAAAGTAAACAATAAAAGCGACACTCTACCGTCACTTTGCAGTGCCAGTGCCAGCTCCACCTCCAGCTCTCCATCTCCATCTCCATCTCCATTTACATTCCTGCCTCCGAGTGCCACCTACTGCCTCCATCTACTGCCCCAAACGAGTGGCTCCCCAAATGCCGCATTTCTGTTCGACTGACTCACAGCCTTTCATTTGGCTAACAATTTCTACTTTGCGTTTCTGTATCTGCCTGCTAAATTGGCCAATTGCGATTGGTAACAGCCGCGGCCGACATGCCAAACAATTTAATTCAATTAAATATTTTTTCGTTGACTGTCTGTCGTTTGTTATTTAGCGACAGTTGTTGCTGCTGCTGCTGCTGCTGCTGCCTCAGAGGCAATTGTTTTATGTGAAATTTGTCACACTGTCATGTGCGTTACATAAGCGACAGACACAGAGGCATAGGGAGAGGGAGAGCAAAAGGTAGGGGAGGGGAAAGGTAACCCAGGTGGACGAACAACGAACAACGAACAATTTGCGCCACTTGAATTATTCAAAATTTCAATGCAAAATGGCGAGAAAATAAGCTTGCGGCCCAAAAGAGAAGTGTTTAAAAATTTATTGGCAATTCCCAGGAAATTGGTGACAGTTTGAAAGGCTGAGAGTGGAAAAGGCCCGAGCAGGTGGTCCGCAAAGGGTATTGAATGAGTAATTAGATAATGGCTACCTTCTGATTCATGGAAAGAAATTAGCAGAAACCATTTCCTGGTTTCGCCAAGACAATGTGACGAATCTAATGGGCATTGTTGAAATGGTAATTTCCAAAGCAATTTGTGAATTTAAGTTGGCAAGTGGATAAAAGATTTATAGTTGGGTTTAAGGTAGAACTTTATCATTGAAATATGGCTTTTCTTTACTCGTCGAAGCCACTCCTTTTTCAATGAACTCTTAACATTTCCCCGTAACATTTCATGGAGTTTTTTCCCCCATTAGACAACTTCCGTTGCCCACTCCTGACCCTTGACTTTCAGTTCAAACCCGCATCCCAAATCATTCATTATTCTTTTATTTAAACATACAAATTCTCCTACCCGTTTCTCAGATCTGGGGTCTACGTCTAACTGACTTCCACATAAAAACACCTGTGGTGTCAATATTTCAACACTGCCAGCGGTGTTGAAGCTCATCACCGAATCTGTCTCTGGATATTGGAAGTTTCTCTCTCTCTCTCTCTCTCTCTCTCTCTCTCTGTTGTCTTCTTTGCGGGAGGTGGGGGGGGCTAACAGATTTTTGATTTATTGATTGAATTGAATTAATCAACAAATCGTATGAGTCAATATTTTGTTTGAACAAAGCCAGCTACAAAAGAGAACAAAGTGAATGCAAATTAATCATATGCCATGATCACGCTCGGAGAGAAGTCTGGTCTGCTGCTGTTTTTTGTGATCAGAGCCCTCTCCTTTCCACAGACTGCTGCTGCTGCTGCTGATAATGATGATGACGAACTAACTGACAGTTGTTTGACATACCCCAGTCAGTCTCTCAGTCGCCCAGCCAGCGGGCACAGCCAGAGAAACAATTAAGTGACGCCAGACGAGGCACAAACAAGTTGTAATTTGTTATGGAAATGCAAAACGAAGGAACTGCCAGTGCCAGTGGGTGCAGCATATGGCCCGTAATTAAAAGGTTAACTTGATGTAACTATTACATGGAATTGTCTTGGCCCTATTTCGACATAAAACAACAGTTCGGCAACAGGCAACAGTTGGAAGCATTTCCCTGTCCCTGACTCCCTCTGTGGATCTGTTTCTCCTGTCATCTTTGACATTTGAACATTGTAAATGTTGACACTTTACCACACACAGACAAGTCGCTGGGAGGGACGCAGGGAATGATCTTGTTACAGTTACATGAATGATCACCACAAATTGGCATTGGCATGGGGACATGGGGCCCACCGGGTGGCATGAGGAAACGGGAAAATTGTCAGCCCCAGCAGCTTTCCTCGGTTCGGGGAGTTTTCATTGACACCTCGTCGCAGTCTCTCGCTCTCGCGTTCGCTTGACGGATGAGGCCCGCTTTTATTTTTAGTGGCAATCTCTCTCTAGAACAAAATGGAATGGAATGGAGGGATGGGATGGGATGGGCTGCTCTGATCGTGAATGACTTACCGACTGAATGAGTGAATGATGAGCAAATTTATCGCGGCATTGTGTCAAACTGTTTTTGGTTTGTTCGGCCCCCAGTCCCAGCCATGTGTGTGGGCCCCACAGCTTCTCCATCCCATTACCCCCTTCTACCATGTGTCTGCCGTGTCTGACAAGCGTTTAATTATTTTGGCTTGATTGCTGTCCCATCCTTATAGAGATGGCAATCCATTCATGTTCCGTGGGCCCAATTTTTGATGTTGTTGCTTGCCGCTTGTTGCTTGTGTCTGGTGTCACATCATTGACACGATCACCGCTGCCGTAAGTGGACGATGTTGCAACAGAGCTTTGCCACCCAAAAGGTAAGTCTCTGCTATGAATAACTTTCCTGGAATCCGCTGCCGCATACTCGTTTATTCATTCACTTATTTTGGTCAATCATTTTTCTCACGATCCCCAGTCGATTGGGTCACCCGTCGTCTGGGGGCTACTCCTTCGCCTCATTCGGTTGCCGACAACAACAAAAAGTTTAGCCGCCAACGCCCACAAGCTACCACTCCCCGCTCGAGACCGCTCCCGTCGCATGATTGATGGGCATCTTGCGTACAAATTAACACCGGAATTACTCCTCATGCACTGGAGGCGAAGATCGGCAAAGTTCCAAGCGACCAACTCCAGCTCCACTCCACCCCAACGTAAGGGAGAAGATGCGTTTTGGCCCAGTTCAAATGGAGCCGACTTTCAATTAGGCAAAAAGAGATATGCCAAAAAATGTGTACAATAAAGGTCAAGATATTGGTACTACCTAAAGTCGTGCAACTGTGCAATCCGAGAACTTCTCGGATATCTCTGTGGTGTGCAAAAAATATGCTGCAAGTGCAAGTCAGCGAGAAAATATATCTGGATAATTATGTTAGTGTTCGTATAATTCTGACCTCCACTGTATATTGGTTATTAAGAGAAAACCAAAAACAAAAGGCCGCTAATGCTGCTGACTGCTTCCTCGGGTTGAAATCAGTTGAAAGTTAATGAGACGACGACTGAGACAGCCCTCGGGTCGCGTCGCTCGGATCGTGACTGCGTCTTCCTCTACAATCCCCGTTTTGGTCTCTGGTGAGTCATCTCTGGCCTGCAATGCGTTAATTATGAATATGCAACTAAATCATTACATTTTAAGCCAGTGTCAAAGGCACAGCTGGAGTCGGCTCTGGCTCTGGCTGTGGCTGTGCTCTCTTCTGTGTGTTTGCTGGTCGCTTGATTAATCGCAAGGCTGCTCCCCGTTCCTAGGGTGCTGGCTCTAGCTTATTAATTATGTGAGTGGATCGAGTGCAGGATCCAGATCCAGATCGAATGGGAATCCACGCGTGCTCAAGGCGTGAATGCCATCGTCAACAGGCTAGCACCTTTCGCACTGAATTATTGCTGAAATATTTGCTGATTTATAGGCATTCGACTCGGCTCTTGTTGTTCTTTTCGCTGTGGTACTTGGCACGCCATATGCATGTTTTTCGGGAGGGAGTGGGGAACAAGAGCGAGAGAGTCAACTGGTGCAGCCTTGTTGCAATTAGTTTTTGCATCACCACCCAGCGAGTAGCCAGGGAGTATCGTCTTACGACTCAACCTTGAACCAGAGCTGCCTCTGACTCCGAGTTTTGACTCTGTTCAGGCGCATGAGTCGACTTGGCAGCACTTGTAGATCCAGCTGCAGTCCATTCCCGCTCTGTTGAGGCAGACTTCCGTGTAATTAAGTGGCGTTCACAATGCGCTCCACCACCCATTGTGTGCCGAGAGTCTCCGGCAGAAGACAGGCAGTCCCTGGAAACAGAGACTGCGCTCCGGGCCTTGCAGATAAATTCTTTTTGAAGGCCCAGACAAGCGCATGCACATGATTTCAGCGAGAAGTCGTCTCAAACTGGAACTGGGCGCCAGTTAGCCACGAAAGAATGTGTGTCTAATAGGGTTAAGCCGAAGCGCGTTATACTCTTGAAGGTTTTCCTGTTGAATGGGTTATCCAATGTAATCTCTTAAGCACACAACTCTTTGGTTAGTTATCCATGGAAAAATATGATAAATTCGGCGCTAACTCAGAGACTGGAGTCAGCACTCCTTCCAGCTTCCATTCTATTACCGGCTCCAGGTCTGTCTCTCTCTCTCTCTCTCTCTCACTCTGTGTGGCTGTAATTTGAGGCCACTTTTGGTCTATGGCAACGAAATAAAGTTGTCAGCTGCTCCTTTGCACACAAAATGCAAATGACTCCGACTACGGCGCAGTCTGCTGTTAATTTTTGGTACGTGTCTTGCAAATTAGACTATCGTGCCTTGTTGTTGCTCTTGCTGAAAAGTTTCTAGAATTTCAATGCCATTTAATCGATGTGGCAGCGTTGTGGCATCCACGAAACTTTGCCAACCGGTTGCCACACACACACACACAGCCCGCACACTGCCACTAACCCAGCAGCTCCTTTTGCTTTGCTCTCTGCGGAAGCACTTAATGTTAATGAAACGGGTTCGGGAGTGAGGAAGGAGTTGTGCTAGCGGTCCAGTTTAGTTTATCTATTCATAACACTTGAGTTATCAGAAGTGGGCCAAGACATGAATATGAATGCATTCAAACTAAAATTATTATTATTATTATTATTTGCTTTGGACATGCACTTGCCTGCTCTCAACGTTATGATGATATTCAGTCATTCGGGGAACACAATTTGACGCAAATGTTTAAATTAAATATATTCAAATTCTCTTTAGATATATTTTTATATATTTTCATAACATCAAATCTATTCTTAATCAAGTTCATAATTTATTTAAAAGCATATCAAATGAACATCCCATGCAGAAGTAACAGAATTTATCCTCTAACTGGATCTAATTTTTTTTTAAATTCATTTATTAAATATGAACTCAAAAGCCTCTGCGTTAACATGTTTCAAATATTTTTCCGCTATTAAATTCCTTATATTTCATGGACATCTGCAAGCAAATATCCATGAAGTCACTTCCCCTAACCAAAGAAAAGAACAAACCATCGATATGTCATATGGGAAGCTCATTAACGCCAAAGCCAGACAATGGTGCTCGGGCCAACCCTTTGACTGCAGCCGCACCAGCGTACCGCGCACCAGCGTGCATGTGTACTTTGCACTTTTATTGATATTATGTCTATCTATCGATTGCCCGCTATAAAATCGATCATTAACGCTGTTAATTTGCTGCGACAGAGAGCGCGACGTGGCGCTGTGCGACGCGTTGATGGCAACGCTTCAACAGTTCCGTTCCACATCCACATCTAGTTCCAGTACCACTTCCACTTCTTGTGCCAGACACCAGACCCAAAGCCGGTCTGTGGGCAGAAACCGGGCGGAAAGGGTGCAATGGTCATAAAAATTAAAAGCAAATTACGAGTTTGAACAACAACTGCAGCAGCGGCAGTTAACTCGACAATATTAGCACAGTTCGAAGCGGGTCGATAATGTCGATCGATGGAGTGACACCAAAAGCTGACGCGGACGCAGGCGCGGACTCTGGCACTGACCAAGCGAGACCTTTTGTCACTTCATAGTCAAGGGGAGGAGGGATTGGGATGGAAATGGTATTGAATGGGCTGGCAGACTGGAGGACGTGATGGACGCACCTTAGACGCTGACGCGGGACTTCCGTTTGGCATTGAAGCGCAACCGTTTCGATATGAGTCAAAAAACAAGTAGACAAGTTATGAGAGAGGGAACGACTAATTGTTTGCCTGTAAAAGCATAAAATAAGGTAATGAAAATACTCGGAATATACTTACGATTTCAAGAACAAGTTGTCGCAGTATAACATCAAATTATATTCATGTTTTAAGCAGTTTCATCTTGGTTACAGGTGTCGTTTATCGTATATAGAATACTTGAAGAATTTTCTGGCTTGTTGCCAGAACCCATGTACTCCTTTTGATACCCTTTACCCTGAAGAAGAGTTAAACTCTCTGGCAACAATTTGAGTGCCTAATGACGCAGAGTAATGAAGTCGCTGCCGCGCCCCCAAAAACTCAGAAGCAGAGAATCCGAACCCGTTCAGAGTCGAGTAACTGAACAGAACCAGACCGTACCGGACCGAACCCAACCCCTTTTTTTCGCGCTTGATGTGTCGTTGATTTGTTGTTGCTGGAGCTGTAGCTGTAGCTGTTGCTGTTGCTGGTGCTAAAAATCGTCACAGCTGTACAACATTTCGAATTGAATGACTTAATGTGCAGCATTGTGTCATCAATATCCGTTCGCTGTTCAGTTGAGTTCTCTGCAGGTTTCTGGTCAACTGCCCGTGACAAAAGTGTGAATTACGCCGAGCTTGAACGCCCACTTGAATCCGTTTTGGAACCCAAAAACTCACTTGTTTTCCACCCGCACTGTCGTCACCGATAACAACGTCTTGTATTCCAGCTCAGTTCATCTTTGAGTCTCTCTAATCCTTCCCTTGTTGGCCTCTTGAGTGACATTTGACAGTCAGTCAGTGTCAAGTCATCAATATGTACTTATGCAGTCCTCTTAGGCAGGGTCACATACGCAGACAACGACCTCTATTGGTATTTCTCCTCGTCTGCCTAATCCTTATGTAAATCTGTCAAATTAGATGCGATTAGTGTGAAGTGAAAAGTAGTTCTCAGCTCTTTGAGCCCTTCTCGCAGCGCCGACATCAACGACCATAGAATCTAAGCGGATTCCTGATGCCAGATGACTTGTTGATGGCGGCACTTGCCCTAAATAGTTGGGGAACTGTTTGATCTGTTTTGCCATTGTTTTTGGGGGCTGAGATGAGACAGTGTTGGGGTTGATGTGAAAGAAAGTTTGTGGAAGGAAAAGGATAGGAGAAACAAAATTATAATTGAAGAATCGAGAATTTTAGTCAATTCCCACGACTTTCCTTTATCATTTTATCCCAGTAGAGAGACCCGTGCACCAATTGTCACACCTAATAAAATTCAATTTTCATTTAAATTAATTTACAAATTCCCACGTAGGAGGCATGGCCCAACAACAAGAACCTTCTCTAAAAGAAGTCCTACCCCAAGTCGAACACTTTCAAATGGCAAACAAATTGCCGGCAAATCGAATCGCCTAAAAAAAAATCAAGTGATACAAAAACGGGAATCACGCGACTTGACGTATGCCTAACGAATCATTTCAATTTACCGGAATTGTCAGCAGAGAGAGAGGGGGGAGTAAAGAGAGAGACGTGTGCTTAGCAATTGGCAACACCAAGAGCGACCCTCACACAACCTCCCCCCCCCACAGACCAATCTAGACAGACAACGACAGGCTCATCATCAGCATCGTCGCGGTGTACGGTCTGTGGGGGGGGGAGTGGTAGAGTGGTAGAGTGGGGGAGTGGGACTCGATATCATAATGACACTTTCCGCCGATGCGCAACTGTGACAAAATTAATTTTCAACATGACTGCATTCGAACGGTTGCTGGAGGGGGTGTTTGTGTGTGCGGGGATTTGGGATTTTACAGCACCCTCTGACTAACTGACTAACTGACTGACTGACTGGGTGTGTGTGTGTTGATGATAATGAGACCATAGATAACGAAATTTTATGTTGCCCGAATTTCACAAATAGTTGCGCGAATTTGCGCAGCACACAAAAACTTCCCTCAATCCGAGCAACGGGCTGTGGGCTGGGGGACTATGTCCGTGTGCGTGTCCATGTCCGCTGCTGTATCCGTGCTCGTGGGGTTCCGGGTGCAAAGCACTCACAAGTCAACAGCAGCAGGAACTGCCACCCCTTTTTCGGGTCTGGCATTGGACCTCGGGGCAATCATGGGCCACGCCACCGCACTGACAAATTGTTCCGCTAAATAAATCACGATTCATGATTATCGCCATGAAATCGAAATTTTCTGCTTTATTTTCCATGGCTCGGTACAAGTTATCTAATATGCTTTTAAATGGGGGCCCTTCCAGAAGAGGATAACGAATATGGAACGAGTGCAGTGGCTTAAACGAATAGCTGAATTATTGATTTAGGTTGGAGTTGAGTCTTTGTCTTGGGAAAAAAGGGAATAGGAGATGGAAAATATTCTTAGGGAAAGTCTGTTAGACATTCTGCTAGAACTCTCATAATTAATGGATATTGTTGCTTGTTTTTACAACTCCTCTAACCTAAGGTTATTCGATGAACCTCTTTGGATGGTTCAACAGATTCGTCTAATTATACTTTTCTTATCCCATGAACTCCAATTAACTTTGCCTTCATAAAGTCAGTGTCAAGGTTAGTTTGAGTTCAGTCAAGGACTTTTGTAGCAGCATCAAAAACTGAATGACAAATCCTGAGAAAGTCTCACACAATGCAACTCATCATCATCAGCCGCGTGATCATCCCCTCAGGAGCTGCCCAACCCTCGGGCTGGCATTATGAAAGCAACCACAAACAAGCGTGATGTCCTGTCATATTTGCTCATTTAACGGGCTGACACATCAATGTCATATCAAATTCAGAAGAGTCCGTGAACCAACCAAAAGCCAGCCTCAGCCTGGGGCTGGAAAAATCTGTCGCAAGGACAAAGAAATTGTGACAAAAAAGTTGACAGCTAATCCAATGGCAATTATAATGCCGTAACGGTTGCTGGTGTGAAAGAAACCTCGATTCATCTAATTGAAGTTAAGCATAACGAATGCTAGAGAGAGAGACAGAGACCAGCATCAGCCATCAGCCGGCATGTCCATGTTGTACTTTTTTTCTGGGTTTCGGACTGTCAAAACTGACATGACAGGGCGAACGAATCAAACAGAAATCAACGAGAAGCCGCAATAATCAGCGCTTTGTAGGGGCGTGAACTATGCCAGGAATGGAGGAGATACTAGATCTATGTATCTACAGGAGAAGGGAGTTCTAGTGTTGGACACTTGACATGCATATGAAAATTCTGACACGTCAACGCGTGGTTGGGTGTACCCCGCTCTCGGTTGTAATTGGAAACGTTACTAATTTCACGGGGTCTTCTAGGTGCTTGGGGCTTAGGGACTGCGACAGCGGAACATCCCACTAGCCAGCTAGCCAGCCAGCGAGCTCCACATTGATTGACACGTTTGACAAAAGTGGCGATTATGTGCGCCCTCCCCTTCGTCCACTGCCACCTTTGCCTTAGATCTGGTAATTTCCATTTCCATATCACTCATTGTGACAGCCATCGCAGCTTTTCGAATATCAATTGACAATTGTCGGCGGCATTTGGGTCTTTGTGGGGATTTCTACCTTATTTCCATATCAAAGTGAAACAAAAGTCTTTGCCAAAGTGTCACAAATTGATGAGCATTGTGTGTTGGCTGGGTGGTCGTGTTCGTGGGGTAATTTCGGGGTCACCACTTGATAAGACTACAATTTGAGTAAGTAAATCAATCACTCCGGCGCACTGGTTACCCACTGGCAAGTCAGCTAAATTAGAGGTAAGCTTTTGCCTCCTACTGCCAGCATATCACATATCCTGTCTGACAGTCCGACTCTGCCCTGTCTGCCCTCTCGCCCTGTCTGGGCTGCCTCATTGCTCCAACTGCTGTCGCTACAAACGCCAGTCCAATTTGTTACAATGCATTACACTCATCCGACTCCTGCTACGAGGTAGGAGTACAAACTGGGAGCCACTGTCGCCTGTCGTCTGATGTCTGATTTTGTTTGAGCTTTTGCTTTGGCTTTAGCTGTGCCACAACTTGCTACGCATTCCAGAAGCTGCACACAATATCTACACCATGTTTGGTGAGCCCCTGCGGATCGGATCGGATGGGTTCGGATAGGATCGCATCGGATTGGATTGGCTTGAATCGAACGAAACGGAATGGAACGAATGAAACCAAAGCAAACTAAGCAAAGCGTTGAGGAGTAGAACGAGGCGACTTCTGGCTCCAAGACACTAAGACAGACAGACAGACAGACAGAAATCCATTCATCAGTGGCAAATTTGTTGGTGGTATGAATCCATCATGTTGCGAGTGAAAGATCGTTTGTCGCTGATCATCAGCTTAAAAATCGCGCAAATGACGAGCGTAAGACATGAGATGTGGTTTCGTTCGCTGTAAATACCCAGCCAGACCCCAGCCTGTCTCGGGTGTTGTGTCTGGCTCGAGGTTGGGTACAGCACAGCAGTGCCCGTCGACTGCTTCTTAGCTCACCCGTAAGCTGACAACAACATCCACAGGCGGGGAGAAAGCATGTGGATCTGTGGGGTTCGATGTTTTAACTGGTTTCTCATCTCCATTGGCCGTATGCACAAGCTAATGAGGTATGGCGTGGACCAAGCATCGTTTCGGTTGCTGTACATGGGAGATCTTATGGGTTCGTGGTCGATTTTTGTATCCCTCAACTGTAGCTCATTCCCCTAACCAGTATGGTCGAATGCTGACTTCTATAGGATGGCTGCCGTTTTTGGGGGCAGGCAGCCAGAGCAGCTACCACATATCGGAATTCCCCCCAACTGTGCCATCACAAATGATGTTGATTTTTATCAAAACTTATTGAGAAAACGTAATTTTTTAAGCTTTACATGTGTGAAGCCCATGCCCATGCCCAAATACAGATGCAGATTCGGACTGTGCGTCCAGTGGCTTAGTGGCTGGCTTTGTCAGTTAAGTGGAGTGGAGAGTACACCCAGATGTGGGGGCCATGTGTTTGAAAAATCAGCACACTGCGGACTGCTATAAATACTCGGCCATACAAAAGCAAAGCCTACCTGCGAGCGGAGTCGGTTGTGGCGGGTTGTCCATCAATTTGCAACTTGCTGTGCAAATATTCAGCAAGTTTTATTTGGTAGCAAACAAACACACACACAAACACACGCGCATGGGGCAGGGACAGGTCGCTGTGTGGTCCTGTGACTGAGGGAATAAATTTCCATTAACGATCCCATATAAATTCGAATTGATTTAAATGGAAAGTGCGTGACCGCAGTTAATGCCAGCTCCACATTTTACGCGACAACTGGGTTTGGATTTGTTCAAATTGGATTGTTGGGCTTAGATCTGGTCTGGGGGTCTAACGAACTTCTAATAGTTGCTGCAGATTAATCTCTCCGACAACTGGCCACAGATGAATCGAAATGAAAACATAAAAACGATTTAAAATCGATTAACCCGATTCGCCGACATGCAACAGGTTCAGCCCTCAATTTGGCCTCCCCTCTTGGTCGGTTCCAGTCTTATTATCGAAAATGTGCGGCTTAAAACAAAGGCTGGAAATTGCTTTGGATAGCAAATGGAGCCGGGAATCTGCTGTTGGGTTGGGGCAGTCCGCGCTGTCCCTTGTCCGCTGCCGACAGAGCATTCAGTGTGGCAAACGCCTACCGCCAAGATACTTTTTTTTCGGGATCTTTCTCTCTCATTTTTTGTATCTCATCGCACGAGAAAGAGGTGAGAAAATTGTTGATTAGCTTCTATGGAGATGGAGGCTAAGGCATCCCTCGCACACCCCCTTTCCACATGTGTTCCCATGTTTCAGAGTCTCAGACTCTCAGCCTCGGTACCGTTGCTGGGCGATCTTGATGAAGATCAACATGCCATTGGTGGGCGTGGTTGCATATGACTTTGATTTCTGTCGGCATTTCGCTTTGGCTCTCGGACATTGCGGATGCTGAAAATAATACATACATATAGGAGGGGTGTGTGTCTGACTATTGGAGCTCATAAAAAAGAAATGGGAGCACACACCAACGACAAGTGAATACTCTGGACAAATATTGGAAGCTGTTTGGGAAGGAAATATCTACTGAATCTTAATCATATTTTCTCCAATTTCTATTGATATTCTTTAGAACTTCAGGACACAGTGCCACCTCTTTTACCTCCATCTCTATTGCTCATCTCTGAAAATGCAATGATAGCCTCACATTATTCAGCTAGCTCATCCCAACCCTAACTAAACGTTCTATAATCACGCCATATTCTAGTTGTTACAACCATTTGCATATACTCAATATACCCTCGAACGATCTCAGCGAATAATTATGCAGCGGGCAAGCGCTTTGGCTGCTGACTCTGCTTCCTTCTTGGACTCGTCTTTGTGGTGGCATTCTGGAGCTTCTGCTGTATCTTTGGCATTCGCATGCTGGTGGAACTGCTGCCCACTATCACTTACTACACTCAACGCCCCGATCTGATCTGCGGCATCTCAGCCAGAGACTGGGCCTCATCGGCCGCATCACCGCTTGATTGTCGGAGAGGGCTAATAATAAATTCGAGCGCGTGCAAGCGCATGCCGTGGAAGTGGCAGTGGCAGTGGCAGTGGCAGGGCACCTTGCAACCGCTCCGAATCTGCCACCGATGCCGCCGCCGCCACTGCCGCTAAAGTCGGTCTGGAACGGGGCAGGGCCTTTGGTGGCAGCCGCTCTATAATTATCTCAAACTGAAATTAACCGTCGAAAGAGTCGGGAAGATTATGCGCAGCGCATCGCATCGCATCGAGATTGAACTGGGAAGACTGCCAGGGGATCGGGCATGTTAGTGGACCTCACGCTAACGCTCCCTCTGCATGCTAGACGCGTTTGCAATTTGGATGAGAAGAATCAGAGAGGGAGAGAGACAAGTCCAGAGATGAGTTGGGATTCTCTCACCTCGCCGTCGAAATGTTTGTGCTAATTTATTGCGCGTTAATATCGACAGGAAGAGATCGCAACTGAGGAGAACCAGTTCTTCCTATCCTCCGGCCCATGGCAGGTTGTGGGGTATCTTCCACTCTAATTGAAATGCCCGCTCCTTCTACTTCTTATCGCTAGCGTCACACTTACACATGTAACAATTTCAGCTAGTACCAGGGAGACTCGGAGACCGAGTCGAGTCCATTCCCGTTCCCGTTCCCGTTCCCGTTCCCTGTGCCCGCTCCCGGTCTCATTAGCGGAATTACAAGTCATTACCAACAAAACTGAGCGAACGAACAACAGGCGAGTGTCTCTCGGACTTGGACTCGGCAATTATAAGTAAATTAACTTTTTGGCCCAAGTATTCAGATTAGAATCTAGGCTACCTCCTGAACCCGAACCACCAGCCCGATGTATGATTGATGGATTGTCCATATCAATGACAACCGATCTGGGGTAGGAGGAAGCCTAATGAAGTCATAGGAGCGAAAGGCAGTGCCAACAATTTGTTTTCATTGAAAAAAAAGGGCAATCCGCAAATGGAAATAATATAAATATTAGGGAGAATTGAAACGCTAATGATGATAGGTTGGAGTACTATAAAGATATTGGGAAGTGCTGGAAAATATTTTAATTGAATTAATAAATATCTCTAGAAATATTTAGAAATCAAAGGGCAAACCTCTCCTTCTAAGTGTGATAAAAAAAAAAACAACATTTCATTGAACATTTTTCTGCTGCTTACACGTGTAAATAATAATAATATTGTTTTTAACATTAATCTTGGCATTACAGAGACTAAGAAAATGCAATTAAAATAAAATAAACTCTTGAGAACATATGCCTAAAATTGTACTGACCACCAACATCGATTTCAGCTTACATTTAAATGGCATATAAACTAATTTCAACTCTTCATGAACTATGGAGTACGCTCCCTAACCGAAGTCCATCTCTTCATTAACTATTAAACGGACTCCCAACTAGCCAGAAAATTTCACACCAGCCAGCACCAAGTGGAAATCAGAAGCTGCACTCAGTTTAATTGGATATCAGAGGGCAATTTCAATTAGTCCAACAATTTGGCACGCATTTAATTGCAACGAAAGCTGAACCAAGCTCAAATCCCAAATTGCAATAAAATGTATTAAAAACGAGGCTTGCGTCAGAGAGTCGCACCATAAAATGACACCAACCTACCATTCAAAGCGTGTTCCGCCCTGCTCATTTAACATTTTACCATATAAATGTTGAAAAACAATGGCGGAGAGTGCCGGCCCCACCCCGAAACTGCCACTCGGCCCCTGCGCTGATCTCTCACTAACATTCTCACTCTCCTGGCCACATTAGACAGCCACGTGTCTGGGTCATTATGCTGAAAGTTACACGAACATGGCGTCGGCGTCGTAGTCGTAGTCAGCGTTGACGTTTACTTTTTTTTGGGCCAAGTAGCTGAAAGTGTCCAAAGCCCTATCCGAAATCCAAACAGAAACCAAACCCAAGGTAACCTCTAGCCCAGCCTTGTAGCACAATTTGTAGCTGTCAGTGGGACCCAGAGACAGACGGACAGACAGCCAGCCGTGACACGTGTGTGTGCGCCCGTCATCTGTGTGTGTTGTGTCTATAAGTGAGTGGGCGGGTGTCAGAGCCTTAGTTAGCCGACTGGCGGAAGGCCCATTGGCGATTATCGCCCGGTGACCGACTCCACAATCCCCTTTGTTGCCGAATTTAAAAATTAGAAACGGATTTGGCATTGCGCATAGAGAGGCTTACATCCGAGACTCAGCGAATATATCCGGGCCGAACAACATAATTGTTAATTTTAATGGCCTATGAAAAGCGGGGATTGTTGGGATTAGCACAGATGAGCGAGCGGCGTTCTGAAAGAGTGTTTTGTGTCAGGGATGGAGGGATGGGTGTGGATTAGGATGTGTAAGTGAAATGATATTCGATACAGGAAGTTAAAGTTGAGGCTTTATTGAATAGGATTTGATTTTGTTAGTACATAAAAATGGCTCTACATCTATTTATTAACATCAAGACTTTATGCATTTAATTTAAAGTTCCTTTTGCCCCAACTTAAGTTCCAAGTTCAATATCATCATCATCTGTGACCGAGTGGCGTGCCCTGCCCTTTGTTATTCAAAACCTAAAGCTCTCCGCCGTGTTTCGTGGCTCTCTGTCAATGTCACAAGATTTCCGTATAAATAATTCCCAACTAACGAACCGAGGCTCCCTAAACATATATCATCGACTCGTATTACGCTGACACTTTCGGTTGCTGGCAACTCGTGTGAGGTCCTCGCCCAGGAGCACATCGCGGCTGAGAATGTTGCGGCAACATGTGTCACTAACATGTCAATTAGATGCCCCAAAAAAACTCGTGGGGCTGCCAGGGAGTACATTTCTTCTGTTTTTTTTTTTTTGTTTTTCGGGAAAAGTGGCACACGTGGCGAGGGGCAGAAAGGTACACAGACAGGAACTCACTCTAGGCATTAAAGAAATAAGACAGCAGAGAAAACGCTGAAGTGTGAACAATTTGTGGCAAGGATCTTGCTGGCACTCAGTTAATTAAGAGACTGCTCCCCCACACATGGCCCACCCATAGGGACTGTTGTGATTTCTCCCGGCGTCTCATAATTATTTAAAATTAATGACTATATGACTATGTGACGTCCTGGTCCCCGCTCTGGCGCCACTTAAGCGCCCCGTTCGCATAATTTATTAATTGTCAACTAAATTTGACATTTCCAATGTGTTGGCAATGAGAGGGGGCGTCGACGATGACGCCGACCGATTGGGGGGACAGCAACAGCCCAACTTCGGCGGCATTCAATTTGAATTCTCTTATTTTTATGTTGGTTGCCTGTCGAAGTGTGAGAATTATGCGTTGCATGCAACAGCAGCAACAAACACATGCCAATGCCCACTCGTTGTCGATGGAGGTTCATGGTGTTGCTGCTGGTGCTGCTGCCTCTTCTGTTGGAATGTCATAAATTTCGACGCGCTCATTAGTGTTTGCGGTCTGCCTGTTATTTATACACTCGGCGAAGGATATTGCAGCTATATAAAGTAGGTGGAACGCATATCAATTGCCCATTGCAGAACATGCATAAATATCTTAAGGGTATCCCGTCTTCGACTGCCATTATTTTCCAGGCTGCATATGCGATGCCAGAATGGTTTTCCCTCTACGATACTCTTTTTTTTTCTGAGCTGCCACTTGTGTGGGCCTCCAGTTCGTACACCCACCGCTGACCTCGTGCGCAAAAGTGACGCAAAAAACAATAAGAAAAACACAAAAAATTGGAAAGAAACGAGAACATTTTCATAATAATTTAATGGATCTGTTTGAAATCCGATAGTGGCCCATGTGTGTATGTGTTGGCTGTCACTTTTCACATAAATATTAATTTATTGGGTTAGCCGCTATAAATGTTTCATTTGACAATTTCTCATCTAATTTCGCACTAACTGGGTGACATTAATCAGGAGCGTTTCGTGTGTGAGTCTGAAACTATTTATAGCCATCGAGGAGAGTTCATGATCATCATCATCATCATCATCATCATCCAGAACGGCGGACATGTGTTTTTCCATCTGTGGAACAGGTGAATTCTCCACGACTACACCATCCATTTAACACTGAAAATGCACATAAATTTCCCACTGCATTCATTTATCAATTTGTCTTTCTCCGTTGCGGAGAGCGGTGCAGTGGAGGCAGTATCGCGCATTCTGAACAAATATTTGTAATTAATTAAACGTAAATGTAAACTATAATAATTTAATGCCTACCGTTGTCCAGCCCAAACGAACACGCGCCCATAACATTGTAGTGCCCGAACTGAGGATCGATCTGTAACCGCTTTAGCTGGAACAAACCGCATGACGTCCTTCAGGGGAATAGTCGTGGGGAGTGCAGGGAAGCCAGAACAGGTGCTTCGTTTAACACGAGCCTTCTGACAAAAGTTGAAAAGTCATCGCGGGCGATTGATAGACAATTTGCGGGTATCCTAACTTGAGTTTTATTTTTATTTGAAGAATTTCTTACTTGGAGACAAATTAAATCGCTTTAGGGGGTAAGTTTAGTTGTTCATCCGAGTTTATCTCCGATCTGAATCAAGAGACAAATTTCTCCCGCCCTGTCAGTGCATTTCTGCAACGTTTTCCTTTTCCAATCAACCCACAGAGCAGACCACACAGAAATGAAAGAATGAACAAATTGTTGGCATATCGATCGAATCAATTGGTTTGTCATTGCATCAGGCAATGTGTGGATGGCACTTGCAACATTCACCTAAGATGCTGCAACAGCGTCACAATCAGCAGCAGCAATGTGCGTAAATTTAGAACACGAGCCACCCAAGTGGCTAAAAGTGTCAATTCGTGAGAATTTCACAAATTCCAATCGATGTGAATAATCAGAATTGGCGGCGACAACAACAAATGGAATGCTCTTTGAAGATCTAAGTAAAATGTCCCTGGCAAGCCAAAAAAGAACTGAAAACGTACAAGCAATGGGAGGAAAAATAAAAGAGGAACAACCTTGTTGAGTGACAAACAATTGCAAGTGAAAGGGGAGAGCGGTGGAGATACAGGAAGGTGCTTGAGGGACAGCCTTTGATATACTCTTGCAGATGGCATTAGATATTGTGATTTGTATTTGTATCTGTAAGGGTATTCATGGTTCGGAGTTGCCTTTTCTCACTTGCTTTTTAATCTGTTTTCTGCTTGGCTTTTGCCTCGTGCGACTTTTAATTAAGTATATTGCCTGCAGCCTGGCAACAACAACATCTGGTAGAGTTCCTTCTCCTTCTGCTTCTTATACTTCTGGCTACGGCCAAAACTAATTTCTCCGAGCACACTCGCAGATACAGACACACACACACACACACAACGGCAGAGAGTCAATCCTTGGGATGGCTGCCTTCTTCTTTCGCCTGCCGCCGCTGCTGCTGCCGCTACTGCTCCTGTGGCTCATTTATTTGAGTGCTGTGCTGCAATTGTTAACAAGCTACGGACAAGTTGCAACTTGTCTGCCTGCTGCACTACCATCTTGTTTTGCCACCCCACCCCACCGCAAACACACACACACACACACACTCGGTCCCTCTCTTTCTTCTTGTGTCTCGCCCGTCTCTTTCCCGCGTGAGTGCGTGCGCTGTAGTTAAAGCTTTCAACATTTTGCTGCCATTTTTGCCAAGCAACGCCCTCAATCATCTGCCTGCTTAGCACTCAGCCGCCACACACACACACACACACACACACACACACACACACACAGACACGCCACGCACTCAGAGACAAACATCAAGAGAGAGAGAGGGAGACTCTCGCTCTCTCTCAATTTTGCACTCAGTTTCCCCAACTGGAATACCACGCGACACTGGAAGTCTTGCGCACTCGCTCACTGTCGCTCCCTCCCTCTCTCTCTCTCTCTCACTGGCGAGAGCTTGAGCAGCTTTTGGGCCCCCCGCCAAAATGGCCGCACCACTTTTCGATCACTCAAAACTTTGCACTCACAATTCGCTCTTCGTCCACTGCGTCCAACTGTTCTCTTAGCTCTCCTTGCGGCATATACTCTAGGTCTCTTTTCTCAGCACCTGGCTACAACTGTTCTCTTTGCTCTGACAATCGCTATTCTCTTTACTCCTTTGCTTTCATTTTGCATTCGTCGACGCTGCCACAGCTCACGCAACGGGCACTCGAGCGGGGTTCTATATTTAAAAGTTTTGCTTTGATCTGCTGTCGTATATTTCGCACCTGATTAATATTAAGTTTTATTTGGTTCTGGCATCGCTGATTATTTTGATTATTATTTTCCCCGCCTGGTAGCACATAATTCACAGACCATAAAAAATTGTGTTAGGGCGACGAAAAACATGAAAACAACACAAAATATATGCGAGATTTATGGACTAGAATCAAGTTTTTTACCCATTAAAATCACTTCGTGCCTCATTGAAGCGTGCCTGTGGCAAATAAATGAACGGATATATGGGTGAAATTGTACGACAAAAAAGTAGCTTACTTTCCTCATTCTCTTCAAAATATTTGAGCTGGATTACGATAAACAGAAGATTCCATACGAGACAGGATGAAGAAAATATGAACGATAATGAAATTCATAAATGCTTGGTAGATTCTTTTATTTCATATGTGCTTGTCTTGAATTGTGGTGAATTATCTGCACAGCGTTGACATCTTATTACAGCCAATAACGAAATAAGCAAGGCAATTAAGTTGGTTGCAGCTGACGACGAGGAAGACGCCCCCACAGAACCCACACATGGAGCAGCAGCAGCAGCGGCAGCAGCGGCAGCAGATGCCTGGCAGCCACAATATACATTTCATTCTGTGCGGTCGCATGTGCAAATGTGCCACTCAAGTTGTCTCTGCCTCACTCTGCCTCCACTTCCACAGTCTATGCCTCTATGTCCCTGTGTGTGAGTGTGTGTTTGTAATTAGTGGCAAAGCTGCTGTTGCCGTCTGCAGTTTTTGTCCGGGGCCTTGGATGGCCGGAGAAACAGCCCTGTGGCTGCCATCCAGATATGCCAGCAAAAGATGAGCTACAAATTTCTCAAATGTCAACACCAAAACTGAGCCACAGAGCATCCCATACACGTACAGCCTCTGCTTGTATCCGACAGATACTTTTGCCAGTCTGGCCCCCAAATGAAAAGTACATTTTTCATTGCATTATTGCATTTGTTAATGCAGACTTGTCATTTATTAATAGTCACTAAGGGATACGTTTTCCAGTTGATGATGCTGCTGTTGATATTGATGGAGACTTCAGCAGATCAATCAGCAGACAGTTCATTTTCTAGCCCATATATATAGTAGCATATTCTCGTAGTTTTTGGTTATCTTGAGGATCTTTTCTTGGGCACTTCATTAGCCAGTTGACAGCTGCTAATGAACCTTTCAGAGCTGGCCCACAGGCCCACCGCCTTTTGCCATTTGTGGGGCGGAGAGCAGTTCATTGAACGTGGACGGCGGCAAGCATCGTGCACGAAATTGCAAAAACCCATTTACACGGAAATTATATTTATTTTGAGTGGAAAAGGGGTAAAGCGATTGATACCCTATGATGAATAAATGAAGCTCTCTCAATGTAAAGTATGAAAATTATTTAATAAAGAATCATTTCCAAATCTGTTGTAGTCTTCAAGATAACTATTTGATAGTCAGCTCTGGCTAGTTCTCTTTGCAGCCTTGGACAAGCCTTCTCAGAATCCTTTACACCTTTCAGGAGCCACTTCTTTGTGGGGTATAACTATGCCAGGGCCGCACCCAGGGAAAGCGTATCCCTACCGGACCAACTTAAATTGCAGCGATAAGCTTTAAACTGCAAGCACTTCCGGCATGTTGCCCTGCTCCCCTGGATTTATTGTATGTATAAATATATATACCATATATGCACGAATTTGCACGGCTACAATGTGTATATGGCATATACTATATGTAGTATGTGGGTATCCGCATGGAAAGTGTTGGCAAGGATTTGCTTAAACATGCAAATTTTCAATATGCAGACAAAACAGACACAAGCACAACATGCATGCTTGCCCCAGAGTGGGGCAGAGATGGAGAGGTTTTCACTGGCGGAACGTGAAATGCAATTGGGGCCATCCCGCCGCATACCCATCCCGCCCATCCTTAGCCCCTTCTGGCATTCGATGAAATTGCCGGATTGTGTTGAAGTGTGATGTAGGCTTCGCTTGTTGGACTCGGACTCGGCCTGCGACTCGACTTCGAACTCGGTCTCTGCCCTGGAAGGGCCTAGAGGCCTTTGCCATATTTCTGTGTCGTGAAATTAATTTCTCCAGCGGTCCCTTGTTAAAAATACTCTCTGAACGTAAGTGCTATTTATTTCATATGATGTGAGTATGTGCACTCAAATTACCATAATTAAGCAGGCCCTGGTTTAAACACTAGTACGAGTATTGGCACTTTCATGTTCATAATTTCAACTTATTTGTACGCTTCTGGGGGCTTTTCTGGAGCTTTGTTTGCTTTTAAAGAGTGCTTAGAGAGTGGGATAAGTAAGAAACTAATAATTATTAGATTATAATTGTTCTTTAGCATGGTATATTTTAGGTTCCTGCCTCAAAGGTTTATCCTCTGCCACAAACTCAAGCTCATTCCGGTTGGTTTTCCGCATCAGTCTAGACCTCTTTTCTGGTCAATCTCCAATTTCCCTCTTCCAAAACATCTTGTCAATAATTCTCATTTATCATCTACCATCTCTCGAAGCCCATAACACACGCTACAACACTTGTAGACCTTCGGGGCAGAGTGGCAATAGGCACAGAAAAAAGTTGCCAAATCATGGAGCGGACAGACCGGAGCGATACCGATTCGATTCGAGTCGATCCGTTGACGAATGAACTGCTGTCCGGCGGCTAAATGTATCTTCATTTGACAAGCTGACGTCTGTTGTGTTTTCCATGTTGGCTCTTTGATAAATTGAATAAATTTAATGGTATAATTAACTCATGTTCATGGCTAATGTGAATGTGAATGTGCCCCGCCCTCGTTTGAAGCTCTGCTGTACACAGAGAAGACCAATTATATGGTATAACATTAGGTCTGGTTAGTGCATCAAAACTGTTAACTGGATCACGATATTTTTGTGTCATAAACGTGCTTTCGACAATTAAACTCAACGAAATGCATATGCAGCCACAATATAAACGTGTGTGTATAAATTGAATGATTTTCTAGGCTTTGCAAAATGTTTCTTCAAACTATATTAAGAGAAGAGATTGGAAATGGACAAATGTATCCACTGCAGCAAGTATTTGTGGGATTTCAGCACATAAATAGCACCAAAACCCCTCATGCATTTATAAACCAAATCAAGATGCATCTTCCGAAAACCCTTACGAAAATAAATAGCTATTACTCCTTGATGTATGAGAAAAATCCACGAAAAAACATACAATTTATGCGAAAGAACCCCATGTCATTCCCATTCCTATGCACCAAAATACACAAAATATAATTTAGATAAAAGTTAACATAATTTTGATAAGCTGGTCAAAGAAATTTATATGCTCGCACCTAACTGCAAATTGTGTGTAATGAGCTGAGCGGCCTCTGCTCTCACCTTTACCTTTACCTGTATTTCTTTTCCTTTTTTTACCTTTCTCGCCCAACTCTTATTTAGTAGCACCTTTTACGCTGTCTAAGCCTGAAGAAGACATAAATTTGTTAGCGCCTGCCAGCCTGCCTGGTCAAGATCCCGAGACTCATCCTTTAGGGGGTACATTTTGTTTTGGGCCCTGCTCCTGTTCCCTGTTCCTGCCGTGTCCCGTGCCCACAGCCTACCATCTACTGAGAAAAAACACAGAAAAATTAGTCAGTAGAAATATTAAGGTTGCCGCCTGCGAGATCGGTCGCTGTAGATAACTTGGCTCATATTTATGTTGGAAATTAGGCAAATTTTTAGTGGCGAGATAATTTGTGTACGACTTTGTCGCAGTGAGTGAGAAAATTTCAGGTATCTACATTCCATAATGGTTCCGAGCGGAGGTTACTTTTGTGGTTTGTGTGTTCGGTGTAGCACTAGGAATTTGTAACGCTTTGCAGCGTCAGAGATATGGAAATTTGTAACGCAGGAAAAACAGGAAATAAATTGTTTTAGTATCTGGGTTCGAGAAGTTGTCTTCAAATGAGATGAGTTATTCATGACTTTAGTCCCTTAGCTTTCACCCTTAACTTTCTGTCATTAACTTACGTTTTTCCCCAACTGCAACCTTACTTTCTATATGTAATTAAAGTTGTTAAATCTATAATTAAATCAAGCCAAAGGACACACAACAACTGTCAAGTAAAACGGAATATTTTGTTCATAACAATATGACACTTTCTCACAGTTGTTTTCCGAGTCCAGTGAAACTCTACTAACAATCCGAAGACCCAGGTACCTTAATTAAGACATTTGGAAAGTGGCATAAACGAAGAGAAGCAGTAAGGTTTGTGCTCGTTGGTCAAAAATGATTTTTTAATTGTAAGCTTCAAACAGTATAATTATTGGTTAGTTATCGGTTAGGTAAAAAGACTCTGCACTGCGGTTATATAAGCCATATTTAAATGCGCGACCGGCCCCCCAGTCAACCTCTGTCTGGGTGTAACCCTCCCTCTCTGTTTGAGACCCATTTGAATTTTCTAACTTGCCGCCGTGGCCTATGGGCAACAAAATTAAGTTATTAAATATTTGTATCTGTGAGTGGCTTTCGGCTGGTGTGATTTGTTGTACAAGTATTTGTGGCAATGGTGATTAGTCGTGGTGCGCAGAGTTCGTTCGAAGTTAGAATTTCAACGACATTTGACGACATCTCTTCAATTACAAAAATGTTTTCCAACTTGCAATTATTTTATTCAATGAATAAAAATACGCTAAATAAAATATATTTCTGGCTGTTGGTAATGGTTGGTTCTATCCTTGAGCCTCCCAATCAGTTGATCTATTCAAATGCAAAATTGTAGGAGGGGAACTGCAACAAAGTATCTGAAAGTAGATACTATTTTATTATCCATTAAAGATGTCCAACCTTTACTGCTAAACAGCCACTTTAAAATGTTAATTGAAAATAAAGAGCAGTAGCTAGTTGTAGCTGCAGTGGCAATGCGATGGAATTAATAACAAATGTCTGTGGAGTAGACATACATCATTAGAAATTGATGACGCATGTCGCGTGCAACTGCAACTGCAGCTCGCTGCATCCATTGCTGATGGCATGCAACCCTTTGGCAGCACTAAAACACGGAGCGGTAATTAATTAGACTTTCATAAAGAGCACAAAATTCTATAAATTATATTTCATTGCCGGGGCATAAATGTCAGTGGCGGGGCTGGCTGCCATGCGCGACTGCGCATCACGTGCCCCACAGCAGAGAGAAAGAGAGTCGAGAGCCCCACCCCTTTGGCAATATCATCGTTATTAATTGTTGGCCATATTTATGGAAGCACTTACTCGTCTCGCATTGTCCAGCACCAGCACCAGCACCAGCAACAGTCATGCCAATGGCAATGGCAATCGCATGTTTGGAAAACAAAAATCGGCGAAAGCCCATTCCCATTCCGAAACAATACTCAGATATAACTGAATGTTATAAGCCTTTTGTGTTATAAATTGTTTATTCAGTTTCTCTCTCTTTGCACATCATTTAAATAAGTGTTTATAGTACTTGGATTTTGCATTTTCAATGTGGGGGATTGGGGGAATTGGGGGGAGTGTCTAAAGGGTTTAATTCAGCGTGGAATTTTCACAATAATTGCAGTTATAGGAACACATGGACAACAACGAAAGTGGATAAATAAAATTACAATACACAGAGAGCACACAGGGGCATGGGATCGATGCTAGGCCTACGCGTAATTAAATTAACTAATACTGCTATAATTCTACAGAAAATTACAATAGAGTGAAACCGTTTCCGCTGTCCTTGACTCACATTCACCCTCAGCGCTGGTCACACTTTCAACGGTTCATCATTCACGATCTCTCTCTCTCTCTCTCTCTTCAGCATCACATGCAACATCGTTCACACTCTCTCTCTCATTTTTTCTCTCTGTCTCTTGTATTCTCTTTGGATGTTGCAGCAACAGGTTTTTGGGTTATTTACAAAGGTTTTCAACAACATTGCACATACATTTCATAGATATTTTTCAGGGAATTCTTCTGGGTTGTGGGTTCTGCCTTTGGGGTGGGACTCTCTTAAGGACTCTCCGCTCTTGTGGAGGCTGGCGGAGAGGCCTGATGCTGCGGCACCTGATACGGACTGAAGCGCTGCGGATAGTGACTCATCTGTGGCCTCGCCCGCAGATCCGGCGACGCCGAGCCGCACGAGGATGTGGGTGTGGCTGGAGCAGGCGGTGCTGCCGTTGCAACAGGTGGGGGCGGTGTGCGATTGGCGCCCGCTGCTGCTGCTGCGGCTGCCGCAAAGGCCGCCTGTTGATTGGCACTGGCCAGGAATCCCGCCGTCAGCTGGGGCCACTGCTGCTGCCACATGCCCAGCTGGAAGGCGCTGAGATGCGAGGCTTGTGGTGGAGCCTGACGCTGGTACAGATGGGGTAGCAGCATCTCGGTGTACGGCGAGCGGCCGAACATCTGCAGGTGCTGGCGGGCCTTCTCCAGGAGGGCCAGCGAGGCGGCGTCCGCCTCTTGTGGGGTGAGCTGCGACATCAGCGGATCCGGAAAGAAGCGCAGTGGTGCGGCTCGCATGTGCTGGTCGAAGAAGAACGCATCCATCGGATCTCTGCAAGACGAACAGAGGAGAGAGAATGAGAAAAGCTTTCGAGAAGAGTCTTGGGCAGGGGGCAGTGGCAGTGGCAGGGGCATGGCTTCAGTTGGGGCAATAACATAATTACGTTGAAAGTAACTGCCAATTGCCGACACTAAACTACAGGAACAACAACAACAACTGCAACAAGAGCCACAAGAGCCATACATTCACTCATTATTTTCGTGTTTTCATTTCATGTACGAATCGGCTTCAAAGTTAAAGCCGCCGATCTGTAATTTACGCCACTTAAGCCGCCGCCGTGCCGGCTACAACAGCGATGTTGCTCGTGTGCTGTTGCATGTTATTGTTGTTGCTTCTTGAAGTTGTTGCCATGTTGCTGTTGGCGGCAGAGCGTTTGCTGCCACCGCTGCTGCTGCTGCTGCGTTGCTCTTGCTGTCTTAATAGTCGCCGCCTTGCAACACTTTGAAGTTGCTGTCGAAAAAAGGGCAGCAGAAGCAGCGGCAGCGGCAGCCCTCAGGTGCCTTGCCAAAAAAAAGCCCATAGGATGGGCTCCATTTGGCGCTAAGGTCATCCAGCCACATGTTGCTGAGCGGGCGAATTGTTGCTCGTGTGTGAAAATGTTGCAAACGTTAAAGAGGAAAGCAACTGATTTATGGGATTTAATATTTAGACCAAAATAGTCTTAAGAAATCTGAGTCTTAAGTCTTTACTGAAGAATTTACTGAATTGTAAAAATCACGCATGTCACTCATCACAGGATTGGCCCTTTAATCTGTATTTTTTCAAGGAAATCCAACAACTAGTTCCACATCATTTTTCAATCACAATAGCGACGGCATTTGCTGATTGATCGCATGTGCAGCACGTTGCAGCCGCAGCAGCTGCTAATGGATATGCGTCAAGAGCTGCTCCATACTTCGCATTGAGCATTCCGCACTCTGCTCTCCGACACTTTCACACATTTTCGCTAATCAGCAGCAACTTGAGCTACTGTAGGGTTTTACGGCTCAACAGGCCATCGTAAATTAGGCCATAAATCAGACATGACCCCATAAAACCGGCAGAAACGGGGCCAACTACTGTATCCAGCATTCAAGGGAAGACACTCACCTATCAAAGTCAGTGAGACGCGACGAATCGCGAAATCCTTTTGCAAACGGATTCGAATCGATTTTGAGTTTCGTAATCAATTGATTCTGATAGGCCGTCACGGCCGTGAACACGGTCTCCGGGAAAACGAAGGTTTTATGATCCATATCCTGCAGCTCCTTGGGATTGCCGGGTATGCTCTGGCCATGGCTCATCCGCACCAAGTGGATCCGTGGCTGATAGCGATGCATTGAGTTCAGCACGACCTGTAAGAAGCGAATGTAAGAAACGAGTTCCCTGAATGCGAATGTTTTCTGTGTTGTCTGTGCTTATAAAAAATGTACGCCCATAAAAAGTAGTCCATGTTTGTTTTGACTCTGCAGCCTCCATTCTTCTATGCTATCCCACATCCCACATCCCACATCCCAGTCCCCATCCTTTATGGCTGTGATAAAAACGGTAGCAGGCTCGTAAACAGAGCGTCGCCACTCGGATCTTGGGCTCAAAACATGTGGGCGAGTAGCTGGAGGAGTATTTGCCACCAAATTGCCAACAATTTTCATTCATTTTTGTGCGCGCGCAATGCCATTTGCATATGTGCACGCGGCAACCCTGACTGACCCGATCTGACCCGACACGTCCCCCTGCCCCGAACCAGAACCATACACTGAAGACAATGCCAGTCAGCCGCCCGCCAGTTTATGTGTGTTTGCCTCTTCCCCTAAAATATTAATAAATGAATTCGGGATGGCAGAACTGTCCGTACTGTTTGCTCGCAGGTGCTCTCGCTGGAATTGGGGTTAAGAGTCAGGAGTTGGCATCAAACACTGAAAGCTAGACTCAGAAATCTGCTAACATTTAAGGTTTCTGCTATTGAAAGGGAATTCTATCTAGATTTATTTTAGAGCTTTTAGCTCTTCTCTTCCTTCTCATCTGTATTGGTGATTAGACAAGACCACTGGGATTTACACCAACGATAGGAGTTTAAATGATTTTCTTCCTATGTTGAAGAAGTATGCCTGAGACTGTGGCCCAAAATGAAATCTAGACTTTGCGGGACTGTGTTTTCTGTTAAAGTCTGAAAGTTCCAGCCTGTGATTCCTTATCCTTTCCGCATATATTTTAATACTTGCTGACTCGAAACTAGTTCATCCGTTGAACAGCCTACCCAACCCAACCAGCTATATCGATTTCCTTTCGCCTCTAACTCTCCTGCATATCCACCCCGTGAATGTCCTTTGCTGGCTTAAGCACCCAACTCCCAACCCCCATTACCTAGACATCGACTCACCTGTCCGCTCTTATCCATTTCGTTATTTGTCAACTTCACCTTCTCGAAGGAGACGACCTGTTTGCGCAACGCCTCCGGGCTGATGGGGCAATCCGGATGGCAGTAGATGCGGGCCGGTGGCGGTGGATCCGCCTTGCCCGCCACCAGCCAGGAGCTGCGATGGTAGGCATAGCGATAACGCCGCGAGTCCAGGGGCACAATGTCCAGCAGGACGGCATACCGATCCGGGGGCTGGATCTGCCGCAATGGACCCGAGAAGCTCACACGCACCGTGGGGAACATGCGCCTGAAAGTGGACCAAGTGGAGTGTGTGTGTGTGTGTGTGTGTGTGAGTGAGTGTGTGGCCGGAAAATGTTAGTGAACTCAAAGAAAAGCATACAGAAAGGAGGGAAAACCGTGAACTATTTTTTTATTGCCCGCCTTTGCGTTTCATAGCTGAGAGGGGGTTGTATTGCCAGCAGTCGGGGGGGGTATGCGGACGCATATTTAATTTTATGACTTTTAGCACGTTTTTGACACATTTCCGCAAGCGCTGTCGCAGGCAGACCCACTCCACAGCGGGGTGTACAGAGGGTGTGCCACCCCCCTAACCATTCCACAAACCAACTTACCCCCCCAACCCATCAACAGTTGAAATTATATAACAACAATTTGTCGTTTTTTGTGTGTTTTTGCGGTGGAAGGTAAGTGTAAATGACGCTAATGACCCAGCCCACTTTTTTTTGTCATTTGTCTCCGAGCCTAGAACATGGGGATAACACATTGTCAGAGCCAAGAACATAAAGCCAACATTGGGTGTTTGTATCTATGAGTATTCGAGTTACATTTTGTAGCTGTGTGTGTGCTGGCTAATCATTATCATTATCATTAGTTAATCATTATCAGAGGACCATTGAGATTAACACCTAAGATTTACAAAGAAGAAATACATACTCATTCCAGTTACAAAAGAATGGCCCAGAATAACTCGGGAAATTGCAACTCATATTTGTGTGTGATTTGTGCAATTGCAGTTTGTCAACGCCCTGCTTGACAGACGATTACTGGGGGGCGTGGCCAGTGTCACCACTTGCATTGTTTTAGCCAGAGTTGGATAACGTCAACTAGGTAACAGTTATGACAGTGGCCCACACTATTTAGTTTGAGCAACAACCAAAACGAGCAACAGTCGCGGCAATCGTTGGCTACGTTGTAACACAAGTAGCAAGTGCTGCAGTTGCATGCCACAATTAGCACCATTGTAGCAGGCATTTAACATGGTTTCTCTTATCTGAATATCTACGAACTGCAGCCAAGCGGAAGCCGCCAGAGCCGGAAGCTTCCATTTTGTTTTTGGCCAAAAGCGAAGAAGCAGAAGTGATTCGGAATGGAAGTTCGAGTTCCAGCTAAATTTATTCGGATTGTTAACACTTTCCTCAGCGGTTTGATGGCTCTGCTAATGTGCCCATAAATGTGCGAAGCTAGACTGCCACGCCTTATTTTTGGGCTATGGCTATCCCATGTCTAAAGTTGCCCCTGGCCGCAGCGTTTGGCTGCGAGACGGAAATGTCGTAAATCATATTCCAGCATTTACATACATTTTATTAGCCACAGCCAAAGTCACAGCCGGAGGCACTGACCACACCCCACCTACGGAGAAACCCCAACGCAACGCAACTTTAGTTCTTTCTTTTGCTGGTGTGGATTTTATGTATTTGTTTATGGGAAAATTAGGGAAATGGCTTTTACTCAGTTTTAGTGTGGAATGCGGGAGTGGACCGGACCGAGCTTAGGTGCCAAAGGTTACAATTATGAAGTTTACACACCATTTGCCATGGCCAGAAATACCACAAGGGGAGGACTGGCCCTGGCCGTCATCGACTTGGGGTGGCTTTGCTTTCAATTAGTTTATATAGAGCATGGAGAGACCCAGTACCAGTACTGTGGGAGAGCCGCCAATTCATTATCAACACCTTTGTTACAGCAAATTAAGCCTCAAGGTCTAAATTAATAAAATGCAAATTAGCCAGCGACTAACGAAACAAAACGAACCAACCCTGAAGCCCAACACAAAAAAAAACAGACTAACAACGGATATATACAACTATAACTTAGATCTTATCGAGAACTGACAACACTCCCCCTGTTTTTCCCTGCTCTTTCCATCTTTTATTAGTTGATTAATTCATAATTTAGACCCGTCTCTGACCGTCCCTGCTGCACCTTTCGTCTGGGGGATTAACTTGTTTCAATTGTTGTCTGTCCCTGTCGATTCCCTCTGATAAATGGTCTGGGTTTTGGCCGTAGTTCAGCTGTTCGTTGAAATATTAATGGAGCTGTGGCAAAAGTTTGTGAAACTACTAGACAGAAATGAATACAGGAATTTCTGCCTGCCCATGCCTAACCATTGCACCATGAAAATTGCAATTGCCATGCATCTTGTGCTACTGTCTGTCCCTTCGGACCCTAGCCCCGGGATAGACAGATCGGACCTGATAGGCGTGAAGAGTTTGTCGCAAAATATTGACAAGCCGAGGGACTTCGACCCGCTGGGCGAGAGGTCAAAACAATTAGCCCGCCCGCGTCTGCTGACTTTTGTGCGCCGCCTTTGTCCTCAGATCCTGCAACAGAATGCGGAAAATGCCAACCTCAAAACCGCTGACAGCGTGACAAAATTACAAACCACGTGATATTTTATTTCAATGACCGCAGCAGCCAGCACATACTTGTCCGTAGATATGAACAGACACACATAAGCAGAGCAGTCCTGAGAGCTAACCTGACCATATGACATGCAGGTACACAACAATTCAAACAATCTTTGACTCTTTTCTTGGGCTGTAAATCATCCTCGTAGTTGGATTCCGAATGTCTTCGCAATTTGATGCAGTTTTTGTTCGGCTCCGTTCTGATGGGAGCTGCGCATGCGCTTTTGCATGTTGCGTCAACATTTTCATGGCAATTTAACGATAACTGACTGCAAAGGGAATGGCTCTGAAAGGTTTCAAATAAGTATCTGAATATTTTACAGTAGTAAAACGTAGATGAAAGACAGGGTTTTAGTGAAATTTAAGGGCTTTCTGCACATAAATATGGGAATAATTTATCTCCCTTCCTGTTCGAATACTTTTCACTACAGAGCCACATTCCTGCTGAACATGCCACCAAATCATACCATCTAAAAGCTGTACCCAAGCATATACTTTTGTAATTTAAAATGTATCACTCCCACTTCCCCTGGTCGGACATGTTTAGCTACCAAACGACGTGCTGACATAGATGTATATCGGCATTGGGAATTATTGTTCTCTTTCTCTTTTGGCCAGACTTGCAATGGTGTTGCATGCGTCCAACCGTCTGTCCGTTCGTCAAACCCGCACAAATGTAAATACGAATAAGCGGCGGCAAGTGTCGGGTAGAACCGGGCATCGCATCGGTATCCGTTGACTAATTACAGGGCAGCAGTGGCAGTGGCTGTGGCAGCAGTCCCCAAAAAAACACCGAGAGTCAAACAGAACACGAATCGAAATGGGCCCAAGAGCCAGGGGACATGCAAATGTGCTGTTAGCGCGACAATCGGCAGCTATTACAATGCAATTTATACTTTGTGTGGACGCCAGGACATTCGACTGAGAACTCAGGATTCAGGAGGAGCAGGAGCGAAAGGAGTAAATTTGTTAATGTGTCGTAAATGCGCACAGCAGGGGTATGGGGGGACTGTTGACGGCCACCAAAGGGTTAAACAAAACACACACACACACACACAACACCACATTAACATCAAACAAACAAACAAAAGTTGCCAAGCGAAAAGGCAAAAAAGCAAAGGCACCAAAAGCACTAAAACATAAATCGCACAGAGAGTCGAATGTGTGATACTCAGTAAAAGCAAAGAAGAGAGGAGCTCAAAAAACATTCTGAAAATAGTTGAAGTGGTTTCTGAATGTAGGGAGTATCAATCAATATCAATATGAATATGTAGCTATCCATTATGTACCATCATTTTCATATAAACCTTCAGTTATCACACTGTTTCGGGTAGTGTGTTTACAGAAGCAGCCACGCAGTTTCCTTCCCCTTTTGCTGGGAATGAGTTTGATGGATTTGGGGCTAAATATCACCCTCTGACCTTACCCTCAAATCCATCATGCCCAACTACATTGAAAGGGGCGCCGAAGTAACAGAACACAGGGCTCCTAACTACCACCTAGCGACTAATGCGCATTTCGCATGTTATCAAAACACTGAAGAGAAAGAGAATGGCAGAAAAAAGTAAACCCAAAAGCAGAGAAAAACAAAAAACCTCTGGCACCCAAACAGTTATGTTTCATGTTCGTTCATGTTTCCTTTTTTCGTTTCGTATTCTTTCGCATTTCGCATTCACCCCACCAGCTACCCTCTCCCCCCTCCCAATACAACCATCCATCCTACACGACATTCGCACGAGAATCGAGAAATATCGTCAAGCAATAATTTCTTCAACTTCTTTGTTGAGTTGCGAATGAAAAGTCGTTTAACCCAAGCCTGTGTGTGGGTACAGGTGGTTGTGTGTGGCGTTATACCCTTACAGAGTATACAATTATTTTGGAATGACGTTTGCTAAAAATATAAGTGAGCTATGGGAAGGGTTATGTTTTATCTTAATCTCTTTGTTTTTATATAAACTATTCCCAGTCATACAAACAACAAATCTGGAAGAATATTTATAACCTTCTTGCTGATAAAACGAGCTGCTTCTGGCTCTCTGTTGGGCTGGCGGCTTCCCAATTTTGTTTCTGCTAATCGAAAATCGACGGCATATTATTTCGATGCCTTGTCAATCAAATGTTGTTGGTCAACTCATGGTGCCATGTAAATGAGAAACTAAACAAAAAGTTGTTGATATTTTCCAGTTAAGACGAGGAGGCGTCATCGCCGGGGCGGGTCTGGTGGCGATATGGGGCTTGGTTCCATGGGTGAAAGGCGCATTAAAATTTTATTGATTGTTCGAGTTTCTGTTTCGAGGACTTTTCGTGGGCTGTGTGGAGTGGAGTGCCTTGATTGGTACCCGACTGCCGGGGGCGGCATTATGATTATGACCCGGACTGCCCCTCATCACATACTCCAGACAGCACGCCCCAAGATCACCACTGGGCAAAAGGCCTTTGGCAAATGGAATTCCGATGAATGTTAAATGAAATAAAATGCAGGGAATGAGGAAAGGATGTGGGGATGCAAGTGGTCCCCGGGGGACTTTGACAAGCAAAATGTGATCGATTATCTGGGAATTTTTGCAATCGAAATCGATAAATGAATATTGAAAATTGTTCGGTGCACGTTTAACCTAATCGATTGCTGATGAGGCAAGTTTACAAAGATTGTTAGTTCGGGGACGTGAGGAAAGTAGACATTAGCTGTGGTAGGGGTAAAATATTAAATGATTGAGGTGCCAAGAGGAAAACATGGACATTCAATTGAATATGTGTTGTATGATGAAGAAGGTGTACGGCATATCAGGCAATCCCTTAAGATTTACGCTTCCTCTTTCAGGAAAGCCACAACTTAACTAAACTAATTTTTATTTTCATTCATATTCTTTCAGCCCTCTACCCAAGACCTTTCCGCACTAATGCAACTGCCTGAACACCAACCATTAATTGCATACATAAACCACTCAGAGATCCCCTTTTAAATACAAATCTACAATTAAGGCTTTCTTGACTCACCTGCCCGATTTGGTAATGATCATTTCGGTGCCCAATTCATGGAATTTATCCCAGAGCTCCTTGGTCTCTAGGTGGCACTGGATTGGCGTGAGATCGTCGCAATTGCACGAGCCGAGTATCTTGGGCGTGGGCTGCTGTAGACGGAGGGGAGTATCGGAAGGTAGGACATGGTAAGAAAAGCGCTTTGCGTATAGGAGCGTTGCTGACTTTGTTGCTTTTGGTTACCTGCGCGGGCTCCTCTGGCGACAGGCGTTCGTCTTCGGGACTCTGGGCTGGCGGTGGAGGCGAGGGCGTGGCCGTGGCAGTGGAGCCACCACCACCACTAGATCCAGCTCCAGCAGCGGCAGCATTTGGTGTGGCGGTTGAAGCACGCCCTCGATGGCTGCTTGATTTGCTGTGATTGCTGTTGTTGTGGCTGTTGCTGTTGCTGTTGCTGTTGTGATGATGATTGTGATGTTGGCGTTGTTGCTTGTTTGCTGTTGCATGGTGATGTGTCTGTTGCCTTTGTTGCTGTTGCTGTTGCTGTTGTTGCTGTGCAACACGCAATGCCTGACGCGCTTGTTGCTGGGCCTGAACTGCTGCTGCCGCCGCCGCTGCGGCTGCTGCTGCCGTTGCATTTGTGGCAGCCAGCGCCGTCGGCGATTCAGAGTCACTGAAGTCAACCACATCAACGTCAACATCATCGTCCACATCCTGGCCCGAATACTGCTCCACAGACAATGGACCTAGATTCAACAGAGACATCAAATGGGCTTGTTAATGCGGGAGGAACAGGCAGAGTACAGCGAGCGCTATGGCAACGTGTTGCATGTCGATGACGAGGGACAGTCGACACACTCGACGCATTCGAGAATCGTTCGCGCCCAGATGTATTTTACAGATAACGCCAAAAAATTCAATTATTTGCTCAAAATGCAATTTCATATGTTAATTTGGCCAATGTCTGTGTGCGTGTGCGCGCAGAGGTTGAGTCTGGGGGCCACCACTAATGAATGCATCTGTTGGAGCTTCTGTCTCTACCCAATTATGGCATCTAAATAGTTTTGCATGCGCGACAGAGGGAGATAAACATACACATTTGTATATTTATATGGATGTACATTTGTACATATACGTATGCGAGTATGTCTGGCTCTCTTGTCATGCCACCACACCATATGGCACACTCTTCCCCCCTGCATACAAATAGGCTTTGATTATTTTATTGCCGCGCATTTGCCGCAATTATCAAGTCATCAACGTTGCATTGTCATCAATATATAATTTATAAAGCATACAAAAAAATACGAGAAAAAATATGCGCAGAAAATAGAGGAGAAATATAATGCAATTGCGACACTTTTTCCCTCCTCGACAGGGTAGGAAAATTGGTTAAGGGGAATTGGGGAACGGGTATGGGTAAATACTAAGCAATCGATTAATTGTATCTTTTTGCTGAAAGGTTTTATTGAGGCGGAGTCTTTATATGTGCGGATGTGCTGACACATGGCACTGCTTTTGCTATATATGTACATACATAAATACAGTACATATGTATGTACATATTTAAATAAGGTTCTATTGAAGGTCTCTTAATATTTTTAGAAGTGGTTTATTTTAAAAGAAAAATTGTTAACTGCATTTGGGTCAGTAATTGATGATTTCCAGATTCTTCATGTCCGCAAAAATGATTGAATACTCCAGAAGTCCATGCTTCGAGAACAGTCAACATTTTATAATTAAAATGCTTAAGGAGCATATGAACATAAAATGTTTCCAAAGAGTTCTTGGATTGTATACTGCGAATTACCATATGCAGAACCCAAGTCTCCTGTAATTTGTTTTGAATTTTCCTTTGCAGACTGGCTTTATTTTGTTATACAATTGTATTTATAAGTTTTAGCTTGATCACTTTTTCCAGATAGCAATCTAAAATTTCTCTAGCTTGTGCCGAAATCATAAATATGTAAATGAAAGTTCGATTCGCTTAGCGTATTAACCCATAACTTGAGCTAAACATCAACATGTTGGATATGCAGAAATATTGTTCATACTCAATCAACAATAGTGACTGGAACGTGTTCATTATGCAAACCACCAATTCAAACCAAAGATAAATACATATGAATAGAATTTCTTCTGAGAAAGAACCAAAAGAAAAAATGAACGACTATTTCACAAAAATCACCAACAATTCAAGCGACGAAAAGGAAATGCTCATAGAAATGCAAATTGATATCTATTTAAGAGTGTGTATGGGGGATGGGGATGTATAGATTCAGATATAGTGTGTAGATAGATGGTGGAAGGTCGGAATTACTTTACTCACTCAGACTCCTTTCGGATGGCTCGCGGCTGCTTGGGGCGTTTCCGCCGCGCGCCATAATCGCGGCAATTGAGAAATCCGTGGCAAAGGAAATGTTGTGCTGATGCTGATGATGCGGATGATGATGGTGGTTCAGCGGATGATGATTATGATGGTGATGATGATGAGTGGCGCTGCCGTTAGCGAGGTTTGTGGTGGCTGCCGCTGCGGCTGCTGCCACAGCCGCTGTGGCAATTTGTTGCTGAAGCTTGGACTTGAAGTTCTGGGATGACGACGAAGACAACGACGTCGGAGGCGGCGTCTGTGGGGGCTGTGTATTTGCCGGCTGATTGCTCAGAAGCATTTTCAAGCTGAGTTTTCCTCTTGCAGTGTTTTGATTTTCCGGTGTTTTAGGGATCTCAATAGCATACACAGTTTTGGTTTTTATTTTGGGGCATTTGCTAGCGTTATAATGGAGATTTTTCTATATTTGATAGAGAATAATATAGTTTATATATTATTTTAGGTTTGCTTGGAATATATTGATGTAAATGTGATAATCATTGTCTGTGTGGTGTGCTTCGTATTTATCCATTTTCAGATATTTTTAAATTGTCCAATAACTACGTTGATTTATTTGTTTATAATTAAATTATCAATCATTAATAAGAATGTTATTTTAGCTTTTAAAATGTTAAGCAAATTTATTTCAAGAAATTCAGTTATTTTGGTTAAAATGTTTTGTTTATTTTGTATTATTTGTCAAATTTTTAACGATTGTTTTGTAACATTTATTGTTTTTATGATATTTGATCAAGTTTATTCATTTATGAAACGGTTTCAAGTGTGATCTAAATATTTGTTTGCATGTTTACCGTATTCGAATTCGAACATTTCCAGTTATTATTAAAATTGTATTTAAAAATATCCTTTCAATATTCGCTATCGCTATTCACAGCCAGTTCTCGAATAAAACACACATTTCGTTTAGCCGGGATTCGCACACTTTACGACCGTAGCGAGGTCCCCGTCCGGGTTTTGGGTCCGTGTCGGTGTCCGGTGTCTGGGTCCGGGTCGAGAGCCTAGTACCGTGCCGGAAGGGAGATAGAGAGAGATTGTGTGTTGGAGCCGCCGAGCCGTCGCTGCCACACAGTCACGCAGCTGACCATTGAATGAATCGCCATGAATCGAATGAATGAGCGCCGGCCCGATTCGCTTTTGGCCGCCATGTAAACGCATTCGCAAAAGCAAAGCCAAAAGCACAAAGGCAGCGGCAGTGGCAGTGGCAGTGGCAGAGCACCGAAGTCGGAGACGAAGTCGCAGTCGATTCTGACCCCCAAAAGAGTGAAGAACCGATCTTACGGCAAAGGTTTTCAACACCCCAATACGTAACGATATAAATAGTCTTACGTCACGTGGAGCGCTCCACGACTTAACGGTCGAACGGCGGATGGGGTGGGGGTAAGGCACTTGGTTGATGCTCCGCTGCCTCGTCGCAGCCAGCGTCAGATTCCTGACAGCACTGACACGCGGCCCAGCGCCAAAATAAAACTTTTGCCCTTACGTCACGCTAAGCCCTCGCTACGTAAGAGACGACACGGAGCGCGGCTAACCGCAAAAAGTTTCAATTATGAGAGGTGCGAGCGAGGCAGCTGGCTGGTGCGCATAACTCATTTCCATTTCCATTTCCATTTCCAAACACTCCAACGAACACCAACATTCCCATGCACTCAAATGAGAGGCGGCTCCAAGCTGGCACGGGCGTGCGAGAGGGAGACAACTAGTGTGTCATGCACTCGAGAGAGCCCTTGAGCCGCGCGGCGTCCGTCTCTGTTTGGCGAGAGCAGAGCGCAAACATATTCATAAATTCGTCATTTTGTTTTTGGGCGGCTGTTGACAGTTGGGTCGTTGTTGTAGTTGTTGCCATGGGTATGAGCGTGTGAGTGAATGAGGGTAAGAATGAGTGTAAGTGAGCAGAATGCTTGCGAGAGTGTGTGTGAGAAATGCTTGAACGAGTTCCTGATTGTGTGCGAAGAGCGTAAAGCATGGGTGAGTCAGTTTCTGAGCAAGTATTTGAGTGAACTCAAGAGAGAGGGTGTGTTTTGTGCATTTCATCGTATATTTATGCACTTCTTCATTGTTTCATAGCCTTTGTTCCGTTTCCATTTCGTTTCGCTGGCTACTCACCACACTGAAATGAGTGTAATTCATTGAGTGTAGTTTTTTAGTGCATGCGATGAGTGTTGTATTGAATGACATTTCTGTGAATCTGTGAATATTACACTACTTCAACACCATTCCGCTTCGAACAAAATCCACATTTTTTGATAGAATGCACAGCTATTTAAGTTACTTCTAAGGAACTTTGAAAATATTGTCTTTTAAATAATTTTAATAAAGAAACACATAAAGAAACGTTTGAAGAACAAAAGAACGGGGGAAAGAATTAAAACCCTTGCACAAATATTTTTGAAGTAATATTTACATAATTGAAAATTACATTCGATACCTCCAATATATATTAACAGGCAAAAGCAAGATCATTGATTGATTCATACTATTAATTTTATGCACTAGCAAAGTAACATTTTCATGCAAAATGTATTTTTGTTTATTTAATTTTTTTTGTACCCGTACTTTCCCAAGTGGAACCCATACCCATACCATTACCCATGAGAACAGACAGACAGGAGAGCTCGAGAGTTATCTGAGCAAGTGTCTCGTGCGCGGCGTCCAATTGGAAAATCATAATTGAATATCAGGGTTCCTGTCACTCTTTCTCCCCCACAACACCCTCACTCCCTCCACACTTTACCCTTACTCTGCTGAACTCCCGTCCCCTCCCTAGATAGGGTATGTAAATTTTTTAAATTTAAATGTTTGCTCAAAAGGAAAAAAAGAGGATGGAAAAAAATGCGACGATGGCGTGTGAACGCAGCAGAAAATTATAGTCCTAGAGAGTCCCGGAGTTCTGCCTCCTCCGGTGGCACCACACCAGACATCCCGCCACCATCTTGTTTCCCTCCTCCTGACTTTTTTCACAATTCGTCAGCTGCGCCCTATGCCCCGACCCCAGCCCTTGCTCCAGAGGATACGCGGCGCCGTGCTCGGAGTTGTCCTTTTTTTTCTACGGCCCGACTGCGGTTTCATTTGCATGCGATTCGTGGTTGCCAGCCGATGTGGCGCACAATTGAGCCACTAATGGCGATGTTGATGGTGGCCAGATCGCCCAGAAACAGAGACAGCGAGGTGGAGTGGGAAAAAAAGTGGAAGGAGGTGCGCTATGTGCTGGAACCCAGCGCCCAGACAGGGTGGGCCGTTTCCCTGTCTCCCGCTTTTGTTTGCTTTGTCGCGGTTCGGTGACAATTTTTCAATGATTTGTTTTCTGCCCTGAAATCTCATTTGCATATGCCACCATATTTTTTCAACTTTCCTGTTTTTTTTTCCACTCCCTAGTCCTATCCCTGTCTCATGTGCCCATTCCCATTCGAATTCCTGGTCCTGCTCTGGAGTGAAAAATTGCAATCGCTTTGTTTATTTTCAGTGTGGGTTGGTTCGTCTAACTTTTGGGCAATTTGAATTTGATTTAATGACATTAAAAGGGCGTGTTCTCCTAATAGTGTTGTTCTTTAAATAGTTTATTTGGGGGAAGTCCTCTTTTTCTCTTGCTAATGAAGTGGTTGAGGGAATAGAAATGTTCCTTTCAAGTTGATTAAAACAGCAGATTGTATTTTTTAAATTTTTAGGGGAAAGAGATAGGAGCAAAGTTCAGGCAGGGAAGTAATATGTTGAAGGTGGCAGCATAAAAAGCTGATATGCAGTTGTTCATTCGACATGAAGTGTCCTCTTCTTCTGTTGCATTCTTAGGCGTTTCAAGACCATGTTTTTTGAAGGCGGAAAATGCTTCTAGAAAGATATATAAACGAATGAAAAAAATCCGGAAAAATGTAACTATTTTAATGTAGAACTGCTCTGAAAAGAGTTAGAGTTAGATGCAGAAAATCCAAATTTAAAAACTAAACATATTTTCCTTACTTCCTTTTCTTATCTGAACAAACAGAAACATTTTGACTAACGAGCTTCAGCTTGAGACATTTGCATAATTTCTGCATATTGCGAACAGCAAACAAATCAAAACAAAGCCATCCAAAACTTATTTATGAACAACATCATAGAAGTCTATAACTAACCTAAAACCAAGAAATGAGGAAACCTCACCGAATATAGGAAAACATTGATGGAAGGGGTTAGCGTTAGCAAGCGCAACCCAATCAACTCTCCAGAATCCATTCCCATTGAAATGGTATGGCAGGAGAGATACAATACATTTTTGTTTACGCTTTGACGGGATTATGGCAGAAACGGAAGCCGCAGAGTGGATTCCATGCCCGATGTTGCTGCTGCTGTCGCTATCCATTAGTTTTTATTTGGGAAAATTTCACTATTTTCCTTGCGGTTCTTTTGCCCCCACTCCCCACTCCGACGTGCACTAAATGGCCAATAAGCGTGCAGGAAAAAAAGGAAGGAAAACTAAGCCGCTGAAGCCGTGTCAGGACATGGCCATCTAAATGCACATGGCAGCCATATTGTGCCACGGGATATATCAATTTTATTGCTGCCCAAAATCGAACCAACATGTGTGCCTTACGCTTTTTTCCCGTCCTATTGTTGCATATAAATTGCGTAGCAAATGGTTTTGTTTTTGCAACCTTAATCCTTTGTGGCCCAGAAGGTGGAACAAAAAGCAGAAAAATAATAATTGCAAACAATTGTATTTTATGGCATGCCCGTAACAGTGTCAGTGTCAGTGTCAGTGCCAATGCCATTTGCCAATGCCTGAGCATCCTTGAGGAGGAGTGCGAGCGAAGCGTGTCACTGGAGGGCAGGTGTGACTGTGACCAGATCGGCATACCAAGGACACCAACCCGAACGGGCACTTATCCTTGAGAGATTCCAGAGTGGAGACCAGAGCAAAGCAAATCAATTATGCCAGCAGTCACAGCAGCGGGAGCGACAGCAGCAGCAGCAACGAGTCCCTGATCTCGTCCCTAATTTGATTTCATTACCGCGCCCACAACTGCGAAAAATTGTAGGCAAAACAAATCCTTTTGGCCATGTCTAGGGCGGAGCTGTGCCCGAGCTTAATGCGAAAATTAATCGAATCGAGATCGAAGCTGGCTCGCAGCTCTGGCAACGCCTTCCAGCTGCACACCATAGCAGCATCATCATCATCATCGGTAACCAGAAAAAAAGAGGTTCCAACCCGAAGCTCCAACCGGAGAACCAGCGTGCCACAACTACCGAAAGCGTTGAAAACACTTTGTCGGCTCACAGATGCGTTGATAATATGGTAAAATTGCCAATGATGCACGCCCACTGTTGCCACAGAGACTGCAGAGGGGTTCCAGCAGATGCAGATAAGCCTCCTCAGATGCAGATGCAGATACAGATACAAATACAAATGGTGCGACGAGCGGACTCGTATGCAGATACATTTGTTTTGGTCTTTGGCCGTGCCACGACTGCTTCCTGCCACATGGTAATTGCCACATCAAATGTGCTAGAGAAACAAACGCTCCACTCTCTCTCTCGTCGAGATTAACGATCTTTCGGTATGGACCACATCCTGGACGGGGATCAGCCTGGCGGAGAACATCAAATGCTGAAGCAGCAATTGAAATTATTATTAACACGCGTTCCGTTTGCTGTCAAAATTTATGAGCTCAACTTGCAGCATCAACTGTTGCTGCTGCTGCTGTTGCTGCTGCTCTGTCGATGATGAAGTTGAGATAGATAATTGTTGCACTTGAAGAAATAAAGAATAAACTTCTTTAAACATTTTTCGAATACAAAATTGTATCTCCCTTTTCTCTCTTTTCATTCTCTTAGTGTAAAAGCTGCAAATTACTTCTTCAACATAGACAAAACGGTTAGATCAAAGAGACGAAGAACCTGGTCTGGAGAACATGACAAACACTAGATGGCTGCCGTATTCTTCAGAGGTGGCATGGCATGGATGGATGGATGGATGGAGAGATAGTCGCCACACACAGACATGGGATGCGAAGAATGTGCCCTCATCCGAGCCACCCACACGATAAAGAGCTCAACTCGACGCTTGACTTGAGGCTTATTAAACATTAATAAATTGCCCTCGAATGACTGGGAGCTGGAGTCGGTGTTTGCTGAGGAGAAAATCTGAAAGTAAGAGAGATCTTAGCCGAAGAAGACAATGGAACAGGCAGACACAGTGTCAGCTATAGTCAGGTATTCTATTGAATCAGGGGCGAGTATGGAAAGGGGACAGGACAGGTTGTTCTTGGGGGTAACCAATAAAAATCTCTTGTCATTGTCGCTGTCAAAACTGTGATCACACCTTGCTGTCCTATTGTTTGGATACCATGTGATTAATGCGATTTATATCGGATGCAAGGACATCCATCCCGATCCCAGGAAAACGCCAAAGGAGCGTGGGTAGGCCCGGGAAAATCAAACAATGGAAACCTTGACATGCCAAACAATAGAGCGTGGCGGAGGAATGGACAACCCAACTTGTAGGAAGCTGACTGCAGCACAAGGTGTGAAAGATCAACGAGGTGAACGAGGGGCCACGTAGCTACCCCGACTCCTACCATCCACACTCCTCCTAGAAGGTGTGTGTGCGTGGGATGCTGATGCCGATGCCGATGCCGATGTCGATGATCTTATCGCGGTTAGAGACGCTCTGTCTCCTGAGAACCAGGCACAAGGTGACGCTGATTTGTCTGGTCTTCTCGGTTCTTTGGTTTCCTAGAAGCCATTCCATCTCCATTTCCATTTCCATATCCATCCATGTTCATGTCCATGTCGATGTCATGACAGTGCGAAGTTTACCAGGAACCAATCATTGCCGAGCGCCTATTGCAATTAATCACAGGGCGGTGCAAAAGCTTTGGCTGATGGCCGCTAAGCACGCTCCCAGATGCAAGCAGCACAAAATTGCTGTCACTGCACAGTGGAACAAGTTGGAATATTTTTGGATATACTTTGGCAGATATTCTGAGGTGTCAGAAATTATGGAAAAATAAAGAATATATAAAAACTTAGCTAGAAAGTAATTAGAAATTAATAATGGAAATTTCTCTTAAAATTTAAATAGAATTCTAATATTTGTTAAAGGGATTACTCGCCTATTTATGTAGTCAAAAGCTGGTGGTATTGAATAACAGCACCAAGAGTTTACTCTTATTAGTCTCTAATAAGAGTGAGAAAAGATTAATAGTAGTAGAAAAATCTTTCTCCTCTGTAGTTTATACTTTTAAATCGAACCAAAATGTTCATCCGATTGCTTACATTTATAAGTACTTGTAATGGTTATTTTCATGTAAATTTGTAATATTTGGAATCTCATTCCATGGTGCCTCTTATCCCTCATGCTGGATGAGGAGAACGCCGCCATCTTGGCAATGGCCACCAAGTCAGCGACAATTACGTGGAACACACGCGTTGACATGCAGCACGCGATGCGGATATGAAAGCCATGCAATGTATGGACAAGTATATACGAGTATATCCCCAAACCGAACCGAAGAGCGAGACTGGGCCACAGCAGGCAGGCGACAAGGCCCCGGGCCAGAGTCAACCTCAACCTGTCAATGCAAAATTACATGGACTGGGTGGGTCTGATCCAAGGGTTGGGCCTGCGACAAGAGATGCAATCAGCGAGCAGCTTACACAAAATTTCACTGGGTCTGTGACTGGGACCAACAGGCCAAATAGCTCTACTGCTAGCAGGGAGGGGCGTCGGCACGCCCACCTTTGAGCAGGTGCAGCCTGCAATTAGCTAGCGGCCATAACGCCACACTTCGTGTGCGACATTTTTCATTTCTGCCTTTTTTCCGATGCATATTCTGTGGAGTTTTTTCTGCAAACCCAAGGCGAAATGAAGCTCTAAACTTTAACAAATTCACAGAGGCAACGATTTTTCCATTTTTCCATTTTTCCATTTCCAGTTGTATTTTTGCTTTGTTTTATGGCAATTATATTTGGTTGGATTACGTGCAGGGCCATGCCAATGTACCGCCCACACACGCTCTCGGAAACAGCCGGCACCATCAGGTGACAATATTATTTTGTTGCTTTGGGCCTGGCCCATGTAATTAGAGCGCAAACGGTTTGCATTTCGATAATTTTAGGGGCTTAGTGAGTTGGCTTAAAGGCAGAGGCGTTCCACAAGGGGTTTCGCAGAAAAGGAAACATAAAAAGACACTGAGGAAGAGGCTTCATTGAAAAGTTGGCACAAGAATATATGAAATAGTGTGTTTAGATACTCATTACTTAGCCCATTATTCGCTATGGTCTGTTTATCCCAGATCCACCCATTTAAACATATATAATAAAGATATTCCACCCCCTAACTCCACCTCTGTGACAACTTCCATTGAGGCTTATGTACTGTATCTCTGGCTGACATGCAATGAGTGCCATTGGAGGAGTGTAAATGTGCGATATGGGACCTCCATTACGACAAAAAATAATCATTTCAGAGGGTTACCAATCATCATTTGGTTTTTATCGTTGTCTGGTTGCCGCTTTGTTGCTCCATCTAATTGCAGTGCGGTCTTTCAACCCATACAGAAAACACATGGCATAGAACTAAAACTAACCACATATTCTACTATAAAAATTGTGACTATTGTTGCAAAATGACGGGCACTTTTTGCAGCGTAGCTTGTAAAATCAATTGGATAATGCAAATTGAAAAATTGTTGTCAATCAGAGCAATAGAAATGGAAAACTATTCAATTTATTTTGAATGCCATAAGTTGATAAATGTCTCATTGCAGCTACTTAAGCATATGGTCATCAAAATCTGTGTCCTGAAATGCGTCAAATTAGCGCAGACATTGGCACATGGCAACTCCATGTACACATGGCATGGTACACACTCTGTCTGTATTCCTCCATGATCATAGAGTTTTTGGTCCGCGAAAACTGTCGCAAAAAGTGCGCGAGACGTTTAGACAGCTGCCAAATGCAATTTCACGGCAAAAACTTTGCTCTTTGCGGTCAAAATAATGTTTCGCTGGCATCTAATCACACTCTGGTCGGAGGCGTCAGCTGTCTGGCGGCGAGGTGCCCCTGGCTTGATGTCTATATTTGTGGCAGTCAATGTGATTGATGTCTATGTCTCCAGTTCTGGCTCGGTCCTAGTCTCAGTCTCAGTCCCTGGCCGTATCCGTGTCCGTGTATTAAGTTGTAAAGTCATTTTGTGACAGTTTTATGAGCCAACATGTGTCGCGGCCTGCAAGGGATATGGTGGATGTGGATGTGGATGGGCAGGGTACGGCTTAATCATTTCCTTGGCAGCGAAAACTGTTTTTGGGCAAAAACTAATTTGAAGTTTGTGGAGCTAGCTGTCTCCTCGCAATTTCATTTACAAATATGGCAGGCAAATGCAAATGTCTCTCTATGAACTCATCCTGCCGTGATGTCCTGTCCCTGCCACAGTACCCTCTCCCCTCCTCCTCTTCCTTTTTCCATTCCGTTGTTTGTCCTTTGTTTGCATTTCGTTATTGTCTACATAGCAGAAATCATTGTCATTTCCACACGCAAAAGTCATTTGGCACATGTGACACCCTTTTCTGGCTTAAATTGCTTTGGCTTCTTCTTTTTTTTTTGCTGCCAAGCTTTCCCATCCGATTGGTGGGTACAGTTGGCGTGTGAGTGTGTGCCAGCCGCTGCTATCCGTTATTCCTTCGGGCCTGCTGTATCCTTTTAAACCGTGGCAACATTTGCACATGCATTTGTAGTCAATATTACACACGCTGGCACAAATATTTCTCCCTAAATTAAGAGTTTTCTCGCATCTTCCGCCTCGGAGCAGCAGCCACCCAATTCTGCTGTCCCTTTGCCTACATTTCCCATGGTTTTTTCTCGGGTTCAATCAAAGTCCAGCGGCCACTAACAATTTCACTACTAACTGCTTTTTCTTAACGCTCTGTTGGACTTTTATTAAGCCAGTTGAAGGGCTTTGGCTCTGCGTAAATTGCGTAGAAATATTAGATTGTCAATTCGCAAATTGCTGTGTGCTTCCAGCCGAAGGAAGATTAAGATGAAGAGAAGAGTTGTTGTTGCTCAAGTAAAATAAAGAATATTTATTATTTAACCACAAACTCGTACTCATATTCGAAGACTAATCGGTTGACCATCAGGAGACATATTCCGCATAATTCTCCCGAGTGCAGGACACACACAAAAAGAATGACTGAAAGACATGAGGAATAAAGTTTCGGTCCGAACGTGGCGGCCATAAACCTAAACTTTGGCAATGCTTATCTCTTGAGTCGGAAGCAAAATTGTGGATATGCAAACAACGGACAGTGGAGTGTTCCAAACTTAATGTGATTTCCTATTTATGGGATTCCCTGCCCCATCCCCATCCCCATCCCCACACAAAACAGAAACCTCTTTCCACTGGCACACACGTCGTCTAATCCAACATATGGACTTGCGTAAAAGTTTGGCATCAAAAGAAAAATGGTAAACCAACTCCTGGCCCCACCCCACCTCTGATATGTAAATCCTGAAGAGATAAGGCGTTGGAATAGCACAATGACAGCCGCAGGAATTGACCAAATGGCCCGAGCAGGGCCAACAAAAAAACTTGATGCAGCTTTCGGGTGGGAGTTGCTCGAGTGGTGGGTGCCAGAGATACACGTAAAGTAATTTCATAAGTTTAGCAAATCACGAACCCAAGCAACAAACAACCGAGGGAGAATTGTGAAAGTTCCTTCTTTTTGCGGCCGCTTATTGGTCCAGACATGGGTCGCATATGTTCTACTACGATATGCGGCGGACCATCCTTGTTCTTGTTATTGCTGCGGTGATTTAACATAAAAAGGTAAGCAACAAAAAGGAGAATCAGGAATGATGTATCTAACATTTGGACTACGGGATACCCGGTAATCGTATTGCAAATGAATTGAATGCAGATATAAATTTGTCTGCATTCTGGGGTAGGGCAATTTGTTGGCTGCATGTTTCTCTGGTTATAGCGGCAACACTTATTGACTGATCTATTCGGTATAATAGTTATTCTCCTCTGTTACATCCATTCCATCAAATCCAAGACATCCTCTTGAAATGCCACAACTACCAGGTACAAAATGGCATTGGGGAAACTTTTGTTTTATTAGTTTTTCTCTTGTTCCGTGCTGTTTTATTATTAGAGCTGGACAGAACGCCCCCATGCCGAAAACATTCCACATGACTTGCAAGTTTTCTGCTGACCAATGTCATAAGGGCAGTGCGGGGGGGCAGGTGGTGCTGCCTCGTGCGGCTGTCATGCGTTCAATTTCGAAATGGTTTCGCATAATTTGCAAGACACCCAAGTCCAAGTCAGAGCCCGAGTCCTGAATCCATGTCCTGGACCATTTGTGCTCAAAACTGCGTACGAAATCCATTTCAAAATTAGTTTTTTTTCCCTCATCTCCGTTGGATATTGTGTTGTTGTGTGGTATTTTATGACAAATTTACCTGATTTGATTACATTTTGTTTCCTCCTTGGGGCTCTACTATTAGGAGGCCGCTTAGGCGCATTAGAGGACAGTTTTCTTTTTGGGGAAAATGACGCAGAAATACGAAATACTCGTAAGAGTCTTTATGTGGGGTAACAGGTTGAGTTAGTAGAAGGCTTAACCGGAGAAGGCCCATGATGAGTGGATGGCAGCACAAGGAATTACTGGTTTATGGCAAATGGATTGTAGGAAATGGGGATTACCAGAATGTAGGCTTGCTGGGTATTTTACTAGAAAGAGGAATGAGAAATCTTACATCTGACATTGCTGTTTTAGAAACTTTAAACCTGCATCATGATACTCGCTCCAGTCAACTCCATGCAGCAAACAGCTTTGAGCTTTGAGCAAAAGTTAACAAATTCACGCCAAGTCACCTCGAAATCAGCAAGAGACCACCCAGCCGATTGACACTGAGCAGTGCACACTGTACAGTGATCAGTGAACAGTGATGGCCTGCTAAGCCTGCCATACAGGCTGCCATATAAGGCCTCCTACTCCGGTCTGGGGCATTCATATATCAGCTTCAATTCCATTCGTCATGGCTGCTTAATGAGCTCCGAGTTGAGTGAACGACGGTGCCATATAGGAGATACATTTCTGTATGTATTTGCGATGCTGGCGAACTTATAATCTTTTCTTAATCATTTCATTTGTTGGCCTTTTGCACTGGGCAGCCTTTGTTAGCAGTTGGCAGTTGGAAGCTGACGCTGCGTTGATTGACGTCTCGCATTTAAAATTGGCTTTTTGCATATTTTATTCTGTTTCGGTTCGAGTCGAGACGAGGTTGCCAACAGTTGGTCATGATCCCTCAGGGTGTTCGGGTATATTAGTCAAGATCTTCTCCTCCACACTCTTTACACTTTTCACGCTTAGGCCCATGCCCATACCGATCCCGATCCCGATCCCGATCCCTCATCTGCTGCTACCAAGCATCTGACATTTAATTCTCGCTTAATCACTGTCCGGCAAACGGTACTCCTGGACTCTGCTGCTGCTGCTGCTGCTGCTGCTGCTGCTTCCTGCTGTTCTGCTTCGACATGTGCCGTAAGTTGACAGGCTGAGTTTCGGGATCCAGCCACATGCCCCCAGGCCTGTCAAATGAAAATTTCATGCCCCAGAGAGAGAGAAAGAAATTCGTATCAAAAATGTAAAAGAATGCGGCCTGAATGAAAGTCACAAACACAAAAAGAAACGCACCCACAAGGCATATTGACAAATTAGGCTCATTTGTTGGCAAGTCGCGGTCAAAACAAACTCCCAAAGCGGGGCAGGACAATGCGATAAAGATCACTTAGTGGCTACGGTCAAGGGTGCACGAAATGGAGACGGAGATGGATAGGCATATGGAGAGTACAAAGGTTAATTCCATTTGGATCTAAAGGAGCAGCTTCTGTTTAATCAAGGGTTGTTTGTGGGGTGATTTCAAAAGGGTTTTAGATATAAAAAATGTGTCTTCTGATACCATACATTGATGCCACATTAAGGGGCTAATTAATTAAATATAAATATGTACAATCCCCAAGCAACTTTGGTCACCATTTAGCTCGTCTTTCAGTGCCACCCACATCGATATTCAAATGTGTCAAGTGACCCCACCTCCAGCATCTCTAGAACCATCATAAATTGTCCCAATAGATCGTGCCAAAAATTGAAAGAATAAAGAAGGGCATACATTCATTGTCCATTGTGATAAATGAATCTGGCACGCTGTTCATCAGCTCGGGACAGTTTGTTTGCTCAAGTACCGATCCATTGTCGGGCTGCAACCGAAACCGAGCCACAAGAGACCACAAAGAGAGAGGCTGGGCCAAGCGATTTTCAGCTTTTCAACGAAAACCAGCAGTCCCCGTATCAATCGAGTGACTTTTTGCCAGGTTAACACCTTTCGAGACCATCGGGGACCCAGAGGATCGTTTCAAACCTACAGAATTTTTTTTTTGCAAGCTGCATAAATATTGGAACAAAAAGCCGCAAACAAGTTTCACGTGAATTCGGGCCGTAAAGGCAAAGGAGATCCTCTTCTATTTGCACTAATGAGCAAATGCAATAAAATCATTCAAACAAAACCCGAACCCTGCAATTGTTTGGGCTCGTTCAGTGTTTAGTGTCCAATTGTGTTGCCCAACCACATGAAATGCCAACACACAAAACACAGAAACGAACTCACACACAGACACACCCAAGGACGATATGATCCTTTGAATGAGGGGAGTGACAGAACTCTGAGATCTGAATGTGTTGGATAAATGACTGTTTATGTTCTCGCTTGGCTTGTGAAGTTGCTCATAAATTATATCCAGAGAACGAGAGCGGGAAAGATACTCTCGCACAGAGATACAGATACTCCTGTACTCCTGTCATGGCTGGCAGCTGGCCGCCGGCCGCCGGCAGCCTCATCTCTGCTTTAATTAGTTGGGCATTTTTATTGTTTTGACACACCGAACGAACGGCATCGACTCCAGTTACATCCCGAGGCTTATTCCGCATCCTTTTGCCTGCTTTTCAATAAGTCAGCGGAGCAGCATTTGCCGCCAATCGCGTACGTATAATCAAACTCGATCGGCTGGCTGGAGCCCTCCCCTTTGCTTGCCAATTTATGCGCTGACTTTTCATGTCCATGCTCTCGGTTAGGCATCGCACATTACGTTGATTAGTGTGCGGACCGCTATAATTACCGACGACAACAACGACGATGATGCCGATGCAGATTCTCGACAACTTCAACGAGAATTCCAGTGTAATTTTTACATATGTGAAGTTGAGTTGCTCTCGCGGCAGAAACTATGAGTTTCGGTGTGGGAATTCTTCTAGGCAGCAAGGCAGCATTCAAATTAGGAATATTTTCAAAGAATCGACATTAAATTCTCTATAATAATCTTTCTTAACTCAACCAACGACACGATCAAGTGCATATACCCCACCAAACCTATCGGTCTACAAAAATTGCCTAGCGGTGAGCTGCAGACAAATTTACAGCGCAATCAAAGCGCAGCCTGGGCAATGTTCGACAGTGTTCGTGGTTCGTTCTTTGGTGGTTGGTTTAAGATTAAACACATTTTGCATTTAATTTGCCATAATTATGGCAGTCAAAGCCGTGAGGAGAGCGTCAGCCGGCAGCCGGCAGCCGTTGATGGCGCCAAATTAAGTTATAAATGAAGTTTCGGCTTCGCTTCGGTTGCATAAAGCGTCAAAAAGTGTTGTTCTCCACTCGGAACCTGGGTCCCACTGCCATTCTGCTGGTTGCACAGTGTCCCAGCCCCTGGTAAACATCACACATCCACGAATGTGCTGTGCAAGAAAACCTGGGCTTAACAATTTTGTTTTTGGTTATTAATTTGCCTTCAGTTTTCGTGTGAGTTATTTTCTGTTGGTTCCAAATTAATGTTGCTCAATTAATTTGAGCCACTAAACGCTTCAGTTTTTCTCTGTTTCTTTTTTTCCCAAATTTATGTGTGCCTGAATGTGTTTTGACCAGCATCCGAGTGGGCCACACATACTCGTACTCGTACTCGTATCATGTGGGGTTTTTTCTATTTTGACGGCTTATTTCGGTCACGGATCTCAGCAGAGACAAAGCTGTTTTAGATAGGTGTGTAAATGTGCCAGGGGAAATATGTGGAGTAGACCTCGCAGTGGATTGGTGTCTTGAAATATTTATGGAAAAGAAATGGCCATTTAATCATTCGTTTAGTTCTGCCAGAGGTCAGTAAATTAATTTGATTGAGGTAAAAATTCCATTCTCATGTACTCTTCCTTCTTAAATAACAACATTTTGCCATATTTATTTGATTACCCCACCGAATCATGCGGAATCTTCCCCCATTTGGCTAATTTCAGCACTTTGACTCTTCATTATGTGGCGGCAATTATTCATGAGTGTATTCATTTACATGCTGCGCCAGTAGTGTGTGAATGCAATTGTGAATCGCACTTGCAATTGCAAATGTGAAATGCATTTTTCAACACTTGCGCCGTGCCAACTGCCGGTGCATTGAGAGAGCGAAAATAAGGAAAAAGAAAACTTCCTACTGGCCGGTATTTGTGCCGGGCAAACCTGTTAATTACTAACAATTTGTGCCAGCCTGCTGCGTGTCCGTAATTAGCTTTAGCTGCATTTCCATTGAAAAGCTGCAGCAATTAAAAAAATAAAACCACAGAGACCGACACACGCATTGCCAACTGCAAAGTGTTGCCAACTTAGCGTACAAAATTATGACACACAAAGAGATCCAACCGCGAGTGGGGAGAGGCAGAGATCCATAAAGCAAATTCACCTGGAAAGACGCTCGAAAGCGGGAGTCTCTTGATACAACTCACTGTGTGGGTCTCTGTGGCTGTGTCGAAAGCCCGGGCAATTAAAATTGAAATTGCATTGCAATGAACTTAATTGTAGAGTGTCATAAAACGTATGCAAATAAAAGTCTCCAGGGAGCCCCTGGCTGAGAGGCGACCTAATAATGGGTGGAAGAATGGATTGTAAACGCTTGGCGGAATGCACTAATGAGAGATTGCTAATTAGGTGTTCATGTGTGGTTTAGAGATGGTGTGCGGAAGATTGGAAGCTCTTGAAGGCGGAAGCAATAGCCCATGCTCAAAAGTGACCCACAAGGTGACCAATCCAAAATGTTAAGTTCATGAAAATAATACTAGAACAATGAATGGGTGCTTCTAATGTAGCTCGAAGGTTTCTTAATATTTTTAAGGTTAAAATACGTTTGAAATCTCCACCAACTGGAGGGACTCTTCTGCTCTCTCAGTTCGTCTTCACACACATCTTTACGCATAAACACATTGCCGATTGGAACAGACTGTGGGACAGCACCACCCAAGTCTCGCACCACTCTCGTGGCACTCCACCTCCAAGCCATTTGCCACTTGCCACTTAAGCGCTGCATGCAAAGCAATTTAGTCAGAGCAGCTGCGTCCTTCCTGCGCCACGTTCCACATTCATATTGAGGCAAATCCCTCTCAAACCCTGGAGTGAGGTGGAAACTTTATCGGATAGGGGGGAGCAAATATCTATATAAATGAAAAGAAAAGGCCAAGTAAAAAACGGACGAAAAAAAAAAACAGAATACAAATAATAAAGTTCGCTTGTCAGTTTAGCAGCCATTTTGCGGTTCCACGGGAAGTTTTCTTCCTGCCATTTTCCACCCACCCGAAGAGGTTCGACGAATGTACCTTCAGTCCACCCACTGCCAGTGCCAGTGCCACTGCCAATATACCTAAGCCCTCATCCTCATCCTCCCACTCCCCACTCCCCCAAACCGCTGCACATCTCTTGGTGCTTATCCGCAATTTCTTTCCGCTTCGTGTTCACCTTCCGCCTGCAAGACATAAACTTTTTTATGGCACCCACTGTCTTTTCCTCTCGGCTTGATAAATCTGCCTCAATTTGCCATATCGTGTGGGCGTGGCAGTGGTTCGGGTTCGAGTTTGGGTTTGGGTTTTGCTGGGCCTGGCCTATTGCTTTATTTACCTTTACCCCCCCACCCGCCTTGCTCACGTCATGAAAGACAAGTTTTATGTCAATTTTTTCTGCTTACTTAGTGGGCGGCTAGTTGTTGGAGGCGTCGCAGGAGGAGTGGCTTAAGCCTGATTTAGCTCTCATTACGCCCAGCGAGAGGGGTTCGGTGGGATTTGCTTTATTACAGTTTAATTAAATTTACCCCCGGACGCAATGTACCGTTGTCCGCTTGTCTTCAACGGAACGACTCAATTACGCAGTTAATCGTAAAAAAATCCTTGCACTGATTTGTTGCAGCTGAAACCGAAGAACAGCACGGTGGATGGTGGACGCATGTTTGGGTCATAAAAGTGCGCCACTCTCTCCGGCTATTATTGCTCTTCGAGTGGCAGTCGGACGAGGAGTTGGAGTGGGAGTTGCGAATGCGGAGTGGCCGCTGTCGCTGCCTCTGCCGCTGTCCCGTTATCCTGCCATCCGGCGTGGCCTCAGGCCTCAGGTGCGCACGCCGGCGAGTTGATCCATTTATGGCCATCGTTTGGCCTTTTTTTTCTACGATTTTGCTGGCAATTTCTTTTTTCTTTGTGCTGCCATTCCTTCATCCACATACTTTTTGTACCCTATGATCGGAGGGTGGCTCGAACTGAGGTTCGTTTTGTGACTCGTAAGTAGTGGGGATTAGCACATGTTAATGTTTAATGGTTTCCCTTAAACGTAGATTAAATTTAATATAATTAAATATCACATATTGAATAGCATAAAGGTAAAACCCGTTATCCCTTTTACAATACATTTTCATCCCACACCTGACCCTAGGCATCTACAGTATCCCCAAGTCGACTCCTCACTGCCTTGTCTCCCCCTTTGTACATAATTTAAGGGATATGCGACTAAGATGCTACATGACCGCAATGAATGGAGCAGGGAGCAGTGCGGCTTCGCCGGGATCCCTCTGCTGTTGTATTAATTTGCCAGGATGTGCTGCTGGATGCTGCTGTTGGTGAGATTTACGAGCAAATCTCATGCAAAATGCAGCCACCGCAGAAAACCCTTTGTTAATCAAAGGACACACGTGGCCCGCTGGCTCTCGCCTTGATTACACTCCAGGCTGCCAATTAAGCGTATTCGTATCCGCTTTTGCGGCCATAAACCCGTGCACCAATCAAATGCTTCTGTGAGCAGGCTGGGGCACGTTTTGGACATGGTTGTGGCGGGGGGCGAGCAGCAATGTAGGCAACACCTTGCCCCATCCAAGCGGGGATCGGGATCCCTCACAAAGCCGTCTAATGCTCGGGAAATGGTTTGCCTTTCGACTGCACACACAAAAAACCCACTAATCTATTTTAATTTGCTTATGCAAATGCCGAGTTGTTTACTTTTTGACACATGCGACGACCGCGAGTCCTTTTACTCCTGTCATAATTCCGCCGTATACCATCGCATATGCCTTCGGTATCCTTTCATTATGCAAATTAGGGGCACACTGACACAACTAATCCCCGATAGCTGTCTGCAATTATAAAACTAAGCAAACACAGCCAAACGGCGTGCAAATGTGACAGACCTTCGGCAGCAGTTAAAAATGAAATGCAAACATTAACCGAAAGGGCTGTGGACAGTATGGAGAGTAATTTATTGGGAGGAGGGTTCAAGGCAAACGAAAGCCATTTCATATTATAGTTGTGAAGGCCGACTCTGATTTGAGTTTTGACTTTGACTCTGATTGGTTTAAGGTAACTTCCCGTATGATTTTTTTGTTTTTCTTCGTAAAATGTATTGCGTTTAGATGAGAGATTTGCCCACGACTAGTTAGTTACCAATTAAAACGAATAACATTAGGTTTGTGTTAATATCTCAAGCACCTTCTCAGAGGGCCACCTTTCCACTGCCTTGCCCTGCTGCAATCCGATCCCCGTACATCGGTTCATCCCACTTAGCTATTTCACACCTTATTTATTGACCATTTATTCTTATTCGGTTCGCATTTCGTGCGCTTTCGGCATTTATGTCAAGCATCCCAGAAAGCAAACCGCCGCCGCCACAAGATGCGGAATCGGTGATAATTTCGCAGGGGGCTGGCCACACTGGTCGGGGCCAAAAACAGGCGGCAACCTGGCCGCACTCGCAAGCGTTAATGTGAATTATTAATAAGACAAAAGGCAGCGGCAAAAGGCGGCACTCTTTGATGATGCCTGGCTCTCAGCCAAACTTCGATATTCAATGGGCCCCAAAAAAAAAAAAAAAAAAAAACCAAAAGATGACCACGACTGCAGCTTCAGCTTCAGCTTCGGCTCCACTACGACTCCCAGCCCGGGGTCTAATCAAGATGGCGCACAATTGCAGCCAAAGCCAAAGCCACGGCGTCGGTGGCAGCGGCATCGGGGTTTGGCGTTCGCTCTTTGGCGCGAAGCAAACTAATCAGGCGGTGAGATTTAAAAATTAACGTAGCTCAAAGCGAGATGCAGCCACAGCAGAATTTTTCGTGCCTTGGCCATGGCTCTGACGCTGACTCTGTCTCTCTGTTGTCTGAATGGAGGGACGACGGAGTATTGTGGCTGCGAGGATGCAGTGAAAGTGGGTTCGGTTTTGGGGGCCCCGTTGATTTAGGCGCATTGCCGATAAGCAACAGCGAACACATTAAAAATGCATAAATCAATGCGATAAACATGATTTGCCGCATGTTTTATTGACTATTGTTGCTTATTTCCCCCCCATCTGCACCTCTTCATCCTGCTCAGCTCAATTGTCTTGGCTTGGTCTCTGGCTGGCGCGATTTCCTTTTTGGTCTTTTATTGCCAAGCACGATTGTGGCCCCAGAGGGCTTATTTCATATACATTTTCCCGAGTTCTTTGACTCTTCATGTGGCTGTGGATGTCACTGTGGTGCAGTTGCAAAAATTAAGATTTAAATTAAACAAATTGGTGTGCAATTCTATTGTTTTGGAATGGCTTCTTAGAATAAAATGGTTATCTGTTATATTTCTTAACATTTTGTGAACCGCATTCAATTGTTTTCAAAGTCTGCCCACCGACAGAAGTTTTGCTGATATAGTCTGACTAGTCCACAGCCACTGGAAACGAAAAACAAATGTTCGAGTACGCACATATATGTGTGTATCATTATGTACTATATCCACATGACCATGCCCCATGAGTCCAAATAAAAGAAGGCCACTTGATGATGGTCGAGTGTCTGTATGAAAAGCACTCGAAAGATTTTTCCGCGACTGGCGCGCAAATAAATTGAAAACTCGTTAAAAATCCATAATGCTTGAGGCGGCACTCTCGAACAGGGAACTGGGACTGGGACTGGGACTGCTGCGTATCGATTTGGACAGCAAAGTTGGAAAATTCACTTTTCCATTCGCCTCGATTCGATATGGTTCAAGTCCATTGCGTTCAATTCCACTTTATCGTCACTGCTGGGCCATAAATCTGGCAAGTGGCTTTTCTGTGCACTTGCTTAATTAATAATTTTATGGCATTTTAATGGCTGGCCTAGCCAACAACAGGGTATTAATCAACGGCGTGATCCATTGCGGTAGTCCGATCGGGCGGGCAGTCAGGGCGGTCTGCCAGGGCAGGGTCCGTTGGATCAGGCAATGGTCGAACCAATCCATTGATCTTGTGCGCCTCCACATCCACCTCCATCTGAAACTCTCGAGACCGAAAGTTGGCCATTCTAGGCGCGTTTATCAGCGATAAATCTCTTTGTGTTTGCGCCGGCGCAAGTGAATTGAATTGAATTAAATTTTAATTAATTTTATCTGCACTTTGTGCCAAACACGCAGCATCCACCTACCCCAGACCAAGACCCAGAGCCACAGCCTATCAGCCTCTCCCTGTCTGTTAGGGGGGCAAAATTACTTCCCGTCGATCGCTGTAATTGTGGAAAATTGAAAATTACCCCCTTCCCGCCAGATCCCTCTCTGCTGGCATCGCTTTGATCTCTTTCTTCTGGTTTCTGTTCGATCCGCACAATGGAATTTCTTTAAGCAAATCGACGCCATGCTTAAGCATTTTGGCAGTAAATTTCAAAAGAAATTGATAAAATTCATTATGCCATATGCAGCAGCCTTCCTTTTGCTTTTCTGATCAAAATTTGCGTAAAATGTTTATGGCTCAATTTTACGATGAATTCTTTTGGTTTGGGGATAGCTTTTTATTTCGTTACTCTGTGTAGAGAGGAGCATTTAGCGTTTTTGAGTCATTTCGAATGCGTCAATCGCTGGGAAAGATCATCGACGATGACCCTTTGTTGTGGGGAAACTTTTCAGTTTGTCGGTGAAAGTGATTCATTTTTGGGGAAACATAAAAATACTTTTAATATTTTCCAAAAAATGTTGCAGTGTACAAAACGAAAGATATGTTTTACTACAAATGAAGTATGAATTAAAAAATGCAGTAACAATTTCTTATTCACAGTTTTTGTATATTAATTTTCTCTATCACAGAACTTGTCTCTATAGAGCTAATCCCCTTGTTTTCAGCTTCTCTTGCATATGGATTTATTAACCATATCTATCGGCATTCCTCTGCCATCACTCTACGAGTCTTTCCTCTACTTGATGCCCAAAAGCCAATTTGCCTTACCGCTTTGCCTTTCAACATGATCGCACTTTGGTGTTACCTTCAGAAGTGCTGACCGACTGGCTGCCTGGCCCGACCAATTGCTTTCTAACCCAATTCAAATGTCATTTAAATGTCAGAAATGTTCAATTCGATTTGTTAACAATGGAAATACATTTGCGTGGATTCCGTTTACAACAAACCCTCGTGGCAGGGGCAGCGGCCAGGGCAGCGGCAGGCATTCTAAAATTAGCTTTCAATCGTGGACGAGCGAGCCTCAACGGCGCGTTGAATGTTGAAACAAATTTGCGCTTAAATTGTCAATATGACGGAGACCTCGATACCCCATGGATATACCCCTCTCTGACCGCCCATTCCAAACGAAATAAACATGAAAAGCGCCGCTAATTGTCAAAAATTGTTGGACATTTACGTGTGTAGTGCGTACGCGAGTTTGTGTCGATATCTGATAATGGAGAGTGCCCCGGAGTGAGGTCCAAATCAATTGGCTAAATGTGTGTGGTCCGGTCCGCATTGGGTAAACGCTTTTGCTTTGATTTCCCAACTTTTTCAGCTGAATATTGCGTGACAGTTTGTTGAATAATTTACGAATTGTCTGCCGCCCGAACCGTAGAACCGGAGAACTTTCAATGGGTCTATCGGGGCTCTGTGTCTCTTCCTCTACGACCATTACCATTTATTTATTTTTTTTGTTATTTTCACGCGCACCTAAACACACGCAACACAATTTCGGGTATCTAATTGTCCGCATAACTGTGTCTGGGGAAAACATTTACATAAATGTGGAAATAATTAAACATGACACAAAAGTTTTCACATCGCAGGGAAATTTTTTGTTCGGCAATTAGTTGGGTTAAATGCCGCATAAATGTGCCCCCAAACCAAGGCCCAGAGAGCTTGTCAATTACGCGTAAAATGGTCGCCTGGTCTGGTCGCCATTGTCATCCCACCAAGCCCATCCGATCCCATTTCTGTAGCTGCGCATGCGCAACTTTTTGTTTGATAACTTTTTGGCCAGACACGAAATCAGATACTGTACCCGAGAGACAAAATTATAATTTTAATGAACGGTTCCGTCTCCCGAAGCGATTGTAATCTTCCATAATAATATTTACAGTAGTAATCTACCCCGAGCGATGATGGCGCAAGGTGTCGCCATCGATATGCAACCTCCATACCATCCCATCGGATCCGAAGTCAGGGAAGCCGAAAATTATACCATAGATAGACCGCATTCCTCATGGCTACCTGAAATAATTGCTGGGGCAGCTGTGCTGTGGCGGCAGGAAGGAAGGATGCCACACGGCAATGGGGCGTTCTGCGGTGGCACACAAAAGAAATAATTTGGCGTTGATTGCCATGTACGCGCTCATGTGGTCAACACCCAAATTTGACACCAAACGTCTCCGCAGACCTACCTGATAAATTGTGAATGATAAGCCCCATAAAAAGGGGCACACAGAAGTAACCGAATATTTTCCTTTTCCTCGTATATATTATATAAGAATTACTTTGGCCAGTGGGTAGGAACCCGCAACCAGCAACCGAAATACATAAATAAGCCAAAGGACGATGAAGTGTTTCTTAATAAATGTAGATTACTTCAATTAGGTGCACGTAATTTTTGGTAATTATTTTTATTTATGCAGGGTAAAAGTTGATGAAATTGTAGATCCCAAGACTGATATCGGAAGGGTTTAAAGTTTTAAATTGTGGTGAGAACTTTTAGTCCATTCTTTTAACTTAATCAGCTGCCTTTATTTGTCTCTGAGAATCAATTCTTTTTCTCTCTGCTTCTGCTGCTTCTACCTCTTCTTCCTGCAGCTCCTTTGGCCACTGCCAATTTGTTTCCATTCACAACGATTTTACCCCTGGGAGACAGCTCTTCCTTCAGAGAGTCAGTGGCAAATCTGTGGCACTGCAAAACATAATAAAGATTCCGAGTTAAAAGCGGCGCGCGCACAGTAGCCATTGGGTACCGTTAGTTGGACTGGTTGGACCGTTATTTCTGATAATTTAGCGGCAAGGCACAAACGGGACAGGGACCAACAGGGGGGCGGTAAAGAACCACAATGTAAAAGGGCCCAAAGCCAAATCGAGTTGAGCGAATCTCCAGACAATGAGGCCCCGGGTGAAGTCATTAATAAGCAAGCAGCAAGTATCCCATAAGTAAATATCCTTTAAGGACGCAGGCTCCGTGTTTCCTTGTGTCCGTGAAAGAGCCACACCATAGGGCACCATAAACATGCCGTACTTATGGCTAGCAATATTTATGTACACACATATCAGGGCAGGGCAGGGCAGGGCAGGGGCCACTTTCCGATTCTGCATTCCCGATTTGTTTTGTATTCCGCTTTGTATGACTATATGTGTTTTGCCATGGGTCCTGTCAGCTCGGACAACAGGAGACAAAGCGGCGACGTTTTGTTTTGCACACACCAACTCCAAGGCCCAGGCCCAAGGAACCAACTGCAACTCAAACGTCGCTCAGCGGGATCCCGAAGCGGGACCACATGTTGACAATACTCGTACTCCCTCCTCCTCTCTCTCTCTCTCTCTCTCTCTCGGAACAGGTGTGAAGAGATCGGACATGTGGGTGCAGCCGCCTGAACAACAACTGTTCTCGCATTAATTTTAAATATTATTTTGGCAGTTCTTTCCTTTAATAAATGATATTTTGCATCCCATTGTTGGCGGTTCTTGCGGTTTGCCCGTTTCGCTGCGTCATATTTTGGTTATTAATTCTCAGCAAAGGAAGAGAATATTTCTTCAAATATATCTGAGTTTTTGTTGCAGGTTTCACACCTACAATCTAAAGTCTTTTATTCTGTATTAAATGTACTTTGAATTTTTGTTTTCAGCTAAAAATCATATGACAAAATTCCAGGTGGAAGAATGTGAACTCTTACTGGGGAATATTTCATTTGTTTTGGTCCTGGCAGCATCCCAATAGCATATTAGATTCATTCTTTAATGGCTAGCTATTGGTATTAAGAGATGAAGTCGAGTTGCAACATAAAGATCTTAAGACGAATTATTCAATTATTATGTATGCAAAAATATCAAATTTGTTAGCCAACACAAAAAGGGTTGAGGCTTCGGTGGCACTCTTCAATTTCCATATTCGAAGTCATAATAAATGACACTTTTAATCATTGCATATTAACGGACTAAGCCCCGACGGACCCGCACTTTGTTGGCCTGATTTATGAACCTGACAGCGACATTCAACCAAAAATAACTCATTAACTAAATCCGCATTTAATAAATGCCAATAAGCCTGCTATGGCTAACCAGCCAAAGGCAGTGGAGAAGGTAAGACAGAGCCAGAAGGCAGAGACAGGCAAGGAATGGCTACAGGGATAGAAACGGGAACGGGAACGGGGACAGGGCCAGGCCCAGACAAAGTTGGCAGTTACAAGTTACAAGTTACAAGTTACAAGTTACAAGACCAGCAAATTAATCACGCTGACGAATGCGACGTTGTTGATGATATTGGTCGACTGATGCTGACATTGATGCGGCTGCCACGAGCGACTCCGTGCCCCCAGGCAATGCGACGGTGGAGAGCAGCTCGGAAAAGGGTATCCAACTGTGGCAGGGCATCAATCTGCGGCCTGGCTTGGGGTTTGGCTTGTAGCTGGCACTGTGACTGTGACATGCGTGGAATGCAGCCAGAAACAGCCAGAAATCAGAATCAGAAGCGTTGACATGACAACTTGAGATGAGAGCCCCGATAAGGTCGCAGCATTGGATATAACTTTCTATGGCGCGAGCATGGAAAACCTTTTTAAATCGCTATTGTCTGCTGTCCGATGGCTGCTGTCCGCTGTCTTACCCAAAAAAAAAACTCCATCCCAATCCGAATCCGAACCCAATCCCCAGTCACGCAGTCAGGCCTCAACTTTGACTTGTTTTCACGCCATTGTGATCATGTTGGTGACTCGTGCGCTTAATTTCAACAATTTGTATATGAAATGCAATGAGTTTCTAGCCCCAGCTCCAACTCTGCATTAGCTGTGAGGCCTCTGTCATTGATTGATTGGGAATTGGTTATGGAGTTTCGAAAAGCTTTTCACTCAACTCTTGTTGTTGGCCGTGGAAAGGGGCTGTGGCTGCTGCCAGGCCATGGAGGTTAGACATTACGTAAATCCATTTCTTGGTAAATGATGCTGACAAGGCATTTGATTAACACGATTAATTGCTGATAAAAATGTCTGACAGTTTGTTTTCTTCTCGAATATTTATGGCCCACTACTGGCGATACGCCCCAGGATCGCACAAATATTAATATACCTTATAAATATTAATTGAAAAACGTTCGTACTCCACTCTCTGCCACTCTCTCTGGCTGCTGCGTTTCAATTTGTTATGAAAAATGCATTTCTCATGCAGGCTTCCGCATAAATTCATCAGTGGCACAGCTCTGTGCTCTGTGCTTCTGTCCAGTGGCTGTGGCGCCAGCTGGTGGCCACATCAGTATCATCAGGCAGCATCAGGAGCCACTGCGTATCAGACGCCACCCATCGACTACTGTGCAACGGACATCCCGTGGCGGCCACCCAGGATCGGGGCCGAGGTCCAGGCGAGATCCCCCAAACCCCAAACCCCGGCCAGACCACATCAAACGGTGGCAGGCAGCTGCTGTCAACTGTCGCACACGACTTGTCCTTGTCAGTCAATGGATTGGCGTCCGCCTGCCGGCATGGGGCACGAGGCTGCACTCTGCACGGGGCTTTGAGCATTTTCTATATTAAACTTTCACATTTTTTGACATACGGGGGGGTAGGGAGCTGCAATTGGTATGCAAATTGACATTGGCGATGGAGCGGCATCAATTTCGGCATGCAAACTTCTTCAAGGCAAACGAAAATAGATCAAGGCTGGCCATAAAGGATTAAGGCAGGCAAAAGGACAAAGATAATGCGCCTAAAGCTATGATTATTTAGAGATTTATTGACTCAAAACTACCATACCAACAAACTCGCATTTGTAACCTTAACAACCAGAGAAAATCCAACATAATTTCATGCAAACCCGAAACGAATATTTTCCTCATAATTATTTGTTAAAAAAGAAGACAGAGAGTGAAGGAGAACCGAGAGAAATGCATCCCCCACATGGGATAATACGATTCGAAGTGAAAAGCGAGCAAAAACCGATCTTCCGCTTAACGTGTGCAGTCGTCACAGATACTTATTCTGTGAGATGCATTCACACAAAAAAGATGCAGCCACACACATGTGGCATCGGTTTACATGAAATGCGTGCAGCGGTTAAAAATTGGGCAGAAAGCGTGCTTAATTGTGAAAGAAAGTTCCATTTACGAGACACACACACAGAGAAATTAGATGAGACTGAGACTGAGACTGAGACCCGATCTCAGGCCTTGGAGAAGCATTCCAAATCGGTTGGGAATGACACAGGATACGCCCACTTCCAGGCACTGGTAAAGGCAAGTGCAAGTGCAGGAGACGTGAAGTAAATAAAGTGTGAAAAACCACACATTCGATCCCTAAGTCATCCATCAGAAGAGGATTCTATGGTAATCGCATTCACAGGATGCCAACTGTGGCCTGGGGATAGGTAAGTAATTTTAGTAAAATTAATTATGTACATGCCCGGGGAGGAGAGAGGGAATTTTCCCCGACTTGCCGCTTCATTGGCAGCCAAAACACTAAAATTGATCCCCATTCTGTATAGCGTTATCTATAACGGACCAGCTCGCTTTCATGATCAATGCGGATTGGAACAGCAATTGAGATAAGCCTCGCATTTCAGCCATTTTTTCTAGAGTCTACAAGCGGCAGTCGCGCTTCTTTTCTTTTTTAGTGCTCTGTGGGCGTTGCTTTAGCTCCATCATTGGCACTGATTCGTTCAGCCAAAAACAGATACCAACCGTTTTGCCAACTCGTTTGGGCACCCAAAACTGGTTTGCACTCTTCGGGTGTCTTCTTCGCGGCTGCCTTGTTTGGGATCAGCAACAGCAACAGCAACAGCATCAGCAGCTCTTTAGCGCTCGTTCCCAAAGCTAAAGTGTTGGACCAGACCTCCCCTCGGAGATCGGAGACCAAAACCAGATCAGGCAAAGACCCAGACCCAGACCCGATCCGACGACCAGTATGTACTTGCCATGTAGTTGCTTTGTTGGGGCCAGGGACTGGGCCTTTTTGAGTGGATCTTTTATGGCTCTGCCCACTTTGGAGGGCCGGCTTGCTGCCATGCCTCTGAGTGTTTTTTTTTGTGGAGGTGGATCGAGTGGGTTGTGATCCACCGACGGGCCTCACTAACAATTGAGCTTGACTTGTAATCCCCAAGGTATACATAACTCAAGCTTAGACCCAACTAAACGCACTCCAAATCACCATTTAAATTCAATTTAAATCAAATATTTATCCAAATTGACACTCATGAGTTGAGCATTTAGAATGTCTGCTAGAGGCCTGTAATTTGCCATGTAAAATCGATAATCATTCACAGCATTTTGTGTAAAGTTTTTCCGTGGCGCCGCCCACATAAGCCACACATAAACCACACAAACAGCAGACAGCAGACGTGCCACAGCACCTACCGTCGAGTATCAACCTGGGCGTGCCACAGTCGTGGGGCTGTAAAATTGTAAACAAAATGATTTGCCATAAAATTATCATAATGCCGCTTGAAATGCGCCAACAACATGTTGTCAACGGCAGCGAGCTTTGGCCCGAGCATCCATCCCACCAGCCATCCATTCATATTCGAAACCATCCATCGAATCCCAACTTTGAGGCTCGCAAATTTGGCCGCTGGTATTGTCAGGTCTGGCATCAATTTTTCTATAGATTCAGGCCCACACATTGAAATTTTGTAGCGCCAAAAAAGTCTGAAATAAAATTTCAATTTCTGCCTGTAATTATGAGCACAGAGCAGAAGCAGCAAAAATCCAAAAATTAACATGCAAATCGGATGTTGAACTGCGAGCTGCGCCACGCTATGCTGCAAGAAAAAATGCTCAACACTTTGGCTGGCAAAGTGCTTGCCGCATGCAACATCAAAGTGGAAATTAAATGCGCGGTAATTTGGCAAAAGGCTCAAAGGATGCCGGCCGATGCCGGCCCCTTCCGCCAAGCATGTACAGGTTATTGCCTGCTCTGCTCTTCAGTTCTGTGATTACTGATTGAGGATGCACTTGGAGTTCATTGGTAAATTTAAGTTCTGTGCCCCAGCACTTTGATAACTCTGTTTTACACATCAGCATGCTTGTTCGGCTCATGCTGGAGGGGACACGAAATTGATGGCTATTTATCGGATGCTTGAATGTCAAGAAATGATTAGAGTTTGTAGTGATTAAAGATCGGAATAGAATGGAATGCATTTAAATCACCCGTAAGTAAAGCGCCTTTAATTACCAACATCAATAGGTAAAATCCACTCGTAGAATGGCCATTCCTGGACATGGATGAGCACTTGACATGCAACATGTACATTTCACCAATAAAAGCGCTAATACATAACTTTTGTGGAGTGCCTTCCACCATGTCCAGCCCAGAGGCAAATCAAGCATAGCACACACCATGCACTCATAATCTTTCGTACCCGTTCCCCTCCCGGCTGCTGTCAGTTGGGTTCTCCGAGCACTACCAGCAGATAAAGCTCGTTACAAAGAGGGGCAGAGCCTTGAGCGAAGACTCCCCGAGGTGTGAAATCGTCTTGTCATTTGCCGTAAGTGAGCAGCAGGAATTCCCACTAAGTGGAGGCCCAAGTCGACACAGTGGCACACAGAATTATATAAACTATTCAACTATTATTTATACAATAAAAGAGCCATAATGTACACTGATTTGTGGTCCAGTTTTCCCTCACAACTGCACCCACACAAATTTATTATAATCCCAATATAATATATCTTCCATTTAATCGTTTTATTTGCACAAGTTTTCAACCGAACCGGTTCGCTCTACTGGACTGGACTTCAAGGCAAATGGAAAGATTGCCTTAGCTAACTAATCCGCAATTGTGCAATATAATTTATCACACAGCATTTGTGGAGCATCTACAAAGGAATATAAATATAATAAAAAATGTAGAAGCATTCTTTAAAATTATAATTAATTGGGAGGTGTATTGAAACAATTTTGCTCAGAACCCACACCACTGTGCGTGCTGCCCCACCAAGAAATCAAGAACACCTTGGACTGGGTGCTCATTGGGGCAGAAACCCAGTCAGTTGTCATGGGCACAGAACACAAACAGAAACAGGAATGGGCAGAGGGATAGTCGTTGGTAGCTAAGCAGTGCATGAGGCAAGTCCTGTTGCGACTTGCAACATTTTTATGATGATTTAGCATTCGCCTGCGGAGACAGCGCCGCGACTGCTGTTTCTGCCGTGCAGCGATCTCCTCTCTATATAGCCATAAAATCGTGTGACATATCCGCAATTTTTCAAGCCACTCGCGCATGCGTTCAAGTGTCGAAGTCGGGCTTAACGGCGCTCCCCCGCTGGCAGCTGAAGCCACTACACTCTAGAGCATTCTCCATTCTCCCGTTGCCGTTCGCTGGAAAAGTGTCAAAGCAATTTGTTGAAGCAGCCGTGAATTTGTGTGGGCGGCTGATTCGCAGAACGAACGAACGAACGAACGAGCGAACACCCAGCCGCCAGAACGCCCCCGAAACTAGCGACGACAAAAGCTTTCAATAGTCCATTCGGTGTCCGTTGGTTGAGGGGCAATTGTTTTCCACCGATCCGATAACCATCGATGCAGAGCGACGGCAGCCCACGCCAATTTGTGAATTTGAATTTGGATTTGTGAATTTGCTTCGGGGGCCCCACAAGCAACTAATTGCCGGCGATAATGCCGCTCGATTCTCTCATTTTTGGCAAACTGCTGACAAATTATTTATGATATAATTTGAAATTTGACTTTTCGGCTAGACAAATTACCATTACCATTATTACCATTCGCTCTCTCTCTCTCTGTGATAATGAATTATGTGACTCTGGTGTCGGACATTTAATTATTTTTACTCCGACTGACTGCCCCGCACGACCTTCGACTGTGCTTCACCTTGGGACCTGTGCCTGTGTTCTCGAATTGAGTTATTACAGACAAAATTCATTTGTGATTTGCATCAAAAAATATCTACAATTTCCCCATAAAAATGTCCAAATTTAATTTTAATATGCTAGAAGCCGACAAAGGGGTGAAGTCCGTCTCCTTTGGTCCGAACTCCCCGCTGAAGCGCCTCTTCCAGATGGTTGTGATCAAGCGCGAGTGTTACGTGAACGATCTGTGGGAGCTGGTGGGCCACGAGACGGTGTCCACGAGGGATGAGAAGCGCGAGGATATCAGAAAGTCCATCGACTGGTTGCTGAAGCGACTGGCGGATCTCGATGTGGTGGCCTTTGGGGAGCATCTGGGCATGCAGATGACCGAATTATATCAGACCATTCGCATGCCCAGGGTAATCATTGGAGTGCTCGTCCATAGTCCCAGCAAGCCAACCATTCTGGTGTATGGCAATTTGGATGTGGAGGAGGCTGTCGTCTCCGATGGCTGGGGCACAGATCCCTTTGTGATGACGGAGATCGGCGAGTATCTGTACGGGCGGGGTGTGGCCATGGACAAGGGTCCGCTGCTGTGCTGGCTGAACGCCATTCAGGCCTACAGGGACGCAGGGGTGCGGCTGCCCGTTAACCTCGTGTTCGTCATCGAGAGCATGGCCCACTGCGGCAGCCTGGGCCTCGAGACGGTGCTCAAGGAGCGCATCAGCTTCTTCCGCAATGTCTCCTGCGTGGCCATGGCCACTCGCCGCTGGCAGAGCGCCACCACCCCTGGAGTGGTGTACGGATCCAGGGGCCTGATCTACTACCACCTGGAGGTGCAGTGCTGCAACCGCGATCTGAGCAGCTTCGAGCACGGCGGCACCATCTTCGAGGCCCTGCCGGATCTCTTCTACCTGCTCAGCTCTCTGGCAGATCCCCAGCTGAACATCCTCATAGACGGGGCCATGCACGCCCACCCCGTCGACCTGAATGCCGTGCGCTGTGCGGACTTCAACTACGCTGAGTTTGGGGAGAACCTGAAGGTGCCCCGCCTGCCGAACCGCACAAAGAAACATGTGGCCCTCGCCGAGAACTGGGCCATGCCCCATCTCTCGATACATGGCATCGAAGGGGCGAACTTTGAGGCAGATGTCCGCTTTGTGATACCCCACAAGGTGATTGGGAAGTTCTCCATTTCGCTGGCGCCCAACCAGAGGCCCGAGGACGTCACAAGGGCACTGCAGAAGCATCTGGGAATAGTCTGGCTGCAGCGGGCATCGCCCAACAAGATGATGCTCTGCGAGAAGTTCGTCATTCCCTCCTGGAGTGGGCGCTGCAACAGTCCAGAGTATCTGGCCGCCACTCGGGCCATGACTAAAACCTACAACGTGAAGCCCAACTTTATACGAGACGGCGGCTCGCTGCTGGCTCCCTCAATCTTCCAGCGGGTGCTCGACAAGAATGTGGTGGTGCTGCCCATTGCGGAGCACGACATCGGCGGGTGTCCGGTGAACGAACGCATCTCGGTGGACAACTACATCAAGGGCTCCCAGCTGTTGGCCGCCTTCATGTGGGAATATGCCCAAGAGAAGCCCGAGGGCGATTCTGTCCGTGGCATGTGTATGCCAAATGACGGCTGAGCGGCTAAGCGGCGACTCCTTTGTTCTATGCCGTCAACACTAAATACTCACGTCAGCCAATAAATCCACTTCGGTTCGCAATCGGGAGATCTCTGGCTGAAGTCGGGTCTGTGGCTTCCAAATGGGTTACAGTTGGAGCTGAGGCTGAAGCTGGAGGTGGAGCAGGAGCTGGAGCTGATGCTGATGCTGATGCTGGCCAAAAGCCGGTTTCCCTTTAGGTGTCAAAAGCAATAAAACGCCGGCCTGTAATCAACGCGATCCTAAATAGGTGTACAAATTACACCAAAGTCCTTAATTATAGCGAAACCGCCATCGTATCGTCCAAGCTCCAAGCTCCAAGCTCCAAGCTTCACTCCACAGTGGAAGTCCCAGACGCTTAACCACAAAACGCCATCGTGATCATCTTGGCTCTGGCTGTGGCTCTGTCTCTGTCTCTGTTTCTGTTTCTGAATGTTTACAGGAGGTTCTCGTCTCCAGTCTCTCGTCTCTCGTCTCTCGGTGCTGGATTCTTTCATTCCTTTGGGTTGTGTGTGCGGTTTGCTCTCGTAGTACGAGTAGGCTTGCAACTATTAAGAATTTGGCACGGTCTCAAGCGGGGCTCCTACTGCTGCTGTGGCTTATAACTTACACCCAGATCGATCAGTGCAATTGGTGTAAATGTACTTGGCCGCAACAGCACAGAGAACGGAGAGCGGGGAACAGAGCCACATCGTCGAGGGCCAGCCAGCCAGCACTTGGCGCTCATAGTTTGGTCTCTTTTGGCCATGCCGCACGTTCGTGCTGCGAAAATTACATTTGATCGATTTGATCGGCGCTACAAGATCAAAGGGAAATGAAAGACAGCGACGAGAACGCCGACGCGGCCACAGACTCAATCCCAGTCGCAGCCCCAGTACCGGATCCAGATGAGCTGCAGCTTCATCTGAGAGAACTGTGTTGCTGGCACCTTTGCTGGCGTTGAACGTTTATTTTTTGCAGCTTTTTAATACAGCAGATCTGCAAGCATTTCAGCATTATCATATTGATTGTTAATGGAAAGTGCTTAAGTTCTTTGATACGAAAGCTTGCTGGAGATTGTAAGAGTTTTATTTGGGATCGGAGACAATAACTAGAGGAATTCTTTCTAACATGTAAAAACTCATTGAGTGTGTAGACCAGAAACCATCTTAGAGATATGTATGTATGTTTTATTTGCATCTAATTCTGTGGTTCCAGAGAGACATTAAGCCATCAACCTCGAAGGTTCTTCTACTTTGAAACAGATTCTGAAGTGAGCACTTTGCCGTTTTAGGATCCATCTTTCTTCTCTGAAAATGTAAATAACTTCTACTTTATTTGAAAATAAATGAAGAGTTTCATGGATATTTTCATTATTCACTCAAACCCTATCGGCCCCTTAACCATCGATCTAAAAGATAACTTTTCGACTGCCTCTGCCACAGATACACACTAAAAAGTATCTCAATCTTTGCCGCTGTTTTGCGTTTCAAGTTGGTGCCGCTGCCACTGCGCTGTTGGGCTAAAAAGTGTGAAATTTGCTTAGCTAACTGGAGGACTGCGGTGCTGTGTTGCTGTGTTGCTGGCAGTTGAACCCTGCCACACGGCCCCTGGGCTGCAGTCTTGGAATAGGGCAGATGGATACACGTAGGTTCGGCAGATAGGTAGCCGGGCGAAATGGCCAACGAGCCGTGGCCATGTCCACTTGGTAACGGTAGGCTAGGGGGAAATTCAGCACGCACGACACACACAGGGAAGAGTTTGGTGCCGGTTGGGAGGGGGTCAAAATAGGCGAGTGTGACCATAACTTATGCGCAAATTATTCGATTTGGAGGCGTACAAAATGCAGATACAGCTACCCAATAATGGGCCCCGAACGGCTCTCTCCCCATCTACCGAAGAAGCTGTGAAAGTTGCACCGACTCGAAGCTGCGACTCCAAAACTGCGGGAGAAAGAGTAGCAAATTTGTAGAAAATTGAATGCCACCTACCCATCATCAGCAGCCAGTCGGAGATGGAGAGATGGAGTTGGAGATTCGGCTGACCACGTAGGCGGCACACGGATGCCAATGTGTAATTTTTGTGAATTTATTTTATTTGGCAACAACTCAGTCGTTGCTGACTTGCAACTTTAAAAAATCACCAGAAGCAGCGGGAATTACAGAAATAATTGGCCAGCAGGCTGGCTGGCTGGCTGGCAGGCGGTGGGAAAGATTTCTCCCTAGGCTCTGGCTAATTGAAATTCCCATGCTCATCGCTTTGTGCCTCTAATGGCGACCCCAGCTGCCACACATTCGACCAGAGAGACACAATCTGAATATCTGGCCTGGCCAATTTAAGCCAAATCGCATAACAACACGCACTTTCCAGCACTCTGCCAATGCACGCACTCATGGACTAGAAAAACTGAAGGAATGGGAGCGGGAGCGGGAATGGAGAGTCCAGCACAGGACAACAGGCCTCGGACTCTGACTCTGATTCTGATTGTGCCTGTGATTGTGTCCCTGTCCGTGCCCGTGTCTCTGGTTGCATTCAACAGCCATTTTCGGTGCTTTTAATTGTCAGTGACAAGGCTGGGAGGCCCCAGAGTTACCCCTCCTCATCCTCCCTGGCATGGCAGTGTCCATCGGAATGGTTCTCATGTGACCTCGTACTCGGAGCGGGGTTCTGGCTGATTTTAATGCTGCTAACGAAATTTAATTGGCCTCTAAATGATTTTAATTGTGCCACTGATGTTCGCCATAAGTTACAACGCAAATGGCCGGCAATTGTAGATCCCACAGATTGCAGATTCCCCGTTCGTGTTGCACTTGAAAATGGAGGAGAGTGGAGAAAAATTGCAGCAACTGTGGAGGGGAGCAAGGGGGTACAACACATTTGAACTGTATCTCAGACACAGTTGTTCATTAGTTCATTTGCTCAAGGATTCACTCGAACCTTTGCATATTTGTTGTACAAAACTTTCCCCATTCAAATTAATCCGATCCACCGCACTCAACTCTGTCATTGCCATTTCATTCGACATCAGCGGTGCTGCTGGCATTCGTCATCCTCGTCGTCAGCGTCATGGCCACCGCCCTGTCAAAGTGCCATCAACATTAACCCAAATGAGTGGAGAGACGATTATTAACAATAAGACGGAGCAACGGCCCAGTTCCACTTGCAAATTAATAACCTTTCACCTGAGTTTTAATTTAAATTCCCGCGACTTATCCGCCCAACCATAACGATCTGCTACGGATCCACCTCTCAGCGCAGGCCACAGCAGACCTCCCATTGGAGACGGCTATGAATACCTTCGTCAAGGGCTCTTGTCCCGCTGCCTGGCTGACATTTCAAATTTCGCAAATGTCAAAAAGAAACCATCGTCTGCTAGCCGTGGCGGCTGCTCATTTGTCTTCAAAATTTGCCATAACGGTGGACCGAGAGCCGCACTTTTTAACACTTTTCACTTAGGCGGCGGTCTGTCTCTCTCTCTCTCTCTGTCTGTTACATCTCATCTCGGCGTCCCCTATCTGTCTCCCTGAGGAGTGGATGTGAATGTGGATGTGTGGCCAGGGGCCAAATCTAAATGCTCTCGTGCAAGACCAAACGGAGTGCCGACCTGGCCGAGTCATCAAGCCCTGACCCACCTGGTGGCTCCTCTTGGTAGTTCCTTCTCTGCGGTCCGTTCACGGCACGGCATGGTCTTCAAGATCTGAGCTAAGCTCTTGGCTCACTTTCCAGCCGTTGTTAAATAATTTCACAGTCTATCAATTAGCGTGGCGGTCGCGTCAGCAGGATCAAGCTGAAACAGTGGTTGCAAGTGGCAAAATAATGCAACTTCCTCTTTAGTTTCTCACATTTTTGCACACCACAACGACATGAACAACCACTGTGCATATGGCATATGGTTGTGGGCAATTTTTCATAATGTTGCAGCAGCTTTGGCCACAGCCTGTATGCTGGACTCTGGACACTGGCTCTTATGACCTTAGGGGCTGGCAAAAGGTGGTCTCGCTGATGGCTTACGTCTGCGCTACTCATAAAATTTCAATTAATCTGCGTGTCACTGCACACAGACAAAAAGCCACAGCAATAAAGCGTGTGGAGGGAGTATCTGTGTGTGGGGTGCTATGCTAAATGGCAGCTACGGGGATTTAATTAAATACTCGCACCGCAGTTGCTAGCTGGAGTTTGGACTGTATTAATAGTAAGCCTTCAGTTTCCTCTGGCTTAGCCGATTATTATCTTTGGATCTGTGCATCTTTGGGGATATGCCCTGGGGGCAGACAGCAAACCAACAACAAGTCCGAAACTCGCACACAAATTAATCTTCTTCAAATTAGCATCTTGATTAGCCAATGAAATGTGTAACCCATGCCCGAGAGCCACACTGCTACCCGAGATCTCGGGGAGTTCGCTATAAAAATCAACAGAAAATATTCGAATTCGTTTTTGATGATCATTGATCATTTCTGTTTGCCAGCTCGAGCTGCGACTCCGACTCCGTCTCCGTCTCCGTGTCCGTCTCCGTCTGGGACTTCGATTCCGATTCCGTTCGCATGGCTCTGCTGTTGATGTGATTACAATAATTAATCTTGCACGAGATTATTGTTTCTCCCAGCCCAAAAACAGCCAAGCCAACCACCAGCAGCCATCACACGATCACCCAAGACCATTGGCAACACCAAGACCCAGTTCGGAGTCAGCGTCGAGAAGTTTTGAATCGAGGCTGGGATCGCTGCCGTTTGGCTGGTTTCCTCAAGGCGCCAGCTACGGGAACGGCGTCAAATTAAGTGTTTGTGTCGCTGGCCATTAATCAAAACATATCACAAATTTCGATATGAAAAAGTGTTTTGTATATCAAAGCAAGCCACAACACACACAAACGTGTATCGTCGTACATCGTACAACTTGTTCCATGTCGTGTTGCCCGGGTGTCGTCGTTGTCTGTTCATTTATTTACATTTTGCTCGTACTCTCCTGCGTTTTTCCTGGTCTGCGAATGTCACCTGCTGTGCCAACACCACACACATGTTGGCTCCACTGATTCCACTGGCAGGCCGGGCCGGGCTGCTTCCTGGACAGGGAGGGGCCCGCGTCCAGAGCCAGAGACCCAACCTTTGATGAATGATGGACAGCATCTCTGTCTCTGCCAGCATCTCCGGTTGGGCTCATTCATTTGTTGGATTTGAATTCATTTGAATCGGGATGCATGCAGCTGGCATTTTGTTGGACTACTGAATCGGTGGGTTTGCTTTGCCCGTACATATCCGGCGGCTGAAATTTATTTACTGCCTAATTGCTGCTTAAATAGACACACGCTTGTGGCCATAAGCCTTGGCTCTAACCACAGCCGCAACTTGTTCACTGTTCGTACATTTTATCTGTTGCAAATATCAAAGACAACAACAGTCGCCTAGCCAATGTCAACAGGCGGCAATCAGGTGACAGCAGCAGACGCACAGGCAGAGGCAGGACAGAGGCAAGGCATGGGGCAATTATGTATAATAATATGTGCAACTGCAGCAACTGCAACAATTGACCACTTGAGGTTTTCAACAAGTTTAAGCAGAATGTGACACCTGCAATCGAGTGTGGCACAGAGAACGACAAAAGCGGCAACAGCAACAGCCACAAGCTCCAACTTCCAGCTTGTGGCTACAGTTAAGGCCAAATTAAAATGCAATTTCGAAGTTCAACACCTTGGTCAATGGGAGCTGAGCCGGAATGGACTGCCGCTCCGCTAATGACATCTGTCTCGGTTATCTGTCACTCCGTTTATGCATATTTATATAAAAAAAACTATGAAGGAGGCAACTTACTATATTCCATAAACTTGAAGATGTAATCATAGGGGAAGTTGTTACCATGCCAGGCATGCAGTTTCCATTTTGTGACTGTTTTTAGTTGTGCATATCACTTTATAGTTTATTTTTATAGCTTGATCGAACGATTTGGGCATACTTTGGAGCCAAGTATTTATAGGATCTACCCTGAACGCGTGTTTATGTCAAAATAATTCGAGTTAGCTAAGCTTCAAACCACTTTTATGGCGCCAGGATTTGTGGCCATTTTAAGAACTTTGATGTCAATTTTAGGAAATCGGGGGCCAAAGTTACATGAATGTATTCTACGTGACTTTATACACGCACATACTGGCCCCACCTAGTTTAATAAAATGACAACAACTTACATTTCTTTGACATAATTTCTACATCATAAATCATAAATGCACACATTTTCCAGCACTGATTTCGAATAACATGTAGATTATATGTAATGTGAAAGTAGAATGTGAAGTGTAACGACATATCTCTGTTACAGATGCTCGCTTGAGTTTTCAAAATTTGAATTCAATATTCTTCTTCGCATACCGAAGTCTTGATGGGTCGCATTTTCTTCAAATATATCTTATTTATTTACAATTAAGTACAATTAACAATTTGTAGGCGTAGGTTTCTTATAAAAAATGAATCAAGCTTAGGAAACACGAAATTAATATATTCTGGACAATGAGATCTGGAAAACAATGAGAGATCTGGCGGTTTGGTTTGACGAAACTCCGATTGAAGCTAAAGTTAGGGATACTTACAGACTAAGATAATTATTAGCTATGTTCGATCGCTCATCGTCGGATTCAGCTTAATACAAAATGCTAGGAGTTTGTTCAAAGAGTCTGGCAAAGTAGTCCAAAAAGGACTAATAAAATTGACTTATTTCAAAAATATCGAATATGGAAAACTTGTTTTGTTGTTCATCATTCATAATTGTCGTAGAAATGATATCCAAAAACTAAATAAACTTATCTGATGAGGCGCTTCGCAGTTTACCCAAAACAATTTCAATATTCTAGCTAAATTAATTTACCCTAAGGCCACAGGAAGGTGAAGCTTAACTTAGGGGTAGTGCGGCTTAGCAGTAGGTTCGCTTAGAGTTAGAGTTAGGGTTAGTTAAGGTTAGGGTTAGGGCTTAGGGCTTAGGTGTACAGTACAGGATAGACAGTACAGGCGGTTGGATAGTCGAGAAGAGATAGAGAGAAGTTGGTGGCGGAAGGATAGTTGGAAGAGAGAAGACAGTAGACAGTGGAGGGAAGTGAAGCTTAGACCTGCAATCGAAACTTATTTAGTAAGAAATCCAAGGGAATAGTTCTGTGGTGTTCCATTCAGTGTGCGAATTAATTTATTTGCGTTCCGAGGCTGCCCTAATGGCGGCCCTCTTTCCCACCTGTTGCGGCGGCTGCTGACCCCCGCTGCCCTCCTGGGATCCGCTCTCCGCATCCGAGTCCTTGAGGGAGCCGCCCTCCTCGTCGCCCACCAGAGCTCGATACTTCTTGGCAATGGCCTCCCAGTCGGCCACGTTCTCGATGCGATTCTGATTGGCCTGCGAGAAGCTGGCCTGCGATCCCAACGGCGAGAGATGCACCTGCGACAGTGCCACCGAGTCTAAGGGGCAAACAAAATGGGATTAGAAATGCTAAATTCCCCCCAGCCCGAGGGTGAAAGAAGGTTGGAAGTAGAGGAAGAACTTTTGAGCTAGAGCGAGCCAATGTTTAGGAGAAAGAGAGAGAGGAGAAACAGAGGAGGAAGAGACAGAGACAGAGACAGAGATCGCGACAGTCTTACACGTGAAGAAAGAGACAGTTAGAGATGGAGATGGAGATTGGTTGACAGCCCGCTGTTAGCTGTTACAGAACTCCCGCACTTGACCAACGGGGGATACACATAGAGATACCCATGCTATCGAGTAGCAACTGCAGCGATACATACTTGTCTCACCTTTCTTGATCTTCGATAGCCACTTGGCGCCGGCCTTGGTGCGGGGACTGGCCTGACGTATTCCCATCATCTGTACCAGACTTGGACGCTTCTTTTTCTTCATGCGTGCCTGTGTAAGGCGTTTGGCGTTTGGCGATTGGCGATTGGCGATTGGCGTTTGTGTGAGTTTTGATCAAGATCAAGGCGCATTAGACACAGGACATGAATGACATACAAGACAAGAGACATACAACATAAACGGCGATCAGCAATTGGTTGGACATCAAAAGCATATTCTCAGTGACAAAGTGCCAGAGTGCAGTACACAAAGTGCTGACAGGTGCTCGGATATTACAGAAAAGTGCCAGGTGAAGAGTGTTGTAGAGTGTGGAGTGGTTGCTGGACAACATTCACAATTGGTGAGATTCCTTTGCGGTTGTTGCCAAATTGCTTTAAATGGGTTGGGGAAAAGGTCAGTAGAGGCAGCGGACTGCACCCGTCCGAAGGACAGTTCTGATAGTTGGCAGATAGTAGACAGAATACGATAGAGAGAGAGAGAGAGCGTTGCTTGGGAATTTCTTCGATTTACCTTGACCTTCTCGACGATCCACATAAACCAGGTGGTAACTAAATTAAGCGGCGAGGGCGCTGTTGTGGTGCGATGCATATTGCGTATAAGCTTTGACAAGCCAAATTTCCACTCGATGTCGGATTGTGCCTAGTATTTCATAGGTTTTGTTTTGTTTGGTTTTTGTTTGTTTGGCAGAGTGTTAAGATGCGTTGATGGTTGGATGAGGCATGACATAGGAGTACAAGAACACAGAGTAGATACACGGGATGAGTTTCGTGAGCTGAAGCCTGGTAATTTTCGGTTGTTTTCGTTTGGCTTATAAATATACGTAACTTAAGAGCTGCAAAAAGGATCAATAAGGGAAATATGCAAATGCAGACGCCTGTTTTGGATGGCAATTTCTAGCGAAAGTTTCTCCTGAAATTGTCATACAAAACCTAACGTATTCATTGGTATATCTCTGTAGACTTAGGCCTAGGACACACAAAACACAGACACATATATGGACATGCAGCAACACGTTTCAAAGCATGCATTGGCCAGCACAGGCTGGATACGGCTTCTTCTAGGCATGAGCTATTCGTCTAAAGCTAAACACTAAGCTTTACTGTACTTCCAACTGCAAGGGCTACTGGCACTAGTACGAGTCTAAGACGCAGTGTGGCTGTTGCGGCATAGGCGTTTCCATCTTTGAGACACAGTTTGCTGCGAAAGTGTATCTCTCAGACTTTGCTAGAGTTTTGAGTTTTCCTGAATGAAACCTGGAAGATGCAAGTCTGGCAGGCGGTTGATGGATCTACAGAATGTGCCAGCAAAAAGTTCTCTAAGTTCAATTCTCTAAGAAATCTCTAATAATATTTCGACAGAACATCTCAACTCAAAAAACGTTGCTTAGCTGAAAGAGACTTCAAGATTAATTATCATCAAGTTATGCCAAATAAGATACTTAACTTAGGGATAGTAAATATAATAATATGTATGTATGTTGTATGTATAGCAAGATTGGAAAAGGATTGCTCAACAGAAGCGCCATTAGCAATACTACCTGGATTCGTTGATAGGTGTCTGACATCATAGCAATCAGCAGGTTAATTAGGACAACCACCGACACCAGCATGTAAATGCCAAAGACAATTTTGAACAGATACTCAACCCAATACGGTTGAGTGGGCGTGGCTACATTTTTGATTTTGTCAACTTGCGTTTGCTCGGTCGTCGTCTGACCGAACACGGCGAAGAATAGTAACTCGAACGAGTTTATCGGATGCATGCGCACTGTGTCCAGATACACCACATAGATAGACACCCCCGTTTCCGGACACGCACACGCACACACACCACACACACACACACCGTGGAAATTATATTGAAAAATAAAAAGATAACGGACGCCCATTTGTGCGACGAGCGGTTGGCCCATTCGTCGACCAACCCCAAGGAACGCCAATTGTGATCCAATTTGGACGGTACGGTCAGGGTTGTTGTAGTTATTACCATTTAAAGCATAAACAATAAAATCATTCAATAATAAAGAGCAGAGTTTATATATATGTTTAAGTAAAAGAAAGAGAGAGAGAGAGAGAGAGAGAGAGAGAGACATATTGGATTAGTGGCCTTGTCAATACAAACCTGAATGCGTTGATAAGTATCCGACATCATGGCAATTAGCAGGTTAATGAGTACAACCACAGACACTAACAAATAGATGCCAAAGACAAATTTGAAGAGCACCTCGGTCCACTCGGGACGCAAGTGTCGCATGGGATTGATGTCCAGAGTGGTCGTTTGTCCGAAGACGGCGAAGAACAGACGCTCGAAAGCCAGAAATGGCGTCATGGGTCCTAACACCGAACACCGAACACCGAACACATTCACATTATTCATTGACATTGACATTGACTCATACTTGATGCTGGATGGCATGGCTTGGCATTACACCGCATATATATCGGAGATATACAGGCATGGCACAGGCGTGTGTGCGAGATACGAGCAGTAGTAGTAGTAGTAGTAGTAGATTGTTGGTTACATATTTTTGGGTGGATGGGTGAGTGCGTGTGTGGAAAACACGTCAAAAGCGGCAGCAGAACACATTCGCAGAACGCAGATCGCAGATCTCGCATTGGGCAGTTCGAGGATCGTTATATCAATACGATTCGAATCGATTCGATTCGATTCGTTCTCGGGTGCAGAATTTGGTGGTGGGCAAGCGGGCGGGCACAAGCTGAAAGCCCCTGGCAGGCGGGCATTTGCGAATATTTATTGCAGAGTATACGGCGGCATGATATTTTTTTGTACGAATATAATATTCTATATATTTAAACAGATTTTGACTTTGGCTAAACATCAACATGCAAAATTGGAAAATTTCAATTGATACACGCTTCAAGTGATTATCTTTGGATAGACATCGACTAAAATCAGTAAAAGGAAAACTATATTAAATAAATGTATAATAAAAATTATTACTGTTGAACAGTTAAGACGGTTAAGGAATCGGAAGACAAGTTTATATAATTTTAAAGAATTTTAATTTGGAAAATAAATGTTTTTTTTTAGTTTTTCTTTGAGTAGAAAGATTGAGTGGCATTTGCCTTGAAAATATGTAAGTGTCCATGACATTTATTAATAATAAAATAAAGTAGAACATAAAAAAGGAAAATAAAATAAAACTGAAATTGTTTTCATATTTCTTGTCTTCCTTTTAATTTAAAATCCAATTCAACTGAAAACTTCTCGCTGCACAAGTTCATGTAAAGAAAGTAAAAATAAAGTTATAAAGCTTTGAGTATGATACCTATGATAAATTGTTCCACAACATCAAGGATATAGAAAAGATGGGTAGGACCCCAGGGTCCCTCTCTGGGAGTCCTGCCCCACACAAAACATGCCTCAAACGAAAGATTTTTGTAACTGAAACGAGCAAAGGCTAACGTAACGGCTGTTTGTTGTAAGGAACGAGGTGCGGGGAGCTGTTGCTTTTTCCATAGCACTGGAAAATAAGATGACAATAAAACTTTTACGCACAACATCGAAGGCGAGGAGGAGAGGAGCGGAGCGGAGCAGTGGAGTGGAGTGGAGGGGCTCCAGCTCCAGTATGAGTAGGGGTGGGTAGGGTACGGGGGGGAGCACATGGGTGGACCATGCAAGGCAGGGAGAGAGAGAGAGAGAGAGAGAGAGAAAGCAATTGGACTTACGATCATCTTTGTGCTTGCGTCGGAACTCGCTGAAGCGATTATCGACATAATTATCCGCTGGAGGGGGTCGCGGAGTGGGCATGTCATCTGTGTTTGATGCATTGAGATCAAAGAGAATGAGATTAGTATGGACTGAGAGACAGAGAGGGGGAGCGAGTGTGGACACGACATCGAGGGGAGGCATTGGTTTGGTTTTGCTGTTGTTGGATTGGTTTTGGTTTTTGGTATTTGGTATTTGTACTGGTTGAGCATGCAATTGTTGTATTATGTGGTTGTACGAGTATTATTATTTCTTAGGTGAACATTGAGCACACACATAGACAGAGTTCATTCAAGGCAGATTAGATACAGATACTTATCAAGACACATTGAACACGTTAAAAGAGGAAGTTTTGCGAGAAAACATTCCAGTAAAGAAACAGAAAAGATGGGAACCAAAAACTAACGAGAAGTAGACTGGAGTAAAGCAAAGCAAACGTCTGGACTTACCGTCACTGAAGTAGCCCCGATTGCGGTTCTTCTTCTCGAAGCTCCGCAGATCCTCCGGCGAGAAGTTGGCAAACGATTGATTCAGCGCCACAATGTGCATGGAGAAGCCGAACACGAATATGGCCAGCACGGCCAGAAAGCGTGCCAGATCCTTCAGCAGATCGCCAATGATGATGGCCCAGGGCCCGAACAGGTGGTGGAACGACAGAAAGTCAAGGATTTGCACGCAGGCCAGCAGGAAGGCCAGGGCGAAGCACTGATTCCGACAGTACACCAGCGTGGGCCAGTACTCCTTCGAGACGAACACAAAGGCGGCCACGTGCACGCCCACCCCGGCCATGCCCAGCAGCAGGACCAGCACCTTGATGGATCCCAAGCCCGACTTATCCGAGGGATTCGTCAGCTCGAACAGCAGCAGTCCGCTCAGCCAGATGAGCAGCCCGATCTCGTACCAGTACGGGACCAGGCTGAGGCGCAGCACCGGATAGATGGGCGTGATGCCCACGATGCTCAGGTGGATCATGAGGTAAATGTGCGAGGTGAGGTACGACATGAACTTGATGATGGGCACCTTGTTGAACTTGTGGCCCATGGGAAAGGTGAACCCAATCCACACCGGCGGACACACAATGAAGGCAACCAGCAGCAGCATGATCTTCCAGGAGGCCCAGGTCAGGGAGCCGTGCCAGAGTTCCTGCAGAATCAAGCAAAGTTTAGTTCAAGATTATTCCAATTGGACGGGGGAAACCCTCATAACACACACTTGAAGATACCGCTGGACCACTGTGTGGGCAATGACCTCCTTCTGCTCGTTCTCTATGAGGACGTCGAGAAACTCCACGTTGCGTTTGTCGGTGGCCTGCAGGATCTTCCCCGCTGAATCGGAGCCAGCAGCCAGAGCCAGGAGTTCGGTGGCCATCGTCTCGCATTGCTTGCCAGCAGCCACCAGATCCTTGGCTCGTTCTTTTTCCTACAAAGTGGCAATAAAGTGAAAGGGATTCGGAAGGGTAAAGCCTCAAAGGAGACTCACCTTTGTGGATAGAACCATGTAAATGTTGGACAACTTGGCGGCCGTATCCACTGGTGCTGGCGACACCAACACAAACTCTTGGATGGGCTTATTGTTGTGGTTCTTGGACACAACCATCAGATTGTAGACGAAGCGCTTGTCCTCCATGAGGCCGTAGGTGTCGTGCTCCTTGTTCATGAGGTAGCGCAGCACCTCGTTGTGGCCCTCGGAGGCGGCGAACCAGATGGCCGCACAGCCATAGTTCGTCTCGGACTTGGGCGAGGCACCGGCCTCGCACAGCAGCTTCACCACCTCCAAGTGACCGGCTTTGGCAGCACAATGCAGTGGCGTCCAACCATTGCGATCGGTTGCATTTATCTCCGCGCCCTGTCCCAGCAGAATCTCCACCATCTGGATGTGGCCATGCATGGCAGCGATGTGCAGGCCAGTGCGGCCATTCCTATCCGTCGATTGGAGGAGTTCCGCCGACCGACTCAGAAGCAAACCGACCACTGACATGTGTCCGCCGAAGCAAGCCAAATGGAGTGGATTATAGCCCTACAAATGTTGGTAAATATTTCATTCAAAGTTAAGGGAATATTCTATATGGACTCACGTTTTCCGTTGTCGCCGCATCAACCTGTACGCCCGCCGAGTTGAGAAGCAGCCGCACCACATTCTCGTTGCCCGAGAAGGCTGCCAAATGGAGGGGCGTCATGCCCGACTCGGTGCCCAGCTCTCCGAACAGAGTCTGCCCCGTGGGCGTCTCCGATTTCACCGTTGCGGGGACACTCGTGAGGAGTTCTCGGACCGTGTCCGCTTGTCCGTAGTACGCAGCCACATGGAGGGGCGTTAGACCCAGCTTCTTGCTATTGATCCTCAGAGAATTTGTGCTCTTCAGCACATCCAGCACCTGTCCGTGTCCGTTTTGGGCTGCCAGATGGACGGCGGTGAAGCCCGCCTTGTTCTCCTCGGTGCAGGAGGCGCCGGCACGGACCAGGGCCTTGACCACATCCGCATGCCCGCCCTCGGCAGCCAGCTGCAAGGGCGTGGCATCGGTCAACTTATTTCTAGCCGAGATCACGCCAGATCGATCAAACTTCATCAGCTCCTCGATCACCTTCACAGATCCCTGCATGGCGGCAATATGGGCGCAGGTGTTGCCGTCCTTGCTCGTCGCATTCACCAGCGACGGATGCTGTTGCAGGAAGAGTTTGGCCACTTCAGAGTAATTGTTCTGCGCGGCGACATGGATAGGCTTCTGGCCCAGGTCGTCCGTCGCATCGATGTTGGCCCCCAGCTCGAGCAGCAGCTGGCAGACCTCCATCTGGCCACTGGCCGCCGCCAGGTGCAGGGGCGTCTGCTTGCGCAGCGTCAGGATATCGATCACCGCATTGTGGTCCTTGATCAGGAACTTGACCAAGTGCGTGAATCCGTTCATCGACGCCAAATGGAGGGCAGTGCGCCCCACGCGCGACTTCGAATTGATGAAGGCCTTGTTCGTTAGCAGGGCATCGCAGACGTGCAGGTAGCCCCGCTCGGCGGCCAGGTGCAGGGCCGATCGGCCCTCGGTGTCAAACACATCGACTCTGGCATGATTCGCTAAAAGGTTGTTGACCAGCTCCATGTGTCCCCGATGGCAGGCGATCAGCAGCGGCGTCCAGCCCACCGACGACTGCCGGTTCATCGCCTTCTGGATGTCCGTGGGATTCATGTGCGAGATCATCTCCATCAGCACATCGTTGTTGCCCGCCACGGCGCAGTAGTGGAACGCCGTCTCCAGTGCGTTCTTGGTCTGCAGCGTCACGTCCGCTCCGTTCTCGAGGAGCATGCGAACGATCTGCTTGTCCGACTCCGGGATCTTCACCTCCTCCTTGGTAATTTGGCAAGTGTAGTGCAGCGCCGTGGCGCCATCGTCATTCACGGAATTAATGTACGTCGTGGCCTTGTCCGGGCCGTGCTTCTCCTTCACCGTCTCGATTAGGTGGCGCACAATCTCCGGATGGCACGAACGGCAGGCCATATGCAGGGGTGTCTCGCCCGTCTACAAAGAGAATTTATCACCGAAAAATGCATTTATAGTTCTACAATTTCTACTCACATTGGACTTGTACAATGGATCTCCCTCGTCCTCCAGCAGCTGCATTAACGTGGCCAGATTTCCATGACGTGCAGCCACATGGACGGGCGTGAGGGCGTCATCCGTCGTGAGGTTTGGACTGGCGCCCGACTTCAGCAGCATGAGGGCACAGCGATCTCCGTCCTTCACTCTCGCTGCAATATGCAGCGGCGTTTCCCGCAGCTTTCCGCCACGAACATGAACATCGGCACCAAATCCCAGCAGCGTCTCCACAACGGCAGGCTTGGCCGATTCCACGGCTATGTGCAGAGCGGTATAGTTGTCCTAAAGAATATTCGAAATATTATCTAGAACTGCATTTGAGATGGAAAAGACCCCTGCTTGGCTGACTGAACTGGGATGCTGCATTCCAACTGCTTTACTCGTACCAAAAATTAACAAAAAGGCAATGGGGTAGGTAGGGGAACTACCAAAAGTCTTAACAATCGGATAACAATTACTGGCAGAATCAGTCAACGCATCTTGTGATTCTGCTCCTATTATATACTAAGATCTACAGATTGTAGAACCTTCCCACCCCAACTTACATTCGTGGTCACGTCCACCTTCTCGCCCTTTTGCAGCAGAGTGTTGATGATGCCCGTGTGTCCGTAGGCGGCGGCGGTGTGTATGCTGCGGGCACCATCCTTGTTGGGCATGTGGAGGTAGACACCCTTCTTGAAGAGCATCGTGGCGCACTCAGCATGGCCATTGAGTGACGCAATGTGCATCAGTGTGCTGCCATCCTTGGTGCGCTCGAAGATGCTCGCCTTGAATTTGTCCGCCAGTATTTCGATGACATGCGCATGCCCATTCTCGGCGGCCAAGTGCATCGGAGTGCGATCTGCAACGAAGCGGAAAACATGGAATAGATGGCATTATAAGTGGCATTATCCTTGGTCCAGTTTCGGACTGGAGCTCACACTCACCTTGATTGTCCGCAATGGACGCTGAGGCACGCACGCCATAGAAGTACTTGAGTAGAGCCTCATCGCCCTCGGCGGCAGCGATATGCAGTGGGGTCTGTCCCTCGCCGTTCTGCGTGTCCACGTTGGTGCCGTAATCGACCAGGATCCGGACCATGTCCACGTCCCGCCGTCTGGCGGCCAAATGCAAGGCCGTGTCTCCATTGGCCGTCGTTGCCTGCCAACGAAATTCGAGCATGAGAAATTGCACTTCATTTAGCGCATTTTATTTTAGTGAAGCGTAAGGCAGAGGCCAGGTCTGCTTAAGCTGCGTTTTGGCCACACAGTTGACCCAGTTTGTTTGCCGGCTGATTGCGTGTTCTGCCAGCGGCCAAAGTCAACCTCAACTCTAACTTTAACTTGAACCCTAACCCGAACCCGAACGCGAACGCCAGCCAGCAAACTCCCTCGGGGCACCCCTTTTGGTTAATTTAATCGACACGCATTGCTCTTGGCATGTGTTGCACTTCAACTTCTCGAAGCCCACAAAGTTGGGCTTCACGCAAATTGAAATTTTTGCGCAAACTTTGTCAATGTCGCGCACTGTTGCACTTTTTCCCTATTGCCCCACTGCACTGTTGCCGCACTTCACTCTCCATCAAGTGCGTAGCGCAGAGCAAAGGAATTTACATTTTTGATTTATTTACTTGGACATGATAACATGTGGACATAATCTGACATCCAAGCTGGACACTTGATTGGCATTAATGAAGTTTATTTTAAGGCTTGAGGCCTTGGTCGAACTTTGAGGTGTCTTAGGAGTTCTCTAAGAGTGAATTTTCCAATTGCCAAATGCGAAGAATGTGAATGTGAATGTGAATTTGCATACATGATTTATTTGGTTGACATTTGAGATCGAAACCTCAGATGAGTTGAAAGATATGGCAACATAAGTAAGGAGAAAGTATATGATTTATTTGCTTGGTTTTAGCTTGAATGCAGAAATTCTTGCCCTGTTTTTAGAGCTCTGAAATATGGCTTGACTTTGGCTATTAAGTGGTTTGATCTTTCCCTAAGTGAAGAAGGTTTTTCTAGCCCGTACTTCGACTTTGAATTTATGTTATATAAATATTTATATCAGTTTGAAGTTATTTTTATGTTACAGATACCCCAGATACTTTCCAAGGCAGTATTTTTAGAGCGGCACTTTTGTAAGCGAAAGATTTGTATATGTTTCATGTTGATTTGCACTCACCTTTAGTTGGTCCGCCGTTTGTGCAGAAAGGAGCTCCCTGCACATGGACTGATTGCCCGACTCCACGGCCAGAAGCAATGGGATTTTGCCACGCTAGGTGAGAGATATGTTGCTTGGTTAGCACACTAAATACATAATTGTGATAACTCTACACTCACACACACCCACACAAATACAATCATAATCATAAATATCCAATTAGCCAATTCGAGCCTGAAGTGTTAGCGGCAACATGTTCTATCGCTATTTTTAGCCAACTTTCGCAACTTTTCGCTTCAACTTTGAAACTGGCAACGGCTCCTCCCCCCTTCCGCAACGCAGACAGAAGGAGGGCCTAGACCGGAGGGTGGGGGTGGAGCCATCATCCCCAGCAGGAAGCGAGGGAAGTAAATCAAGTTGTACAGCGACTTGACCCCCTTTTTTTGTTGGTATCCCCACCTTGTTGTTATTTGTTTGTTGTTGGCAACGAGTTGAGCGCCCTCGTGCGGGTGGGAAATTCCTTTCCCGAGAGAGAGAGAGAGAGAGAGAGAGAGCGCCTGGAATCCGCCTCGAGGTGCGTGCCAGTGTCATTGTGGCCCGAACAGCGTCGAATTGTTAAGCTATTTGGATGGTGTCCCACGAAGAAAGAGACACCGCATCGAAGGCTAAATACTTCTTCATACTAATTTCGGCTGACAATGCCATTATCGTGGTGTGGGTGCCGCTCTCTCCCTCTCTCTCTCTCTCTAATTGATTTAAATCAAGTTGCTGTTTGCCATTTACCGCATCGGAGCAGCACCAACGCATAGTATCGTACCGTATGGATGCCAAGCATTGTGTCTAGACAATCAATCGGTGGCCCGCGGATAAAGTCGATGGCAATTCGGAGTGTAATTTATGCGCTCCCCTCGCGTGCGTAATGGAAATATCGCCCCGTGCATTTGCACCCGTGCACGTGATGCGACAAATAGTTCCGCATTTCAGTTACCATTTCCCCTTTGTGGTTGATGGAGGGGAGAGTATTGTGCAGAAGGCGGGGTCCCGGTTTTTCGGTTAGCCAATGCAAGTTAATCAGCGAAGCACGATGACGCTGATGGTAATTCAACTCTGACGGAAACTCGCTGACTTTTCCAAGAGTTTTCTTTCGTATATTTGCACTGTGAGAAAACGGAATAATCTTTTCTTTTCATGGTTTCTAGTTTAACATTGCTTTAAGTTCCTTTTTTATGACAAACTTCTGTGTAGAAAAGTTATCCATAAATTCACAAATAATAAGTATTTATAAACTTATTAAATAAATAGTTCAAAATGTAAGTTTTCATATAAGTAAACTATTCAGTGTAGTTCTCATATGAAATTCTCAAAGTTATTTTGATCATTAAAGAACAGATTTTTCTCAGTGCAAGAGGGACAGGACCATCTCTTTTATTTTTTGGTGGGCTTTCTGACTTTTCTGCTAGACGAAATGCATTTGCTGTGGGCGGTTTTTGGCGTATCGATTTTCCACAAATTTTGTTCTCTTTATTATTGTTGATGTTGCTTGACTCTTTTGTATACATACTAAATTTTGTTTTATAGTTCTTTTGGGGATCTCTGTTTACGTTGGCACCACCTGGCACTGGAGTCGAGTGACTGCACTCTCTGCAGTGGGAGTACGAGTATGTGCAGCTCTTGCAAGCGCAGATAACTTGGCATCAACACTTGTGGCTCTCCACTCACATTCACTCATTCAATCACTCACATGCACACTTGGTCACACTTACGCCGTCTGCTTTCACGCGTATATCCTTGCCAGCAGCTGCGAGGAGAGTGCGCAGGATATTTGTTGCAGTTCCGGTCTGCCGACTTGACACTAAATGCACCGCAGTCTGAAAGCGCGACTGAAAGATGATAAAAAAGCGTCACATTAAATACGGATTTTCGTAGGTGTGTACACACTGGTGGGGTTGGGGTTGGGGTTGGGGGCACACACTTATTGGCTTGGCAACACCTTAATATACGAGCAATAGACGGAATGAATTATTGTGCTCTGTGCCGTCTATTTGGTTAATGTTCACACCCAAAAGACAGTTCCCATTCGGTTCAAAATCCCGCTCGCTACTGAATTGGTGAGTGGCTCGTTTTTGCGTTTATAAGCACATTCGTGTCACTTTTCCTCCTCTCCAGTTCAGCGGGGAGCGCGCTAAGCTCATATCACAGATTGACAGCCAAAAAAAAAGGAAAAAAATAATGAAACTTATGCCACTACTCACACTGACAGGCCGCAGTGGGTGGCCACCGAGCACAGGAGCAGAGCTCTGGTTAAAAGAGCGGAGGGATGGTGTAGGGGCAGGTGTGGCACGTGGATGTTGCCACGCACACACGCCAACGGCGAAACACTTGAAACTTTGCTGTTGCCAAAACAAAAAGGTTTGCATCTGCCTCATACATCCCTCCCGCTCGCTTTCTCTCTTTCGCTCTTAATGGGTGCTCTCTTCTGATAAACATCAGTAATTTAGGTGCGGCACACGCCCCCCAAGAACTCACTGCGGCAGGAAAAATAAAGAAAATCGTCTTAGTTCTAACTCGAAACTGAGAGGCAACAGGAAGACCTAGGGTTTGCTATTCTCAGGAGTAAAACTTGGTTATAGTTTCTGTGCAAACTTCAACTAAATCCTCGAGTTTTCGAGTTGTTTCTAACACACTCCATGAAACACTCTCTCTTCCCTTCTCTTTCTTTAAAGCTGTAGTAGGGTCGAGACTTTGCCATCATAACCTTGTCGCCAGTTAATTGTTGGCTGCCGCCAAAGTCACATGCAACATGCGAGCCACAAAGTGTTGCATCTTCGGGTCTGACCTTTGGCCCTGGCAGTATGCGTCTAATGGCCTCAAATTGCCCGTGAAGCATTCGTCATTAAGGAAGCTGATAGCAGACCCCAAGGTTCCTTGCCTCAATCGGGGAATAACCAAAGTGCTGCCATCGCCTTACGTGTCACCCCCTAGATGGTGGGTTATTAGGGAAAATTGTATAATAATACGAGTGCAGCGGCTACGATGTTATGGGTTATGGGTATGGAAAGGAATACTTACGCCACCGGTGGAGAAGGGATCCACGCCGCGTTTTGTCAGCAAATATTTGACGACATCCTCACGCGAATACATTGCCGCAATATGTAGCACATTATAATTATCCTGCAAGAGGGCGAGAAAGAGCAGAATGGAAGCTTAAATCAATTGCAATTCATTCGCAGGAAACTCCCGCACTCAGTGCGGGGTCAGTTCAATGGGTCAAAGTCAGCGTTGGTATTCGCTTTGCATGTGGAGCAAATCCGAGCACAGGCATCAGGGTGTGGTTGTGCCTGGTCTGATTACTTAAGCCACAATCTTGCATGCGGACTTTCACTTACTGGCATTTCTTAATGGCCCTTGCAGTGGCCCAACCTCACATGCAAAAACTGCATCAGAGCTGCTCCAGAACAGCCCAAAAGAAACAAACACTGAAAATGGAACGGAAAATTATGACCCTGACCAAATGACCAAAGGGAAAATAAACTTTTAAGATAACGTCCCACCAAATGTTGGCCTGTTTTTGGGCGACAAATGGGGATTATAGGGTGTGAAAGTGACTCATATGTGACTTGTGGCGATGGCACTAAATATTTATTGCCTTATATAATGAGCCATAACGCAATGTGTTACACATACGCCCCGAGAGCCGTCGACTGCTCTGACTTAATTTATAACTAAGCCTCCCCATTGCTCGCAACCAGAACGGAAGTGAACTGGTTTTATATACGAAAGAATGTGTATTGTATGGGGCTCCTAATGGAAAGGTCTTTTAGCACTGTCATCGCGTTGGTGGGTGGAAACTAGAGCTGGTAAGTGGATAGATTCGCTGAAGGTTTCACTTTTGGTTACTAACTTTAAGAATTCAAAACGGAAGAGGTGCTTTTCCAAGAAATTACAACTGAAACAGCGCCTGGCGTGTAATAATCGAGTACTTTCCCATGGGATTTCCCCTTGAGAGTGGCGCACTTAGAGTGTGTGGGCTTCGTTGCATGTGAAATTTGAGGTTTCTTTTGGTTTATTTGCGACTATTTCTGGCCGCAGCTTTGGCTAATTTGCATAAAACGAACGCAAGCCGGCCGAATAACGTCGAGTCGACGGCTTTGACACATGTCCAGAAAGCCAATCCAAGACGTTGCATAGCAGGAAAAACCAAAGCAAACAGAGCCACACTCCATGCGAGAAGGCAAGGCCTGGCCTGGACTTGGTAGCAGCGAGTGGCAGCCAGGCAGACAGATAATATTTCACGCGCTGTTTTGCATACTTTTTGAGTCAAGTCGTGGTGGGCCTCGTGGCTCCTCTTTGGGCCTGTGTCAGTCTGCTGTTACTTGGCGAAAAACGAAAGCAAAAACCGGAAACAAAACCAAAACGGAAGCGCAAATTTTCCAGCACATTTTTGCCTTTTTGCCATGGGTAAAAGGCGGGCTAAAAGAGAGGCACGACCCAGTTTTTGTGGGTGTTTACGGCGCAGATAAGTGTGCTACGCGTCTTGGCCAGTTGACGCCCTGATGTTGCAAATGAAGTCATTCCGGCAATTACTATTACTCTGCATTGTCACACACCCTGCAGGAGAGTCAGAGAGTCAGAGAGTCCTTTTTAAATAATTATAAATCCGCATTAGGACGGTCATTTTCATTCTTCCACACACCCCAGCGGCTAATGAAGTTAATTAATACTTGGCACACGCACTTCTGTGGGTGGAGTGACAAATGATGGAGCATATGTTTATCCCGCTGTCATCGCCACACATGGAGAGGCTTCACAGTGGAGTAGTACTCCGTTTGAGCTTAATTAAAATTGCATATTAATGACGCCACTGGCCATAAAAATGTAGCGGATGTGGCGCCTGACGTCGAGGTCCTTCTCCTTATCCACACTCGAAAGGTCAGGCCCAAAAAGCCGCAAATGGAGTTTACGAACGGGGCGTACTTTCCAGTCATGTGCTTGATTAATTGGCTTTTAAGCTGCAAAGAGGTGTTGCTCACGGCCTCACATGCCGTGCCACCGCCCCAAAAAGATCCACCCGAAAGATGTTGAGAAGTTAAAAATGTTAATTAGCCAGCAGTTACATCATATAAGAGCATTCCTTATGACCATTACAATGGTCACGAGTCTCGTACTCGACCTGTCGTGTTGTGTCGGAATTACTTTGGACTGACATTTGCTTAAATTGCAAATTGCTAATGTAATAAACAACAATTCTTTTTGGACATTCATTTAGATGGAATTGTAGCTAGAGAAAACAGTTACTGTAGTAACATTCCGGAGTAAAGTTTAGGGAGTGACACTAAAATGGGAAGCTAGTATCTTGAAAGGGGGCAGAACAATAAGTATTTCTCAGTAAGGTGTGCCGCGAATGGCGTAATGTAAGTATTTTTATAGTCATATATAAAGCCATGAAAATAATTAAGTAAATGATGCAATCCACAGAAGGAAAAGAAGAATGCGCATTAAAATATGTAATTCCGTATTCTTTCGAAAGATTTTTAAGGATGGCTAAGCGGTAACGAACAGCGCTGTCAATTTATGGTAATGGTAATGGATCAACCAAAAATGTATCTACAAACAGATTTCCCCTGGGAATGGGATGCCTAAAAATCATTCTAAGGATAAACTTTCATATTTTACCCAACTCACAACAATGCCTGATAGCATTCAATAACAATAAAACACTCGTCAGTGCTTGTATTTTTGTAACTAACTTTTCTAACTTTAACATTTGCCCAAAACTTAGTCATCTTCCTCTATAAGCTAACAAGATTTCTGAACATTATTTTTTATGAGCTGTTGAAACAGAAACTTCTGTGTTTGTTTTGGTAATTTAATTCGCCAAGTCTCCGCTGGTCTCCCTGGGTTTGCCAACAATTATTTTGTAATTAGGTCAAGGATTTTTATCGTTTCAGGGCCCCAAAATGTAAGACCAAAGGCAAAGTGGAGAGCTCTGTGGTACTTGTGGCAGAGCAGCTACGAATGAAATGTGCTAAGTAATTGTGGCATGCAAAGGCACAAAAACCAAATGCGGCCAAACGGTTGCCGGCCAAAAGGCCGCTGCCAATTGGTCACTTCATTTGCAGGGCAGAGGCTAGAAAATCCACGCAAAAATTGGCAATAATCACGATTATAAATGGGAGACGAAATAATGATGATGGCCATCATCGTTGACCTTTCATCTTCAAGATTTAATATGAATTGTAGCGATGACTTACAGAGCAATTAGTTCTCGAAGACATTTTTCTTACTTCCGATTTCTGACCAACTCCCCGCTTGTAGCTTCTATCTAAATAAATTCCCTTAATGTTTTACTTTATCAAATGTGTAAACAAATCCAAGCAAGAAGTTTCAGATGCCACCCTAAGGAACCATTGACCAAATTCCCAACCGGACTCTTGCGTGTTTAAGCTGAGTGATTTGCCCAAAAAACCAACTCGCTGCCGCTAAAGTTAACTGAATTCAACCCAACCCAACACAACCCAACTCGACTCGACAATTGGCCAAGCTCTCTTCGGTTGACCCATTGAGGAGAGTCGCCGGGAAGCCGCGTACATTTTCCCAGCAGTGCGTGCGGATAGAGCGTGGATGTGGCTGGAGTCGGGAGTTACCCATTGGCATTCCCTGTACGAGATTTAATTATGCGGTTTTTATTGATTTGACACAATTTCAGCGGCTACTGTTGGCACCGCCGGCTGAAACAGCTGCTCTGTGCTATATCGGTCTCTTGTGGGTAGTAAGGAACTACTTTAAACTCGATTGCTATTCTTAGCCAAACACTTACATTATTGCGGGCTCCCACATCGGCGCCCAACTCAATCATGCGATCCATTATGGCGGACTTGTTGTCCTTGGTTGCGTACATCAGCGGTGTCATGCCGGTATTCTGAAACGGAATTTGATAAAGATACAATCAGAAATGTAAGCTGAGTGAGATTATCTTGTAACAGAAACATTTTGCAAGCATAGTCCAGTAGTCCTATTTCTACCTTCTTCAAAGTATCTTTAATTACCTTTCTGATGTTCGTACATTCATTTCAATTTTAGCTCTCGAAAAACGGATTAATTCTAGTTCAGAAATGTTGCATTTAATAGCAAAATAAAATTAATTTGACCAACCAACAGGTTCCCATTGTATTATTAGCTACTTCTACTTTCCTTTCCAATAGTTAGTTAATGTGCTACCAAAAGGGCTACAGAAAATCTATGACTTTACTTATCCAGATGCTGATTGTAGATTACTAGTCAACCTATGTGCTTTAATGCTAGAAAATAGTCTAAAATAATACTTAAATATTTACCAAGACATTTAAAGAATTAATAAAAGCAAACCCCTGTGGCTATCTGAATCAATTTTCTCGAATCTCTGCCGCTTGACCCCATTCTCAAGCAGTCCAATTCATTATATTCATCATCATTATCATGGAATTGGAATGGTTTCGCAATCTGCAGCTGATATGAGGGTACTACTCGTTAATTTACATACACAAAGATTCCGATTCCATCATTCGGCTGAGCCATTAGCGCAATTATAAGGAAATCAAGAGCAAACCCATCAAGCCGAGACCTGAATGAAAGTCTCAAGCAACTGCAAGTAAGGCGAAAATAGCAGAGGCAAAAATAACTCTGCCAGCTTGGATGGAGGCTATATTTATGCAAATATTGCCTTGGGCAGAGTCTAGTCTGGCAGACGTATCCCCGCGTCTGTTACAGGTTTCTTTACCCCTTTTTGGTGTCTAGTCTGTAACCCTGCAATTGATTAGCATTCGTCTGTGGTAGTAGTTGCGGCTCTGCTGTCCTCGACTGTGCAACGTTAATTTTATGTCAACGACTTTTTCGTTTGATATTTTTATGGTAAATTGAAATCGAAGCGCTTCAATTTCCCCAATGTTTTATGAGTTTATTGGTTGGGTAGTCAGCGCAACTTGTGGCCGTATGCCACCGAGGCCCAGACCCAGAGTCAGAGTCAGAGTCAGAGACGAGCCATTGCCTTGGCAGCCAAACATTTGGGACGCGCTATCAAATAACACTCCGGGCCTCCAGTTTCTGTTTCTCTTTCTGTTTCTGTTTCTGTGTACTGTGTGTCGTTATTTTGGCTGGTAAACAACCAGAAATGGGAAAATGCCGCCGACGTTGATAAGGGCGACGTTTGTACATCGCATACATCCTGTTCCCTATACCTATGCCTATTCCTGTTCCTATACCTATACCTATTCCCGTTCTGCCACAAAATTGATTTTACAAATTACTCTACCCTGCAGCGGGCGGGTGAGTGCCTGTGGGAGTACGAGTTCCAGTTATAACACTCACCATATCGTGTATGCCCGCCAGGGGTATGTGATTGCCGTCTTCCCCTACGTTGGCCACATACTTCTCCAGTTTCTTGAGCTCGGCTTCGATGGGTGTCCACTCGCTCTTCATGGCCAGGCTGAGCACCTTGTTGGCCGTGTCGCGTATGGAGGCGCCGGCACTGGGTGGCTTAGGGGCCGGAAAGAGGTCCATATCCTTTTTGTCGCCATTGCTGGAGCTGTCGTCCTTGGGATCGGAGTCGGCCTTACTCGCGGGCGTTGCACGTTCGCTGGGTGTTGCCGAGTCGTCCGGCGGACCGGTCAACGATGAGGGGGTCTTCCGGCCAACGCCAGCGCCCCCAGCACCGCGTCCACCACGTCCTCCGCGCGGCTGAGACATGCTGCTGCTGCTGCTGCTGCTGCTGCTGCTGCTGCTGCTGGTGTCCTCAGGCTTCCCCGTCCATTACACAAGAACGCCGGGAGGAAGAGCAGGAAGAACGGGAACAACGGGTGGGATGGGAAGGCCGAAACACTTTTTTGCTCCAAGCTAATTTATGTTTCCATTATGCGGTTTTCGCAGTTTATTTCCGGATTATTGTAATTCCTTTATTGATTTGTGATATTGTAAAATTTGTACTTGGCACTCGCTTCGCACTCGCATTGCACAAATTCTGTCGGCCTCCGCATTTTACCAATATTTGTTACCAACAATTTGCATTTTCATTGGCAACACACTCACACCATCATAGAGACACACACACACACACACACACACACACACATGCAGGGAGAGAGACAGAAGTCAGTATTCGGAGAGGCCACAAAAAAGGTTTCTTGGCTTCAATTTGCTTTTTGCAGCCCACTTTTCTATGTGTTTCCTGCCTATAAGGAGCTGTAGCTATAGCCAACACATCCGCTTGTTATTATTCCACTTTGATTCTTTCGCTTTCTTCACTTTTACTACACAAATTTATATGTTTAGCCCCTTTTATGGTTTCGGTTGCGTGTGCGTCAACGGTTATGCCCCCGCTCGGCGGTATTTGGTGTGGTCCTTTGCCCCGTTCGACCACTGCCACTGATGCCGCAGCTCCAACTAGCACTCGAATTCGACTGTGAGCCACCAACCGTTTGCCACGAGCGTCTGCGAGTTTCTGATTTGCCAGCCCCAAAACTTCTTGCCACAGTGCCTCAGGTGAGACTCGAGTCGCCGCAGCACCTTGGCAACGCGACGAAAGAGCCTCCGGCGCCAGCGAGCATCCGCGCAAGCGTCTGTTTACAATTGTTGAATCCCCACTCCCGGATCCACGTGACACAGTTTTTGGCGCCAAAAACGAAACAGAAGAGGCATAACTTTGGGTAAACTTCTCACGTTTTCTTGGGATTTCCACTCTCTCTCTCTCTAGCTCTCTCCCTTGTTGATTTGGGAACTGAAAAAGGGGTGATGGCTTAGAGATTCATTGAATGCTTTTGCTTCATCGAAAACTACGCCATTTCCCATTTGGCTTTCATTTAAAATACACACAAAATGTACCAAAATTTCGTATTACAAAAATAAAACCTTAAAAGAGCATCATAATGATTTGCTGGGGCCAGCGTAATGAGTGCGGTCTGCTGTGCAAAGACGACAGCTTCTGCAGATGCGGCATAGGGGAATGCATCAAGGACTTTCCCGTTCACGAACGTGTCCACTGGAAGGAAACGGAGCTGGCGGATGTCGTGCACGCCGCCCATTTGCGTGGCCATGAGTTCCTCAAGAATCTGTCCTCTCTGGTGCAGATCCGTTCGATCAGTCAGGGCGTGGAGTACGAGACGCAGAACAGGCAGATCGTGGATCGCGTGACCGAGTACCTGGTCGAGATGGCGTTCATTGTGGAAACGATGGAGGTGAAGCCCACCGTCGAGGGCAGCGAACAAACGCAGAATGTGATCTTTGCCGAATACTTTTCATCGCCTGCCAAAACCAATGTGGTCATCTATGGCTACCTGGACGTGCCGCCCATTGGCGAGGAGGAGAAGTGGACCCACGATCCGTTCAAGATGACCCAGCTCGATGGGATAATGTATGGCCGCGGAGTAGCCACCTCCAAGGGTCCGCTCATGTGCTGGATATACGCCCTGGATGCCTGGCAGAAGGAGATCGGGGACCTGCCCGTGAATGTGCGCTTTGTGATCGAGACGAGCCACTATCAGGGCAGCCATGGACTGCGCGGTATCATCCACGACCGAGCGGAGTTCTTCAGGACCGTGGACCTCATCATTCACTGCAGCCACTTGTGGATAGCGGAACACGCGCCCATGGTCCCCACCAGCCACACCGGCTACATCTACTTCGAGCTGGAGGTGCGAGAGAATAAACAAGCCAGTCCCGAGCAGACTTCTACAACGGGCCACGAGCCCATGACTGAGATGTGCCAGCTGATGAACTCCCTGATGGACATCAAGAATGGTGTCCTGGTGAAGGACATCAACAGGCATGTCATGCCCCCCACGCACAAGGATTGGGATATTTTCTGCCTGGCTGAAGTCGGCACCATGGAGTTCAAGGACACCTGCGACATCGAACGCCTGCCGTACGAGCGATCCAAGCAGCAATACCTCAAGCACAAGTGGTGCATGCCCAGCCTGTCGATACACGACCTTCGGGTCTACCAGCCGGAGAGCATTCGCAGCCTTTACAAGCCCACACGCATCGTGGCAAAGTTCTCGGTGCTGCTGGTGCCGGAGCAGAGCATGGAGTATATGAGGTACTTGATCAAGGATCACTTGGATCAGGCCTATCTACGCCTCAAGTGCGTGCACATCGCACGCATTAGGGTCGTTGACCAGTTGGCGCCGCTGAACGAGTCCCGCCACGACATCTTCCGCAAATCCTTCAAGGACGCCTTCGACAGGGTGTTCGATTGCAAGGTCCACATACCAGACACCATCACCATCAGTCTGCCGATCGTGAACGATCTGCGCAAGTTCTGCATGCCCACGGCACACACTTTGGCGGTGCCCTTCGCCTCCATCCACAGCCGCCCTTACACCGGCGACGAGTCCATCAGCGAGAAGATGTACTGCCAGAATATGGAGCTGTTCCTTACTCTGCTCTACGAGATGGCCATGCAGGGAGCAGACTGCAAGTGCAAGGTGGAGCAGTACTACTGCTTCAAGCCGGGCCACGGCTCGGGCAGGGACTTCAGGCACATGGTGGACCTGGTGCAGACCACCCACGTTGTCCTCGAGATGGATGCGGCTGTCAATACAAAGAAGGAAAAGCTGCGCGAGACCCTCAAAAGATCGCCCGATGCCAAGGACGTGTTGCTCGGCGAAGACCGGGAAAGAACGCTCCAATAACTTGCTATACAATTGCCGGTAAAGTCAAGCAGTCATGCTGTCGTGTGAGAGTCGTTAAGTGGTATAAATAGACCATCAAGGTCAAGCAAATAAAATGCTTAATGCCCATTAGGGGGGCATTGGGATACAACCTTACAGCTGCGATAACAAGTAAGATTTTAATGCACAGTGCTGGGTCATGTCTGGCTCACCTTATCATAGATGCCAGTCGCAATGCTACAAACCCTTTTCACACATAATGCCAGCCGACTTTGTGATACTAATTATTATCTTTTGGGAAACATACCGAATGAAATGATTACAGAGTGAATGTCTGCAGACTATACATGCAAATATGTATAAATAGTAGACTCAATGTAATTGTATTTTACTATAATTTATTTTTTTTTTCCTCTTCTAAAAGCGTCTGTCTTTCCCAGATCTTCTACTACAGTTGTCAAACACGTGAATGAAAGTGTTTTCATCTGTATGTTATTCCAGATAAATACACACAAAAACCATGAGAATCCCTAACAGCTGCTTGACTTTTAATCTCCAGTAAGTAAAATAGATACTACATACAATGTATGTGCATATGTATATTAAATATTTATCAGCTGCAATTTACAATCAGCAATCTAAGGTGTATTACATTATCACCGATTTCATGGGCAATAACAAACTACTTCTGAATATTCAGGCCCACTCTCGACTCGACAGATCACTGAAAACCCGAGAGACACAACCATACACAAGGTCCACCCTAATCGAGAACGAGAGAGAGAACACACAATTTAGGCAACTCAAACTACGAATCACGCCATAACAGAAAAAAGCTTCAAACATTAAAAGCAACAAAAAACCGGTCGTACGCCCCGCACAGCCCCAGCGGCCAGACGAATGCGATTGTAGGCAGACGCTGCGACAGCCACACGTGCTGGCAAACATAGAAAATAAAAGCAACAACAAATGAAAACAAAGCAAAGCAAAACAAAACAAAACGAAGCGGGCGAGATCGTGTGAAGTCGTGAAATAGAAAAAAAAGCTAATCGCTAAAGCTACAGAGCGGAGGGGCAGAGGGGCATTGCAGACCAGATGGGACGACGATTAGAATGCCGCTGCTTATTCTGTTTTGGAACTTGGCGAGCGGCGGACGTCGAGCTAGAACAAATTACTTAACAAGACTTAAACTGAATAAAGAGCGTTAGAATCGTTTAAATTAATTTAAATACCAGTGCTGTGTGGTACAAGTGAATGTGTGAATATTATGAAAATATAATTATATTTATATTATATTTGTGTGATATCAAAGATGATTAATAAGCGATTGCAGATTGTGTCTAGGCATGTGCTTCAACAGGGGTTCCTGCTCCAGGCTAAGCGCAGGTAGAAACACCCTAAAATTTAATCTCCCATGAAACTCCTTTCAAGGTCATGGTTTTGCAGGGAGGCAGCAGAGCCTCAAGTGCTTGGAGCCTTAAGATATTCCCATCCCAAGATAAAAGTTCCAGACAATAAATGCGCAGTTTTGACTGTGGTGTGTTCGCGTATCCCCCTCCATCTCTCTTTTCCAATCAAAATTCTGCTCATAAGTTGCGTAATCATTTCGATTCCAGTTGTCTTTTGGTACAGTTGCCAATTCAAAACTATATCTTAGACTTGGAATAACTATCTAAGTGCCACGCCCCCCGTCATATAGTGCCAAAAATAGAACAGACTTGTGCCAGACTAGTAGTTTTGACATCTGAAAGATAAGCACATATTTGTCGACAAAAATTTCCATTCGCCTGATTATTTATGGAAGTGAAGACCCCCAAGTGTTAATTGATATTCGATGAAAGCGTGCCGTGCTTCAATAGTTATTTGATATTTACAATTACATACTTACATCTGTAAGTAAATATATGTATGCATGTTCATAAGTATAGGTACATTGTTTATCGTTGTTGGCATCTAATATTTCAATTATGCAACAATCATATTTGATAATACAATGTAACTTATATATTTAAGTTGTTGGGTAGATTCGATTAGATTCAACCCCCAGCAGCTATCAAACACGCTTACAGCTTGCAAGCACATAATTCTGTAGAGAAAACACTTGCAATAAAATCAAAATAATATCATACCATCACACAGGCACACTCACACCACACCCTCTTGCCATACATGAAGCTTTCTCTCTAAGCAAAAGCTTTTATATTAGCAAAGACATGAACCTATACTGAGCGCAGAAGCAACCAGCATACTGGGTGGGAATAGTTTTTGACGCGTAGCCAGTACAGCTGTAAAAGAAAGGAAAAAATTAAGAAATTACTCCCAGATTTATTTTAACTGATAATACAAATTGACTTATATGTTTCGCCTCCCTTTTAGTGTCTCCACGTCTATGCCAGTTTTGATCAGCTATCGACATCATATTGGCAAAGAACCTCTAGTCTATCGCACTGTGGGGCAGGAGTTGGAGCTGTCGGCGTCAAAGTATGCCGATACGGAAGCCATTGTCTCCTGCCAGGAGGGTAAGCGTTACACCTTCAAGGGCCTGCTGGAGGAGGCTGACCGTTTGGCGGCGGGATTCCGCAGGTTGGGGCTGCGGCCCGGCGATGCTGTGGGACTGTGGGCGCCCAACTACATGCACTGGTACGTTGGCATGATGGCATCCGCCCGGGCAGGCCTCACTTCGGTGGGCATCAATCCAGCCTTCCAGGGCCCCGAGATAGCCTACAGCCTAAATAAGGTGAATGTCAAGGCCATTGTGGCTCCGGAGACGTTCAAGACACAAAACTACTACGAGATTCTGCGCAGCATTTGCCCTGAAATCGCTGATGCCGATCAGGGAAAGATCAAGAGCGAGAAATTCCCACACCTGCGCTCTGTCATCATCGACAGCAAGGACGGCCTCAAGGGCGCTCTGCGCTTTGACGATTGCCTCGATCTGGCCAGCAAAAGCGAGCGTGAGGAGATCGGCAAGCTTCAGCCCACAATCAGTCCCGAAAGTGCGTGTAACATTCAGTTTACGTCGGGCACCACAGGCAGCCCCAAGGCGGCGGCTCTTTCTCACTATAATTTCGTGAACAACGGCATCCATGTGGGCAATCGCAACGAGCTCCAGGGGGAGAGAATATGCGTGCAGGTGCCACTGTTCCATGCCTTTGGTGTTGTGATCACGATCATGGCCGGCTTGAACAAGGGCGCCACTCTGGTACTACCTGCGGCTGGCTTCAGTCCCAAAGACTCTCTGCAGGCCATCGTCAAGGAGAAGTGCACTGTGATACACGGAACGCCAACCATGTACGTGGATCTCGTGAGCACGCAACGCAAGCTCCAGGTGCAACTGGGCAGAATCAAGAAGGCCATCACCGGTGGGGCCATTGTCTCGCCGCAGCTCATAAAGGATGTCAAAGAGGTCCTTGGTGTTGAGGCTATGCACAGTGTCTTCGGTCTGACGGAGACAACGGCCGTCATCTTCCAGTCTATGCCCGGCGACAGCGAGGACAGAGTACTCCACACTGTTGGCCATCTACAGGATCATGTCGAAGCAAAGGTAATCGACTCCGAGGGCAACGTTGTGCCTTTGGGCCAGCCCGGAGAGTTGTGTGTTCGCGGGTACACGACTATGCTGGGCTATCACGGTGATCCGGAGAAGACAAAGGAGACCATGGGGAAGGACAAGTGGCTGCGCACCGGCGATCAATTCGTGCTGGAGGCCAACGGTTATGGCCGCATCGTGGGTCGCCTCAAGGAGATGATCATCCGCGGCGGTGAGAACATTTTCCCCCGAGAGGTTGAAGACTTTTTAAACACACATCCGGCTGTTGTTGAAGCTCATGTGAGTACCAATTGAAGTACAATTTCTACAGATGTATGACTGATTGATTCGTTGTCACTGTTTTTCAGGTAATTGGTGTACCCGATGAGCGTCTGGGTGAGGAGCTTTGTGCCTTTGTCCGCCTAAACGAGGACGTTGATCCCGCGACATTCACCGCGGAGTCATTGCTAGCATACAGCAAGGGTAAACTGGCGCACTTCAAGATACCGCGCTATGTAATCCACGTCGAGGCATTCCCCAAGACCACCTCTGGAAAGATCCAGAAGTTTAAGCTAGTCCAAGAATTTAAGGAGCGTGTCAAAGGCAAGGATCGTGAGGCCGTTAGAGTTTAGAGTTTTAGATGTGTAAATTCAACAATAAATTGTAAATGGAAATTCATTGTATAGTTTCTGAAACAATTACTTATTTATTTAAGGGCTTCTTGAAATTATTTAGCAAAAAATATTTATGGGGTTTTATTTGTTGCAACTTTTCTGCCGCGGTTTCCTTTGATTGGCGCTGGCTGGTTGCTGAATGTCCCTCTCAGCCGTAGTTCACTCACACATAATAAAAATAATATACTTAAAAGTTAATGACAATGCCTGCGTGTTACAAAGAATTGCGTATCCCGAATCTATACATATAAAACTCGCATTCTTCGGATACTCAAGGATAACAACAAAATTAAAACATATTCAACTAAAACTAATACAAATTCATACGTACACGAATATTATTATTATATTATATATGTATATGTATAGCTGAGAGAGAGAGAGAGAGAGAGTTCTCTGGTATAAACTAGGATTTTAGACAGTTTCTATTTGCATTTTCCTTTCTCATTCCATAAGGCATTAAAAACTAAATAATAAATACGCGTACATCTAGAATTTCCATACAAACACACAAGAATAAAGCTTAAAGATCTGACATACTAATTGGTACATTAATTATTATAATTATTATTACACACGATTAGCGGGCGTTTAAGGACATCGAGTGAATGGATTTGTTGTGGGCTTGAGCTTGGGTTAGGAGGATTACAATCATTGAGAATCGCTAGAGGCTAGTATTTGGATTGGGATTAACATATATGTGTGTACGATATCAGCGAGTCGCGGTTAGAGTACAATATCAATATCGCTACGGTACGTGGTATAGTAATAAGTTGTATGCAAATATTCATACTGCTTCAGCTAAATGCTACCCATTACGTTACTGCAGGAGTGCTCTGCTCCTCGTACTCCTGATTAGTTTGAAACATTTTGTAAGATTTATATACTTTAAACTTGGTTTAGCTTTCTGTATGTATAATGTGTGTGTTCCATTAAAAAAGTTAGTGGTATACTATAACATTTATATGCTCTGTTCCATATACTATAATCCATATATTCCAATATTCCATATCCATATCCATATCCCATACTCGTATGACAGACGGACACTGTGACGGCTCCGCTTGCAGTGCTCTACTAGCTGTAATTATTTAATTCTGTAATCTTTTATCTGTTATATATCCATGCATTATCCTGTTACACGTTGGTAAAGTGGGGGGCATCTACTATATTCTACTATAATGCTAAATGCAATTATTTACACACAAACATTCTCAATTCTGAAATATTCACTATTATATTTGTTTGTTTAAATTAGATCCATAATCATTTTAAAGGGTACTGCTGAAAGAATTGCCAAGCTATGCTTCCCCTCTGACTTCCATTTCATGTTCTTTCACAAGGTGTTTAGGCGCTTTAGAAGCTATCATCATCATCGTCCGCATCATCCTCATCATCATCGTCATCGTCGTCGTCGTCGCCCACAATGAGCTCCTCCTGCTGGACATCACTCACGGCATAGGCGGCCATTTCGTAAGCCTCTTCGGCTGCCTCGGCAACGGCAATCTGTTCGATAATTGCCCGCTCCTCGTAGCCCACTCCCGGCATGTCCTGTCATGCCTCGGCCTCTGCATCGGCGGCATCCTCCGACCAGCTGACCTCCATGGGTGTGCAGGGCAGCGCCTCCTCAATGGACATGCGGGAGGACGGCTGCTTCGGTCGCTTGGACAGGGAGCCCACCGAAGCCGTGCTGGAGGTGGAGCTGCGCATCATGTCCTCCGATGAGGCCGAGCAGCTCTCATCCTCGGAATTGGCACCGGAGACCATGGCCTCGCCGGCCGACTCCTGAATCTCCTGAAACTTCTTCAGGGCATTCGCCTCGGACGACATGAGCTTCATGGTGGAGCTGCGCGGACGCATCTCCGACTGCAGCGTGGGATGTGGCGAGCTGGAGCAGACGGGATCCTCGTTCCAGTCGGGCAAAATCAAATCTCCGCCCAGCGTGGCGTCGGATGTGTGACGCTTCTCGCACACAGCGGACGTCGAAGCCGATGCCTTGATGCACATGGAATGGGATCGGGTGCGGGACTCAGACTCGCCACTGAGAGAGTGACTGCCACGCATCAGGGCTGTGGCCGACATGCTCTGCGAGAGCGGATTGGGTCCATTCGATGATGAGCTGCCATTTCTGTGAGCCGACGATGCGGTGCCATTCCTGAGGGACGACGATGAGTGGCCATTGGCGTGTCCATTGCTGATCGACTGCTGCCGGCGCTGGATGGGACTGCGCTCGTTGCTGCCGCGTAGGGATCCATTGCGACGCACCATCTTTGCGGAGTTCACCTTGGGCGTTTCGCCGTCAATCTCCAGGGTCCAGCTGATCGAGTCGTTCCTCTCAATCATTCCCTTGATCATCGGCGATGTGGGCGACGACGATGACTCGTTGGTGCTGCGACTGAAGCAGTGCGAACCGTCCTGCGAGCTGAGGGAACGTTCCTGCAGCCGCGCCTCGGCATTGTGCAGCTTCTCGGTGCGCGTCCTGAGGAGGTATGCCATCTCCTCCTTGTCAAAGGTGAGACGAGTGCGCTTCATGCTCTCATGGTTGTAGGCCTTCTGAAGTTCATCCAACTTTTGTTGAGTTTCCCTGCGAGAAAACAAGAAAGGAGAATTATTGAAATGGAAATGGAATTATTTTGGGTTGGGTTTTCTTTTGGTACTTACTTTTCCTTTTCGGCTTTGGTCTCTAGTTCTAGCTGCAGCAACTCGTTCTTGGACTTTAGCAGGTCCAATTGATTGGCCAACTTAAGGCGCTCCTCGCCCTCGCGCTTCAGGTCCGCGTTCTCCTTGGACAGCGTGGAAATCTCTGCCTGCTTCAGCTCCAGGACGCAGCGCAGACTGTCGGCCTCACTGGTAAGGCGGCACAGCTCAGCACTGGTGTCGGACAGGCTGGTGATGTTGCTGGTGCAGGGACTACGCTGCTGGGACGAGGTTCGCAGCACGGATATCTCGTCCTGGGAGAGCGTCAGACGATCGCGCAGATCGCGCTCGCTGTACTCTGTGTTGGCCCGCAGCGTGTTTAGTTCCTTGGTGAGGCTCTGGATGCGCCCGTTAAGCTCCTGCTCGCGCTGGGCGCCCTCGTTAATGCTGGTGGTGTGGATGTTCTTCTTGCGGATGAGTCTGTCGCGGAGCTCCTGCTCCAGGACCGCGGCATTTTGCAGGCGCGACTGCAGATCCATTATCTGCACCTCGGCGGTGGTCAACTGATCCTGTTTGAGGGCCAGCTTGTGTGAGACCTCCAACTGGTAGGCCGCCTGCACCAACTTGTGCTCCTCATCCTTGGTCCGCAGCTGGGCCTCCAGTTCGCAGAACCTTTGCTTTGCAAGCATTTGCACCTCCATTACTTTATCTTCAGCTAAAGGAAAGGGAGAACATCGGGTTAGTTTTGTGCATCGAATGGATAGATCTATGATTTCTTACCTTGCTTCAGTTCAGTGCGATGCAAATGGTCTCGTTCCTGCTGTCGCTGTGCCCACTCCACATCCTTGGAGTGCAGCTCTTGGCGCAGCTCCTCGCAGTCCCGCTGCGTCTGTTGCAACAGCCCAATCGTCTCCTCCAGTGCACTCCTGTCACGTGCACACTGCTCTTTGGTCTCTGCGCAGGAGCAAGCATCCAGCTGAAATGGCAAGAAGACAAAAACATTGTTAGAGTCGCTATAAATCCGGCTATAAAATGCAGTTCGGTTCGGTCATGGATGGGCTCTACCTGTACCGCGGGTGTAATTAAAAATATATTTTCAAGAGTCTCTTTTCTTTTTGCACGGAAGTCGAAACAAAGGGAAATTGTCAAGAGCAAGGGAAATTCCCTCAGCAGACAATGACGAGGTCTAGACGGATGGAGAGGTCTGACATTGGTCGCTTGGGAAAATCCCATAAATAAATGCATTTATAATTTCCACAAGAGATTTCCTCGGGCTCCCCTGCATACCTGTTGCTGTGCATAGCCCTGGGCATAGGCGATATTATCCATAAAGTTGCAGGGCATCCTGCTGTTGGCTTGGGTGTGTGGCACCGACCAGCTGATCAAATCAAAGTCCATGGTCTGGGAGGACAGTTTCTCGTTGGTGAAATCAAAATCGGCAAACATATTTGCTCTCGTTATGTGCGCAGTAGTGTGTTGAACACGAATACTTGAAGTAGACTGATGGCCCAACGAAGGGAGCGATCTGCTTTTATACCCAACGCGGCAGGTAGATTGCAGACAAGGAAGGCATCTTGCAGGTAGCTGGATCAAACGAAACTCTCCCGGATATGTTGAGCAAAATATTTACAAGGGATTTGGATTTATGAGACGGAGACACGACGAACCAAATAAAAATGCAATTTTTAAAACATGCTGCGAAAAGGGTTCCGTCCTGGGTTTTGCTTCCTGCCCCAGTCCGCGCATGAACAAAAAATACTAGAGGAAAGTATGTAATGTGGGTGTAGCCCGCAGTGGCCAGGGGAAGGGTGGATTGGATTCGCTTGGGCCACGCCTCGACAGCTTCGAAGCAAAGAATTTTCAGCTCCGTCCAGCCCAGGATCGGCTTAGGCATCGATCGCTGGCCAACTTCATGTGGTTTCGGATCAATCGTACAATGTGCCATTTGCTGCATTGGTCACGCGTTTGCCCAGCGAAGGGACAGCAACTGCATTTTGGGGCGGCTCAATGTGGGTGTCTTGAATGCACTTCAAATTCACTGTAATGGCGCGCACCTTCTCTGCAACACTTTGGGTGGATGCGTGTCGAAGTGAGCCGTGAGCGCCTCAGAGGCACGGGTTTATAGTTTAGTTTTAAATAGTTTTCGAGTGGATGTTACAAATTTGATTTAGCTAAAGCCAATTGCAATTTGCATAGTAGTTTACTGGGCACTTGAGGGACAGTGCCGATCCTCTACCTTAATTAAATTTCATTTTGAATCCTCAAACTATTTCCGAGACTATCAAGATCAATGGCAGACAGTCGCCTGGTTAATCCCGATCTACAAATTAAGAGCTGCCCGACCAATTGCATAGTGATTGCCATTTCCATGACTGCAGCAGTCGCTGTTTCGCTGTCCAGCAAATTAATTGCCATCGTGTCGCAGACTCGCAGTCACTGCCTTCGAGTCCGACTCTGCTGCAGACGGCTGACATTTGCTGGATGACAGTCAATGCAGACATCAACGGAGACGACGACGAAGACAGCGACAATTACCTGACAAGGACGTTGGCAATTAAAGTGTTGAAATCGGTGACTTGCTGCCGGAGAAAGAGAGACTGGACTGTGAGGAAGAGTAACCAGTGTACCGACTGCATTTAATCCTTTGGCTACGAATTGAGACAATTTCGTGTTGCGCACTCTGCTATCTTAATGGATCGGCAATTGTCCTTCAGCGGGCACTAAAAACCTCATAAAAACGAGCACGAGGCCAAAAATTCTACTTCTAGCCTAGTCCTTTCTGGCCTAATGTCCTTGCTGTTTACAGTACGAGTATATGTGGAGGACCTTGCCGCCTGTTTTTCCACGGTTTTCACACCAAACTGTGAAATCTCACTGGCTCGGATCATATCTAAATAAATATTTATGTTCCGTGCCATTGCCACATAAGTTTAGGCTTTTAGTGGGAAAATATTCAAACGAGGCTGCCGTGTGCTGCCATTGCGATTTCCCGAAATCCCTCTCTGAAAAAACAAATCCCTCCGCGCGCTGCATGTTTGCAGACACGCGGCAACCTCACCGGTAGCCGCATGCAACAAGTTACCCAAATATTGTGGTATGCTCTGCCACTCCTGATTCCCGATATCAACTATTTACATATGCACTCGTAAATATATTCACGGCTCTCATGGGCCGAGTTTGTTTTTTCGAAATGTGAGTAAAGTAAATATGGGAAATGCACAAAATAAATACACAAATTGCATTAGAACATGTGCAAGCGCCAACTGCGAATAGATAAAATTCAACGTACAAATTCAAGCTAATGCAGAGTCGAATTTTTGGGTATTTTATTATTACATTTTGAATAGAGTTAGGAGCGTAAATCAGTAATTCTTGAATTTCTGATGTGTTCCGTGTATTCGCTGTAATCGGATTTAATATTTCATTTAAAAATGTGCTAAAAATTGTATAATATGCAAGAAACTTCCCACAAACTAAACAAAAGACTTAGTTAATCTTTTAAGGCTTTAACTTTTCCCCAGACTTTAATGAATTTCGTTACCGAAAAGTACATAAAAAAGAGACTAATTTGAAAGCATTCTTAATACTTCCTGTTGCTTCACTTCTTCCTTTCAAATTCCCCCAGCTCAATGTGAAAATTTCCGAGCAACAGCTTAAGGTATTCGGGAATTTTTCTTTATTTTAATGACTTTCCTTTCAGACCAGAACAAAAAAAAAGAATACGAGTAAGGGGAAATGGCAAATATTCGCAAATGGCCAACGAAAATGACATCAATACAATGGCAGCAGCTGATGGCACATATTGTGCAAAGGCAGGGGCATTATGCTGTCATCTTTTCATTGCATAAGACTGAGTTAAATCTTAAAATATCCCGGAGATACAGGCAGCAGTTGCAGGAGTCTCTTGCTTGTGTGCCTTGTATAGCAATTGTTTCGATTATCCTCGAGACTTGTGTGAGTGAGATGGGCACTAAAGCCAATGGATTTGCGCAATTCTTAACATTTGGCATGACACAAAAGGCTTTGCTGCTGTCCAATACCAAATGTGCCTGAGAAAGTTTGGTGTTCTGTTCACTGAAAGTGGCTTTAAAGTCCCCGCTGCTCTGTTCTACGATGTTCTCTCAAACTACACGAAGGTGACAAGTTCGAACAAATCGCCATTTTGCATACTACCTAAAGCAATTGCGGTTGAAAAGTCAGCAGACAAACAACATCATAAATCGATTTACGATGCCCAGAGGCGATGATGTCTCAGAAGTATGTCTACTCCTCCACATTAACCTGACATATTCGCATAAATATGCAAATGTTAAACTAATGCATTTCGCGTTTGTTGCTGATTTTTATGACCTTGTTATTGGTATTTAATAGAGGGCCGCCGCGGGTAGACGACCCTTCGAACAGGTAGTGTCTGGGCTCTGCTGGATAAAAAAGGATAGCCAGAATAGCCTTGTGTTATCATGACGAAAGGGGATTTGTTTTCCACATCCTTTCAATGGCAAATCTCGACAAAACTCACACGTGCCCTGGAAACTTCATTTGTCTGATTAAATCCTTTACACCGAAAATGGCAAACAATTAATTGAATGGATGGAACACGATTTTTGGTCTCTCTCTTCCATGCTTGAAGTAGAATGTGCCACTGGCTCACACCCTTTCATTTTGCGTTAGAGAAAGGCTTTCACACAGTTCCACATTCGCACAAAGGGAAAAGGGAAATGGGAAACGGGTACATCTGGGGATTTTTGGTAGCATCGGTTGCCTGCGAAACTTTTCAGTTTTTAATTAGTGCAAACACAAAAAGTGAGCCCCGGATCAGGTTCCGTTGAGGTTGAGGTTTTGGTTTCTGTTACTGTTTCGGCTTAGCCCGCACTGACACAATTAAACAAAATTAGCTCAACTTTAAGCATAGATTAAGGCAAATTTCTCAAACAATAGCAAGTCGGCCGGTCGATGCATCAATCCCTCGCAGAACATATGGATATGGCAAGCCAAAGGAAACAATTCGGGAATTATTAGAGCAAGTGAACCCGTCCCTGGCACACACATATGTGGAGGAGGACAATCACAATGGGCTGGGAAAGAGACTCGCGGATACCCTGAAATATGTTCAACTGCAAAGGGCTAAAGAGACTGAATGTCTAGGTATAAATCCGTGGCGCCTGCTTCAGCTAAATCCTCTCACTGATCCGCTACACATCGCAGAAGCGCACTCGTTAAAGAATACTCTTTACTCGGTACTAACCTTTTGAGACATGTACTGAACCATTACAGCGAGTCCCATCATCTGACGCTGCTCCTGCTGCCTCTCGTTGAGGTTAGCCTCGAAAAACTCTGTCAAACGATCGTAGTCCAGCACATTGTTTTTAGTGTAGGGCTTCAGGGCGGGATACTGGATGGTTATGTCCACCCGGGGATTGGCAAGCACCGCCAACGAACTGCACGACTTTCCAATGACTTCGCTCAAAGGGCTCGACTGGAAAATGATATGAAGATAAATTATTGGAATTCATTTTGTGAGAGTAATAACATTAAATCTTACTTTATTTGTACTAGGTATAATACGGGCTATGTTTTCCTGATCTTTCTCATCCTGTTTGAGCATCTGTTTTGTTGCCACTGCCTCGGTTCCTGTCTGTTTTGGGCTATTGACGGGTTTGCATTCGCATTTCTTGAGCTTGGGCTCCGTCTGGCATTTGCACCCAATGTCGGCGGCACCGCAAACGCAGAGCGACTCTTGGCTAAGTGAAGCCCGTTTCGAGTCCCTCGGCGTTGGCGGTGTCGTGCAACCATTTGAGGACTGTCCTTTGAGCTCCTGCAACTCCGTTTGATCCACGCCAGAACGCAGGGATTCTGCAATGAGATGGAATATCAAAAGGTCATTAGTCAAGGGCCCACGATGAGGAAATTTATATCAAATGTAACCCATAGATAAGCCCAAAACAATCCTAAGACAACGACATTATGCAACTTTCCAATGGCGAAAGTCTTTGCTCATTAACTCATCTCCCAGATGAAGATAGACCTGAAGACGCTCCTCCACCTCGATGAAGATTAACCAAAAAATGAGTTAACACTGCTTCCCGATGAAGATGAGGCTGCAGATGAGCTAACGATGATGAGGTAGGGCATGATTCATCTAACGATGAACCACACTCACTCTACCCCTAACTCGCCCAAGCGTCAAGTAAAAAATGAGTAATTGCCTCGTGCCTCGAAGACGCAAAAAAAAACAACTCAAAACCGCAATGGCAATAAATTTTCCTTTTGCATAATTCCATTGACAAAAGGGAAAGCAAGGCAATCTTCGGCAAATGCCGCTACGAGGTGTAAGAGCTGCCACACCCATAACACTATATAGGAGTAGTAATGGCATAGGTCGGTGCCGCTGCTGGGGCCCATCATCATCAATTACCAGACGCTCTCTGTCCAGCTGCGAAGCTGTCAATTAGAGAGGATGCGTGGCCAATTTTTTAGCCAACAAATTGGCCTTGACAAGCCCCAAGATAGGGAGGCCCGAAGACCCAAGCCAAGAGAGAGAGAGAAAGAGATAGGAAGGTAGGAAGAGGTGTGTTTGGGGTTCAGCAACCGCCATGAACCATCCATCGATCAGTCCATAATTTACACGATTTCCTTACAAGCCACGCGCCGATTTGCGGTTCCAAATTGAAGCTGGTCTGGTCTGGTCTGGTCTGCTCTTAGACCCAGCGTCTGCGGAGCATGTGTCTCGCATAGTCAACGGTTGACGGTTTTAAGTTGCCACATAAATTTACGAGTATAGCCAAAGCGACATACAAAGTTGCCAATGTTTGCACAAGATTGGATGGAGCACATGTCTCATATGACAATTGCTCTGGTCTCTCGTGTACCAGGAAAATTTGTTACTTTTACCATATGTAAGGGGTGGAGTTGTCTTCCGGAGTTTGCCAGACATAAGATCATTACCGCCAGATGATTATTCAAATATTGAAAGCAAAATTGCCTTGTCACCAAGGTTTAGGTGAGCGGAAAACTCCATTGACAACTGGTTTTTCCAGCATGATTACAACCGAAATGTGGGTAGTCATAAATCCAATCAAAATCTAATCCATATAAATTTAAAAACTCAATGTAGGGAGCTCGGCATTACTGCCAAATATTTTATTAACAACTGTTCATAAATGTTTGCACAAAATTACAACCTGCTCTTGCTGTAAGTGTAGCCATCAATGCATTAATTCGATAAATGAATTAGCCGACGACTGCCGCTGACAGGTGGATGCAACTGGAATTCAAGTGGACAAATTGTTACTTTCGGTTTCAGCCACTATTAAAGATTGTGTAACGTCAATAAATAAACGACGCATGTTGCAGGAACTCAGAAAAACGAGATTTGATTGAGAGTAATGCAGGTTATAGTGGCTCAAAAATACGAGTAGTACATGGTGCAGTATTTGGCAAAAACATTTATATTTGAATAGCCTAATCAATTTTTTGAGAAAATGTAGCAAAGGTTATTGGTTATTGATTGGTGTTCCCTGGCTTTCCCAATTCTTCAATATTTTTCCAAGAACTTATTTAATATCCAGCAATTATTAATGAAGGAACCTTCGACACTGTCATTGAGGACGGGGCACACCTGATGCCACCTCTCCCCTGTACTTCCTCAATGACACACGCCGTGCGAGCGACTCGAACGGGTCTGGCACACGACAGGCTCATTCGAGAATTCAGCCAAGAAACAGAACATTTCGCATGGCAATTAGGCAATTAAATGACATTAGCTACGACCATTTAATTGCAAGGCCAACAATATTTGCCATGGCACTGCGCTCACAGCTGAGTACACCTCGAATGCCCGGACCCTGCGTAATTTCCAACAATTTCAGCCAGAATATTCTCACGGTTCGACTCTCGCGGGTCCTTGTCGAATCGCAACAAGTTGCTGACAGGCTCAACCTGGTGACAGCCGAGCCAACGGGTGGTGCTCGCGGGGATTGAGACCCGAACCGCGATTCCATTCCATTTTGCACGATTTTATGGCACAGAAACCGACCACCTCGGTAGTTATATGGCCGCCTTCTCTTTTCACAATTTCTATTCCCATTTCCCATACCATTTTTCACTTGGTTTTGCAATGGGTCTCTGGGAAAAACTCAACTGCGGGTGATTTCATTCAGAAATTTGATTTTTGGTGGTGGGAAAAGTGTTTTTTTCCGGCGCGTGGATTTTCCCAAATAATTGAAAGGAATTCAGGGACTTCATTAAGCAAACGAATATTGGTTCGAATTTAATTAAATTTTAAGTTAAATGATAAGCAAAGATTAAAGAGAGATTTCAATGATTTACGAGCAACATTAAAGAAAGGACAAATAAGTGCGTCAAACTAAATTTCACTCAACTCTCATGCAAATGCAAATCCCAACAGCAATGGGGATTTTGCCACTTAACATTGTTTGAGCCTAGTGTCATTTCATCAGTGGCAGACAGCGTCTGTTCACCTCCTGGACAAACTCTCCCTCATACAATATCAATCAACATCAAAATCAACTGCAGCACACAACACAATCCATTGAATGTTCAGAGTCTGCACATGGGGTTTGGGTTGGTGTTTGGGTTCGGTTTCGGTCAGCCAAGCTCATAATGACGGTTTGGTTTGGGTTTGGTATGGGTTTTTGTATTTGATTTTCAGCTAAAAACTCAACATGTGTCAAACTGGGACGGTGTTGCCAGTATCTCGCGGTGCGCGGTGCTCGGAGCACGGTGCACGGTGCACAGTGGGCTGTGATGCTGTGACACTGAGACGGACAGCTGCCTGGACGGACACTGTCCGGCTCTATGGATGTTTGAAGCGGTGCAACGACGCTTGGGCGACAGAAAATAATTGAAATTCCAAAATATCTTATTTGGCATTAGGCAGCTGCCTCTGTCTCCGGCTCATTGTTGCTTTTGCCATTTTAGTGAATTTTGGAAAATTCAACTCCAGCAACCTGTCCTAACCCATGGCGACCTACAAAAAACACGTCCGTCCAATGGAAATGCGCGTAATTAAAACGAGCAACAACGACTCGAAACTGGCATTTCAATTAGCTGCGTTTGGAAAATGCTCAAAAACCCAAAACAAAAATCACTTCACTCACTTGACTCGACCCGACTTGCCTCGACTTGAAAGCTAAACGTCGCTTGTCTCTGTCTATCGTTTGTAGCTGTCTCTTTCATTGCATTTGCCTGCTGTCTGCTGTCCCTATCTCATTGTGGGTCTCCATCGTGTTTGCTGTCTCTGTTTTATTTCGCGCTTAGGTCGATGGACACAGTGCTTTTTTTGGGGGAAATGGGGCTGAAGGTAAGGGTATATGGTAGGGGTATGCACTCGTAATGCAGACAGTCGTCAGCTGTGTGTGGCTGTCCATTTGGTGCTTTGCTTTAATTGCAATTTAACAACAAATTGTTTTAGCAGCGAGCCACAAGCAGAGACAGCCCCTGGCCCCAAACACTATCAGTGGGCGAGAGAGTCAAGTGGCTGGCCGCAAATTTGTGCAATTTGTAGTCGACATAAGAGCATGTGAAGGAAAAATTTAATAACAACTTGTAAAGAATGCAGGAAAATCTTTTACAAGAAGGAAACGATTTTGTTTAGAGTTTCTAGCAATAGTTCTAAAAAGAAATTCCCTGAAATCTGTTCAATAAAATATTTTTTTAATGATCTACAAAAAAATGGGGTTGGGACTGACGTCAATCAAAAGCAAACCAAACGAATTAAATTTAATTTTCCGATTCGTTTCTCTTCTTGAACACATTTAACAAATGTAACCGCCATTTTAAGTACGAGTGCCAAAAACATGTTCTTTCTTCTAATTTATATTCAGTGTCGCATTTTGCTTAAGCAGGAAGAACCCAACCAGCAAGTGTTATTCGTAAAAAGCACTTTCCTTTAATTGAACACATCCCATTAACAAATCACTTCAAATAATTCTCCTTCGAGCCACTTCTCTAATTTCACTAAATTATGCATTCAGCCAGTCGGGAAAAATAAAAGTACCAGCAGCCAGGTCATTTGTAAACAACTCTCAATGGATAAACATTGAAGAAAGGAACCGAAGAATAAGGCCATAAAATGGCCAATGGAAAATCGTTTCAGACCATTCGCAGTACGGATGTATACATTACGAACAGACGACTGATTTCTGCTAAATGTCAATCAGTTCCACGACTAAAGGGAAAAGTCTTTATGATGGGCGCTGAGACAGACAGAGACAGAGATCGCTTCAAACTGCCAGAGTTGTAGGCAGTGATGAAAGATACATATCAAGGGATTTATAGCACATCAGTGCAAGATTTTCATATCACTTATTTCAGTAGGATATTGCCTCTCATTGCGTATCTGTCTGGACAACAATGCCTATAGGAACGCACACATTTCAAGGTCGTAGAGTCGTCGTCTAGCTTGGCGCATTTCCATTTATTTTACGCCTATCTTATTTTCGACTTTTTGTTCGTTGCAAAATAAAGACTTTAAACATACTTTTTCTTTTTGGCTCAAGTTCTAATGATTATTTTTAGATAAGTTGTGCACGAAAACAATTTCTGTTCTACGAGTTTCTTGGCCAACCAATAGTACAATGCCAGATACGAAAATAATGCAATCAAAACCGAATTTGTCTAATTAATCATTACATGACTGAGTGGGGCAGGCGGATACGAACACTGTCTATGATTTTCCAATGTTTGGGTGTATAATGTATGTATGATTGATGTACTTATATTCCTTTCATATTCTTTTTGCGGTTGCCACACAGCGGAAAGAAAAATAACAGAAATCCCACGATAGAGAAGACCGCAGAGAAAAAAGCTTCATGACTGGAAAGCCAATGAGTGAGCAAGAGAAATGGTGAAACGATAAAGAGAGAATACTAATTATGCGCGGACAAATGGCAGAACATAGAGAATGGCGAATACCCTAGAAAGTATTTAGATTAAGCTACTAATTGTTCCTCCTATATAAGACTAATTATTCTGCATTTGTAAACATCTGCTATGCATAGCTCTGCCATTTAAATATATCTATAATATGTTATGTTTGTCCCAGTGATTGACAGAATGATTCATCACTGCCCAGCTGCCCTTGGTCACTTCTGCACTTCGACGGGCTCACTTCTTATACTCTTTCACTTTTATTTTCTTGGTTACAGGGTACACACAATCTTTTTGCCAAAATTCATGTTTGTTCTGTGGCAAGCTCTAGGCCAGCCGTCAAAATATGTATTATTTTTCATTTTCGTTGCTTTATGCGATTGGCTTTTAATGCTTTTGCTAGTCCTCTTTTATTTATTTTGCACAATATTTTGTTGATACACGGGCGCCAACTGCATTAAATGTTGCTTGATTGAGACAGTCGGAAATTGCGTCGCAAGTCATGAGCAGAAATATTGCGAAAATTAGTGGCAGATGTAATGAAAATGTATTAATGTACAGTTTTAATCGGTTCCATATTTAAGGAAAATATTATCGTACATTATTTGAAGAGAAAAAACTCGAATGACATTTAGTCTTTTGCAATTTTTAAATTATATTCTTTCTGTTCCATTGCAATGGAACAGTTCTAAATTGATTTGTGTATTCCCTGCACAATTTTCAAATGCAAACGACATGCCTTACCGCCAATTCCCTCATCCTCGGCTTGCTCATCATAATCGCAGACGACCAACAGCGACGACTCGACTCTGGCACTAGCACAGTCACCCACAGCACCACCTACTACTGCACCACCCGTTTCGTACATTTCCATCATTACGGTACTTGCACACTGCTTCCGCTCTATTTGGTTTAATGTGGCCAAAGGCATTCAATTAACAGAGCCATAGTGGGACGAAGAATCCCGACTTTGCGCGAACGAGGGAATTCGATTTTAATTGCCGACTCTTGGGGACATCCTTAATGAGTAGGAATCCTCTGGCAAGAGAGCCCCGTACTGTGGGGACGTTTGATTCGTCACAGATGCACACGCACACAATTTTTGTATGATTGAATCACATCTTTCTTTTTCAATTTGTAATTTTTCGCACACGCGCAGCTCCGAATCTCCGTACAATCCGCTCAAAAATTAAATACGCACTAAGTCAACAACGAGCTGGCGATACAATCGCGCAAACTTCTAAACATAAACTGTTAATGAATTTAATTCAAAATAAAGAGGCACGAGTCGCCTCACAATATCGTCGTTGTTCGTTTGGGATCGTCGTTGTTCGTTGCTCGTCGTATATTTTCTTTGGGGCAGCGGCAGCATTTGCTAATTGTGGCGCTGATTTCACCACATGGTGGATTATGATCGCCACAAGGCGCGAGATCAGACACAGAGAGAAAATTTAATTGAGAAATTAATATCCAACGCCCTCTCGTTTATCAGAATCTACTGCTTTGAAGATTAAGTAATATTTGGATACCTTTGCCAACAAAAAGTGAACTCCTTAATGAGTAGAGATGACACTTTGACTTTTTAATGACATTTTTCTCAAGAAAACCAAGGAAGTTAAATCATTTGACAACAACATTTCAATAAATAATAATATTAATAACGAATAATAAATCCGCCAATCATTCTTCTCAGTGTACGTCATATTCATACTCGTACGTACACATGTGCACAGCATAAATGAACAGCGCGAAAAAAGTGTACAATAAGCAGACCCAAGGCGCGTAATTAAAAAAGAGACACAGACCCAACTCCCACTCTGACGTCAGCATGCGTACAGAAATGAGCAGGAATGAGAGAAAGAGACACGTTCTCAATGAAGAACTGATGATAAAGATACTGCTACTGGGCTGCTGGGATGGTGCATCAATGAGGGTCACTTAATTGCCTTAGCAGGCGGACAATGAGCGAACCACTAGGCGCATGAGCAATATTCAATTAATTTTTGTCATTTCATTTACACTAGCTGTAAGAGAAGGCGTGCCCTAAAAAAATGAAACTGGGATTCAACTTCAGACTGGCTTCAGTCTAATTAATGACCCAATATAAATCAAAATTTAATGCCACAAAATCATAGCCCGACAGAGTGGGGTCACATCCCAGCAGCTGTTGGACGCCCACGCCCAAGTGAAAACACAGCAGAGATCACAATTATATATGGCTTGGCCCGAGCATGGCCCAGTGAACTTGTCAACAAGTGTTAATTGCAAAGCCAACAACATGGGATAGCAGAGAGAGAGAGAGAGAGAGAGAGAGTGAGAGAAACAGACCCCAGACCTCAGACCCAACGTCGCACGTCGTATGTCGCACTGTGCGTAAGTCAATAAAAAACACTTGGCATAGTTTTTGTGCTGGAAATTGCTTGGGTCTTGGTTTGAGTCCGCCGGCTCTATGTCTATGGGTTTTGGGTCTATGGGTGTCCAAGTCCAAGCACGAAGCGTCGCGACAAACTGGCGAAAGAGAAATACGCATTTGGCTTATTGCAGAATATATGTAAAGAGAAATAAAACTATGAAAAAATAGAGATATGAAAAAAGACGACATGAAGGAAGCGTAAAAAAAAGTTATTAAATTTTTCACGCACAAATTTCAAATTATAATCCGTAAATTGGAAGTTTGGGCAGCGAAGCGAATTTTTGAACATTTTGTGCAAAATTATGAAATTATAATTATTTTAATAGCATAATTTGATGCGGGATTTGGTAGAGATCCCACAGACTGTAACATATTAAAATTGTTCAAATAGCACATAGGAAATATTGAGAGCACAGAAAAGGTGTAACTAATTCCACACCTATAATTGAATGAAGAAATAGTAATTAGGGGTGGAGCTGAGGATATCATTTTTGGTACACTCTACAGGTGTTCATGACAGATGTTTTCGAACGAGCCCAGCTTAGCCCAGAGCCCTAATGTATGGAAACTTCCTCCCGTGGATAATAAAAAGCCTATTAAGATGCATATCAAAACTGTTGCTAAACTCAGGTTATCAAAATCTCATTAAATCAACATAAAACTCTTACTGAACTATAATTTTGTATCTTCTCCCATAGATCAACCCATTTCCATTAGAAAACTGTACCAAAACGCCTCAATCCCTTTTTGTTCTCTTAAGCCGATTGGAAATCGATTAGTGTTAGCCATAAATATTTTATGGCTCGACCTTAATTATGGGGTTTGCCAATGAAAAAGAAAACAAGTTCAATGCGGCTTATCTTTGCATTTGGCCTGGAAATGGATTGCGCATACGCCTCGTCTTGGCCGCTTGACAATTTGGCCCGGAGCCAAGGCACATCTTGATTACTGGAAGGCATTGATCAATCAATTTGCAGTGCTGCCCAGCGGTGTATGTTCTCTGGCGGAGCCGCCGCTGCAGATGCAGCTGCTGCTGGCAACAATTGGTTGTGCTCTGCTGCACAGAAGCCGCCACTTGGACTTGGACTTGGCTGCACAGAGCGCAAACGCTATTGTTGCTGCCTACCTCTACTTGTTGTAGAGGCTCTCTGGCGTTGCCTCTACCTCTTGTTGGCCTGGCCTGTGTTGCACAGCCTCCATCGTGCTGCCACTTGTGACGCTGCTGCTGTGGTGCCGTTACGAGGTCTGCACTTGACTCCATTAGAGCCGAATCAGCCGGCTGCCTGGGTCTGTAGGAATGTGTGGTCACAGTTTGTTTGCGCCAAAAACGCAACAGTACCGTTAATGAACGCCGCACAGCTATGATTTAATTGTCTTCGGTATTTCACATTCCGTTCCCCTCCACATTTTCGATTTATTAATTCATTTTGTGCGAGCAGAGATTTATTAGTCAATCGTTTGCGGTGAATTTGGAAAGCATTAAGTGAATTTTTATCACTTGGTTCCACTTGAGAAATGCCTAAAAAGCGAAATGAATCGAAACAGCCAGCTGCACAGTTTTGACAGCACTGTAAACAAGCAGTGTATAACAGTTTGATAAAGCAGAGCAAAATTCCTCAAAATCTCTCACTGCGCCTGCGTTCTCGTCCTGTGACTGTCATATCTCATACACAATGAGTGTCAGTGTGTCAAATGTCCCACATAATACGCACACACACTCTCTCAAACACAAATGGCAGGGGAAAAAGTACATTATGCAATTTTTATGCTCTTGCAAGGAGAGTGATGTATGCGAATGAAAGTTTGTAACGATGATGGGGAAGTTGACAAAAGGTTCTAAATTCTAAATTTAACTAATCTGTGGTCAGTTCTTTCATCGGAACTGTTTAATATTTTCAAAAATATTTCATAAGGAGCTCTAGCAGTTATCAATCTAGAACTCTGAAAGAGTATATTTAGCTTCGACTACAGAGCCTGCCATGCCTCTTTTATGCTGAGGCGCGAGAGGGAGAGAGAGAGAAAGTGAGTGAGAAAGTGTTGTTTCTTTTGACATAACTGTTGTTGGGGTAGCTATGAAGATGAGTCATCGTCATCATTGTCCGTATGCTTTTGCCACTGACGTCGGGGTAGTTAGTCATCCAAAAGCAACTTGAGACTCTGTGCAGGAACCTTAGGAGACCAGACAAAAACTTTTGCAAGAATTATTTTCTAAAAAATCGATATTGGTCCAAAGCAGCAGAAGCACAGAAGAGGAGATACCAAGCAGACCATAAGGTTTGTGGCTGCCACGTATTCTTGTTGCGCCTATGCGTTGCGGGGCATGCGCACTTGATGGCCAAATGTTTTCGTGTAAAAGTGTTAAGAACCATAAATATTGAATGAGCCACAAAGTGGCCGCTAGGCTGCCCATCAGTTAAGGAATCTGGCAAAACGATGCTGCAGAAATCGGAGCATCAATCGAGGTTTCTAATGCTCTATGAGATAGGAATTCAAATTGGGGACAATGGATAGAGGCATCGTGCCTGGGAATGGGAAGTTTAAGTATTATTTTTATAAAAGGTTAGTTCTTGTGATATTTGAGGACATCTGAACACATTTGTATGCCCAAACAAACCAATAAAGCACTTCCAACTCCCCAACTTCACTAATTCAAGCTGCCGCAGAAGAAATCAAAGCCAAGCGACTTGAGGCCCTTAATTTATCAAATGTCTCAATTACAGCTCTCAACATTTGTCCAATCATGTATTTTTCCAAGCGATGACAAGCCTGTGGTGACCCAACATACACACAAGCCAAATAAATGACTTGCCGAATGAAACATTGTAGAAACTCCAGCAATTAAATATTATTTTTTATTTTCCTGTGGTTTATTTTTAGCATTTAGCTGCTAAACCAAAACAAAATTTCATAATTAAGCTGAGATAATGGAATGGCAGCCAAGACATACGAAAATCGTATTTGCAACACTTAGCGCTAAAGTCCCAAGAAATAAGCGACAGCCAAAGAAGAGAGAACAAAAGTTGATGTCTGGAAAACTTGTAACGCCCCGTTTGGCAATGGAAAGAATAGATTTTCTATACCCTACAAAGGGAGATTGCCGGCGGGAGATGGGTATCTGCAGAGGAGCGATGCCGATGCCGTTAGACATGTTTGTGTTGCTTTTTGGGTTGTGGGTCATGCCTAAGCAATTTTCAAATTATACAAGAGTCGGTGGGTCTCCGTTGAATTGGGTTGCCCAATTCAGATCTCTGGTCTCATCTTTCACTCTTGTTAACCAAATAGCCGCCGGCCAGACCCAAACAATCTCATTGTTCTCTGAATCACAAAAACTAACTTCAAATGGGTCACAGCCGCTGGTTGAGGAGATATCCAACCATGGCAATTATCAATTGGCAGTGTCCCTTAGTGGAAATTGATTTTTTTTTTCATTCATGTGACACTCACCGGCATCGTCGCCACTTCGTTTCTTATCGGAGAGCAGGGATTTTTGTTTTCGTGGCATCCGAAAGGAGTTCCAGAGAAATGCACTGCTGGCAGCGGATGAGGACGACGAGGAAGAGGCGGAGTTCTTCTTACTGAACGAACGATACATATCTATGTCATTGGGTGTCGTTGAGGATGCTCCCGAGGCAATCATGGACTTGGTGGTCGGTATCCTTGTGGCTGGCATTAGTTTGCTGGCTTTTCCCACATTCATGTTGATGTTGTTGTTCTGGCTGCTGCTGTTGTTGTTGAAGAGCTTTTTGATGCCACTGCCAGCGCCTCCTCCTCCTCCCACTCCTGAGGCAGCAGCTGCTGCTGCCCCGCCACAGCCTATGCCCGCATAGATTTTCCCGTATTTCACATCGTTCGGATAATCCTTGTAGCTATACTTCTTGGCCTGCAGATTCTTATGATTTTTCAACATTTGTTGAAACTCTTTCACATCGACAGCCGTTGGCAACGAATACGTGGAATCGGACGCGGTTTTAGTCGCATTCAGACTTTGCGTCGAACCGTAGAACACTGAACAGTACTCGTTGATGCCCATTTTTGGGGCATGCGCGCACTCAAGCAGCGCAATTCTCTGCCTAGCCACTGGACCGCCCAATGCTTGTCCAACTGTAAAAGCGTTATACGAGGGAGCTTGAGACACCCCAAAACCAACAACGATAGAAAAGAAAACACCACAACGGTCCCGCACACGTCTGTTTGTTTGAAAGTTCAGCGCGCGACTAACGTCTGGGCCCCCAAGCCGCAAGCAACAAATGGTGGCTAGGCGGCCGGCACCGGCACCGGCTTCAACTTCAATCGCGACTTCAACTGCGACTTTATTCGCGACTGCGGCTTAAACAGCAACTGCGACACACGAAAACCACATAAAGCAATTCGAAAAACGCCAGACTTACATAAAGTGAAATGCAAAATGGACATCAAAGAAATTGTATACGCCAAATGGATGAGAGGGGATGCCAGGCAAAGATAGATTGATGCAGAAAGAGCATGCTTTTGTCTGGTCAAAACAGTATTTTAAAACATATGTTGAGCTACTTCAAATCACGCCGAAAAACAGTCAAAGATTTATCATTTTAATTTAAAGAACTCACTAAATGCGCCTCGATTAATAGTTAATTTCGCATTAAAGAAATGTAGATGACGGTAGAAAATAATTGAAAAAGTCAAATCAAGACTAATTCCGAATCATAATTTTAATTTGAAATATTTTAGATTGAATCATAGATACACATAAAGAATCCTTTGCAAAGAATTCAAATGCAAAGTTAAATAAATCATAATTCAAATAAAATTATACTCTTTAGACCAATTCTTTTATGTCAATTATCCCTTTCCCCAAAGTTGAATATGACACTTGAAAAGAAAAGTTTGCTGCACATCGTTGTAATTATGGACTTTGGCAACAAAAAATTGTCTCCGTGACTTTCGCGTCACACTTGGCCAACAGCAAAAGTAGTTTTTCGTTTTGGCCTGCCTATTGACTGGCTGTCATATGAGCGTATGCAAAATAAGTATATAATAAAGAAAACGTTGAGTCTGATTACCTGTAGAGACAGACAAAGACAAAGAACAATGAGCAAAGCAGCCACAGCTCATTAAAAGGCACGCTCCACTTAGAGAACCTCTGCGGCTATTAACCTTATCAAGTTTGTGCAGATTAAACCTGGATAATTATGGCATTTTTTATTGAATAGAATATGCAACAAAAAACACAACCAAGAAACCTGACCCCAATTCGTGAAATCCAACATAAACCCAATTAACTCCCACAAAAAGATATCCATCAATTATATGATTCGCAATTGATTAAACAAATTTTCTTGGGCCACCAAATGAATTGAAAGCATTAATGGAGCTGCGTGTGCCGGATATTGAGGGTAATGCAAAAATCGAAAGTTTTAGATTAATACGAATCCGGGGACTTACATAAGTAAGCCGCAGGCAATTGTAGAAAGCTACTTTTATTTCCCTCTACTTCAATTACATTACAGACAATTTTCCGAATTTATTTGAATATCTTAAATAAAAATGAGTACACCCAAAAAAATCCAATACAAAAAATATTCATAATTACCAGAAAACGAAATTCTCACGCTAGAAAATAAGTGTATTCAGACACGAAATTACACAAGCCCTAAGAGCCTCGGTTTTGGGCCCAGAGATCTTAACAATTTATGCAATATTTGGCTATGGTTTTAGCCAACTTTTGTGTGCAAATAAGCCCACAGCAGGGAGAGGAAATCTTCGGCTTGCATAAATTGTTCATGCGAATTAGGTTTGTGAAATATTTGCTGACAGTTCAATAACGTTTTTTTTTTCCTGTATCTCACACTTAAATATTACAAAAGTATGTTAATGTGTTTTAGACGTTTCGCTTTGGTTTAATTAAGCGAGAATTTATTGCGAGGATAGGTTCTATGAATGAGGATGATTGATTGCTATGGGAAACATTTAGAGCAAAGGGAATTCTTACTAAAGATAAAAGACAATTCCATAGAAAGCAACTTAATTCGTATATCTCGAACACCTTCAAAGCATTTCCACCGACCACCAACGACGACAGATAGCTAGACACTCAAGCAATGGTTTTTTATAAATCTTTAGGCCTGCAACAAGCAATACCTGTGTGGGCCCAAAATGAGTTGCAAAGTTATTGCAATTGTAAATGGAAACGATCATTATATACTCGATACCCATTGTAGTAATGACTTGATGTACGACTACGTTTGGATTGTTTTGTCGATTTTCTGTGGGGGGTTGTGCTTTGGTTACGCATGGCAGATACCCGCAAAAGAAAAGTAAAAGTCTTTTCGGTGCAAAAATAATGGAAATGTGCGTGTTGGTGTTTGATTTCTTGCGGAGCCGAGCTCTGGGAGAGGCGGCCATTAACTTTTTTTGCAGTTCGATCGGGAAGTTAATAATATGCAATGGGAAAATGCAAAGCATTTGATAGATTATGATGATACGATGACATTTTCAATTGCTTCTACAATGACAGCCAACTATCGAAAATTACAAACACACTCAAGAAAAAAAGAGATTTGTCAATTAATTGAATTGAGAAAAAGCGTGAAAAGCGGCCATTAAGAGGAGCGAAGCCCACACGCTTCCACTGACGACAGCGAAATCAATGAACTTGATGTGTGTAGGCCATAAATTAGAGTGAAAACAGGCCGTCAGATAATGGGCTGGCGGGCCACGGCAAACACACACAACCAATACAAATAATACAAAATAAACCACATAGACACACACACACCCCAGCGAAAAAAAAAGAGTTTGCGTGCTTTTCAAAGATTTTATTTTTAAATACCCTTAAGAAATGAATGGGGATGGGTGCTAAGCGAGGAGGCGTAAAGTCAGACACCAGACACACCGTAGCACCAGATAGATTAGATTGCCACAGGGTAGCATGGCATTCAACACTAGCTTTAACAATCAAACAAGAGTATTCAATATTCGTTGACATAGAAACCGCACTTTCCCACAACTTTTTCGCATGCGGGCCCCTACAATCGCGCACAATCAAAACTAAATGACAACTTAATTGATCGACTCCCCCCAAATGGTTGGTGTGAAAGCAATAAATAAAATTTGATAAAATAGTCAGAGAAACATTTGTACACACACTCGAACGCAGTCGTAGAGAGCTCTAAGAAAGTGGTTTGAGCATGCTTTTAGGTTCCCACAAAAAGTGAGGATGGCAGTCACTCACTCGCATTAAAACATTTAACAAGCAATTTAACTTGAAATAAGCCAAAACATTGCAGTGGTTGGCAAAGGGGCGTAGAGCGGACGGTGGGGCAATGCACACCAACGCCCAGAATAAAAAAAAAGCGAGGCAAGAACAGCAGCAATAGCAGCACCAACTCGTTGAACATCAAAGCAAATTTCGTTAATGCGGCAACGCGTAGCGGCATAAACAAGCAGTGACATTTGTGGGTAGACCCAGAGGGAGGCGTCAAACAGAGGGTACTGCTTGTGCGTGTGGGGCATTATGTAGAACCACTTGCCATCTAGTGTGGGGGTCATGCTCACGATTATATAAGCACCAGAGGGGCAACAACATGAGCGCGAGATCATTGTAAGAGTGAGGCAAGAAGTTGGCACGTTGCTGGCTAATTTACTGGCTACTCAACAACTGAGTTAATGCTACGATCGTGGGATACCAGGGATTTCTAAGTCTTTAATAAACTAATATGCTAAAACAATATGACGAAACACGAGACCCATAAAAAATAATCACCACATATTAATGACACTCAGACCATCCCCAATGGAATATCAATGTACACACAGACTCGCACATAAATATTGTGCACATCAACCCACTGAAATATTGTTACTTTTCCATTTAAAAACTATGCGAGGCACTCGAACAGGTGTCGAAACAGGGCCAACAGTGTGGAGATAGACAGACATGTGGCTCAGGCATATTATCCCCAAATGGCTAATTAGCTGCATTAATATAAATTACAAAAGTTGCTCAACTCTTAAGCCCTAAACTTTGCCAGTCGAAAACTGTCCCCAGGAGTCCATTTTGCAATTGCCAGAAAAAGTTTTTTTTTTTCCAAGTCCATTGTGACGGGCTTTTGAAGTCACAAATTTACGGCAAACAATGGGGTACGAAAAAAATTAATTCGATTGGTAACGAAATTATTTTGGACTTGAATTTCGTATGCTTTCACTTTGTTCGACCACGCCACAAAAAAGTACACCCAGAAAAAGGGAAATAGGAAACAAATAATGGGGTTACAATCGATTGGAAGTGCTCCAATTTTGATTTGCCATCGTTGCTACTATAATTATTATGTTCGACCTTTTGACACTTACCTTCGGAAATTTTAACAATTGGGGAGCTCTTAACACATGCAATTTTAAGTTTAGCTTGCGGCGATTGCTGTTTGATTTGTGTTGCAGTTGGACTTGCAGACTTTGTGGCAGCGCCCTTGGTGTTGTTACTAATACTCGCTGAAGCCGGGGTTGCTGCTGTTGATGTTCCATTTAAGCGTTTTTCTGGAATAAGTAAACAAACAAATCGAATACATTTTCTTGTTTCAGCCAGGGTAAATGGATAAAAAAGATGTTGCATGCCTTTAGGCAGCTGACAAAAATTGATAAGACCAAAAATATGTTAACTTACTGCCTGCTGGGGATATAAAGTTTATCCAACTATTTTTTGACTCAATGCATTTATCAGATTTATTGCGGCGCAAAACCCTTCGAAATATAGCTACGAAACCCATGATTTATATGTGATTTTTTTTATTTTAGAACATCAACCGAGCCAAGAACAAGAATGGAACAAGTTGAAGGTCCAGTAAGGCTATGGAAGTACACAGTTGAGGAGAACGCCAAACATGAGAATTTTGTAATGCTTTTAAAACTACATTTACATTTTTTGAGTGCCGAATGAACTCACACGTCTAAAATGTATTTCATGGCATGCTGAAGGAACAAACTGATAATATTCCAAGCAAGAAATTTCTGGTTTCAGGCTATCAATGCACTTGAGCCGGCAAATGGCAGGGAGCGCAGCAAAAGAACCAAGCGCGAGTTTTTGCGAGCCACAGCCCGATTCAGATTCCGCGTTACAGGCAACAGCATGTCATAATTTGACCAAATTAATGAAATCAAAAGAAAACCAGTTTCCGTTTTCAGCGTGCAACGTAAGGTGCAACCAAGGAGGAATGCATGCTAAAAACAGAAACACCTGTTTCTGGTCCAGATTAAGTGTCTCAGCATGGCAAGCAGTCGAAAAGCAGTGCTTATAGGCAGTTCGAACTGATTGTTACTGGTGGTCAGGCGAATAGTGGTTTACTCTTTCAAATCTAATTATAATATATTTACACATATGTCTCCGTCGAAACGGATTCAGGATTGCTTGAATAATTATCATAAAACAATACAGGTTCGCTTTAATAATTTGCATTACAATGAGGGCACTTTTGCACAAGTTAAGCGACAAGTGCCTGAACCTGATTTGCAGTGTTAAAGCAGTGCTCGTATTCAAGCAGTACTCAAATGTTGCCAAAGAGAGCTTTAATGTTGCCAGAGTGTATCCAAGCAGTCTGTCTCTAGCTGAAATGCTGCCAAGCGATCTCTCTCTTAATCTTAAGTGACTTTGATTTCTCTTTGTTCTGTCAACTGTTCAGCTCTCTCTTTTTGTATCTTGTACCTCTAGCTCTCAGACGGTACAGATACAGATACAGGTTTCTTTGAACAATTAGCATAATTTGCTGCTTTTGTTTTCTTTTGCTGCTGCACACAACTTGCTTTTGTCCGCTGGCCAAAGCTGACCTCATGGATTGTCCCGGTACCCGTCTTGGACATCCACCCAGTACTCGTATATTGTTTTAGGTAATTTGTGCTCGTGCCTGGAACTGAGGAGGAGCTTTATTTCAATGCTAACCGCAAAAACAAGCCAGCGCCAGAAGCCATAAATGGCTAGTACAAGTCTAGGCGGCAAAAACTACCAACTACACAACAATGAGAGTTGTTCGAGAACGTCAACGAGTGTATGTGCCCATGCCCATGCCGAAAAAAGAGTTTACAATGCCACGAATGCCAATGTCACAGACTGGGCTCTAAAAAACACAACTAAAAACAACCCAACGATCAAGAATCGGAAGGCAGGTTCAATGTCAGAGATCTTCAACAGTAACGAGCTCTAATCGAGTAACGATTTTGCTTTCGTTTAAGAAACTTAAACACGCGTGGGGCATCGGTAAGCAATTACCATGTAAAGTAACCGGATCTCACAGATTAATCTGTTCCCGAACGCAGTCTTCAAGTGCGTGGGCCACTAAGTATCTCAGCGATAAAAGAGGTGAGAAAATGCCGACGATTCAATCGATCTTGCAAAATTATGCCAATGAACATATCGCTTTTATTTTGTTGCCAACTTGATGAGAGTAAGCGCCAGGTAGACGTGTGGGTTGGTCAACAGCAAAAGACTGTGTGTAGGTTTATTTCAGGCACGTTTGCCCCATAGAGGTGTCCATCGAATACTGAAGAGTGCTGCGATTATGTGATCAAAAGCGAGCAACCTGCGTGCAATTAGCGGGAATTACTTTTCTTTATGGGAGTGCTGGTTACTTCTGGTTGGGAGATGGGAGGTACAATGAACCCGGGAAAGATCAAACAATAGAACCCCCTGTTATCTGTTCACCTAGTTGCTTATGACAGTTTCGAAGTTGTGGAACTTTTCTATAGCACGTATGGGAAGCATGTCTACCTCAAAATAGATTTAACTTCGTTCGTAAAACGATTTCTGGAAGATCTTCGCATGCAAGCATCGGTGGTTCAGTGGTAGAATGCTCGCCTGCCACGCGGGCGGCCCGGGTTCGATTCCCGGCCGATGCAAAATAGTTTTTTGTTCCTTTTTGTAATTTGATATTTTACAATAAACATGCTTTTCTTTTGTTATAAAGACGATGATATGTCTTCTCTTTGGAGAGTACTACTATATTGAACTGTATTGATCTAATAAAGGAACTCTATGCTTAGCGAGGAGGAACGTTCTGAGTCGCGTTTAAGCGCGTCATTACTTCTATACCAGTGTATACCACCTGGAATTTAGTTCATTTAGAGTGCAGAATTTAAATACTCTAGATAATTTTGTTTAAAATATTTTGGAATTTTAATATATATTCTAGCATCGGTGGTTCAATGGTAGAATGCCCGCCTCCCACGCGAGTGATCCGGGTTCGATTCCCGGCCGATGCAAACAATATTTTTGTTAATCTTTTTTTTTAAAGTTTGCTTATACATTAGTCTGACATATAACCTTTATTTCCACACAATTTTTAAAACTTATAAAATCCCTTCGAAGTGTCTCTGACAAATACCTGCTTTTCTAAGCTTTTCCTTTATGTTACCTCTACTAATTCCGGTTATGCTTGCCCCTTACAAGTCTTCTTCAGAGATAATGGCAAATTGTCCGGGTCGAGTGGAAAATTTTGGTTGTTTTTCGCACAAGCATCGGTGGTTCAGTGGTAGAATGCTCGCCTGCCACGCGGGCGGCCCGGGTTCGATTCCCGGCCGATGCATATACACTTTTTTGATCCATTTTGATAAATCTCTCAAGTCTTTAATTGCATGAAATTGCATGTTGGCTGAATAAATCTTAATTAGTGGAAAAAATGCCAGCCGCCTCGAGGGTGAGCCAAGAGAGTCTGCGCATTTGAATATGCAAAACACGTTTCAGCTTCGTTTTTTATTCGCTTTTGTGTTTTCCCCGCGATGTGAAAATAACTTGATAAGCATGCGCATGCGAATACTACATGCGGAGCTCTGCATTCACTTGAGATCAGTGATCGGGGAAAGGGAGACGAAAGCTAATTTTAAATAAGACTCTTTCGCATAAAAATAGAATTGGCAGAGGCTGGGCCCTACTTAGGGAATGCTGCGACAGCGATCACGAAGGAGGAGGCAGGCACTCTCTTAACGACTTCCAACTCTGCGACATTTCGAGCAATTTAACTGCGCTGCCTTGGAGGGGCGGCCACACAATGAATTTCCCTATTAAAGCTAATTTATGCAAAGTTGCAAACATTCGCTCACGACTCTGTAAACAAAGTAATAAAACTTGTAGCTAAAAAAACGAACAAAAAAGTCAGATGCATCGGCCGGGAATCGAACCCGGGCCGCCCGCGTGGCAGGCGAGCATTCTACCACTGAACCACCGATGCTTGTGGCAGTTCCAGGGCGTATAGTATATATTAATGTAGGAGCCACAGTGGTTGCGTGGATCAAGCATAAATATCTGCACTTATGTATGCATGTTTTCCGTATTCGTTTGGCCCACTTTCGTTGTTGAAATGTATGAATGGGGTCACGGAATTTCTATTATAGAAAATTCCAAATATGTATAATAAATCAGATAATGGAGTTAGGCCATTGGAACATTATTATTAATTGAACATGTGGCAATAATGAAGATGTACATTTCAGAGCATCTTCTAGCTTCTGATTGACATGAAGAGTTCCTCATCATCTCTTTGAAAAATAAATCATTTGAAGAGTCTTTAGAATGTTGGATTGGCGTAAGAAGAATAACATATGTTCATGCATACATTTTTAAATATATGTAATGTAATACATACAGGTACCCAAAAGCATACATACAATAAACTACAGTTATTAAAACATGTGCCAATGGAATGTTTTCGCAAATATAGTTAGGAACAAAGAGAGAACTATACACTTGACATTTTTCCAAGAGTTCTTTTTTGTCTCTTTCATCAGTAAGTATTTCAAAACAATTTATCATTATCATATTTTTCTCATCAGAACTATGATTAATTATGCGACAGACATATACGCACAAGTCAATTAGTACTGAAAAATTCTTAGCAAAAAAAAAAGAAATATTTACATGTGCATGTGTGTACGAGTATGTATGTATATGTTTTAGCTGTAGCAAAACAAAGACATTGAAGCCCCACTGGTTCACTCCGAAGAACTCTTCAGATCATCTCTGCAAGAACTTCAATAATAAATCTACAGCATTCGCACATCTGGCCCAGTGAAATCATTACCTCAGTCTTGTCAGTTGCCAGGATGAGTCACTGGAATGAGTCAACGATGCCAAATTTGTGCACAATTTCCAGCACATTTCGCACAGATTACCTCTGGAGCTGAGGCTTGCGGGACATGCTGCGTGGCGGACACCTCGGCAGCTGGCAGCTGTCCCATGCCCCATTCTCAGATTTTCCGGCTTTTCCTTACGGTTAACTGTGGGAATCGAGAGCTAAAGTGTTTTCCTCTCTTGCCAGCTGCGCGAGTAGCGGACACTGAGATCTAAGACACGCCCTAAATTGAAATATAGCGGGCTCATGCCGGTCTGGACACGACACATTGATAGGGTGAGGCGGGCTCACTCTGGCCCTGCCATTTCAGCAAACTCATCGAGCGCAACCAGTTGAGCATCTCACCTGAGCAATGAATTCGCATATAACTCTTCCTAGAGCTGGAGAGGTGGGCCAGACAGAAGGCGATTCCACACAAAAGTTGACACAGTTCAAGTGGGATTTCACAGAAGCTGCAAAAAGACTTTGACAGGTGACGACTGTGAGAGTCCAGAGAGGGCCTGAGCTTTGATGGCAGGTTTAATGGCAGATGTTAGCTACAATTCATTCTTTAAGAGTCAAACCCAGTTTACAATAATGTGGGAAAACCTAATGACTGCGTATTTTCTACGAAAATATTCTTAACGTACTTGAAAGTACAATTTATTATTGCTTTTCCATATTAAAACTTTAAATTTCCTACTTCAAAGACTAAGGGAAAGAACATTCTTGTGGCACAGTCTTCTGAAAGGAAATCTTCCTTTCACATCTCTCTCGGAAGAAAAAGTGTAGCTAAGTTTTATTCATTCATTCTTTAGCATTCAATGTACATGGTATAATGGGGTCAAAGAAGATTCATCTGACTAAATCTATGGGTAATAATATATTTATGCCAGCAATCAATGAAAAGCAATCTAAAAGTGCCTACCACGTTGCAGAATATATGACCATATCTATTACTCGTTCATAATTTACATTTTTTATGGGAAGTATTGAAATTGTTCACTTACGTATCGATGTAGGCGTGGTCGTTGCAGATGATTTGCTGCGTGTGGATTGTCCCTTGGCGGTCTGTTGGGTCTTTGGCGGCGGGCCCAGATCGGTTGGCGATATGCTCAGATTGCGCACATCACGCTTTTTGGCAGCTCCTGCAAATGACAAACGACATGGGGAGACGGGTGTGAACAAAAAATGCCAAGTAAAATACTTTTGTGTCTCTGCAAGCAATCAATATGTGTATGATGATGATGTATAATTTATGCGGGAACACGTTGCCAGACAACGCGAGGCTTTGAAGTGTTTTTGTCTTGGTGTTTTTCTGTGGATTTTGTTAGGTTGGGTTGAAAGGAGAGTTATGTGCTCGTACTCGTAGTCCCCCCAGAAACAACACACTCTTCAAATTTCATAAATTGTTTTCCTCTTCCCAGCTGGGGGTCCTTGCCCCTGTTTTGGGGCTATTTGCATTTACAATGTTTTGTGGATTAAAACAAAGCGTTTCCATAATTGAAGTGTCTGCACCCCAAACCCCCTTGCTCACTGCATGGAGACCATGATAAAACTTGTTGGATAAACATGCATGAAAAAAAAGGGTGAAATTATATTATGCGAGTGCATGAATCTATTAAGTTGCTACTCGGTGGTGGGAGACTGAGTTCCAGATGAGAGCAGAGCCCTGGGCTCTGTTTATTGAGTTTTAAAGTGCACTTAAGTTTTCGAAAGAATGAATGAAGGAATCGTTATGATTTTTAGATGGGGGAAATAGAAAACTAAGGAACACTCCACTCTAATCAAGCCACTTTCTTGCCTCTGCAAAAGAGCTCTCGAGCCTTAGCTAATTGTACAAAGAAATGAAGTACATATAATTGTGAATTCCTGGTATACTTTTATGAATGAAAGCAAACGAATGATTTGATTTGTTGTAACTATGATCCATCAAACTTAAATTACTTTTCCACAATCATATCATATTTTATTGGTAAGTATCGTGTCTCCTCACCACAATAATCAACTTTGATTCAAGTTCACGCCGGGTTCCCCCCTTAACGAGGTTTCATTGTTGGGCCTCAACTCAATGAATGGCCCCAGCCATAGGCACAGACCTCGCACTTGTTAGACATAATTTGTAGCTGCTCTGGGGCACAACCAGGAGCGGCAATCAGCCGTGCTAAAGCCAACAGAAATGCATTTCCTCAGCAGAAGCAGCTGCAGCAGCAGCAGCAGGGAAAACCTAATAAATTTTATTTTTAGCTGTCGGCTAATTGTGCTGGACATGGACACTGGGAAAACAGGGAAAAAAAAGTTGCACGCCCAGCTTAGGCCGAATGGAAAACTTTTATCTGCCGCTGTGAAAACCAAAGCGCATTGCGCCGAGTCACGTAATCCTTATGGGGCTTTTATCAGCAACGATAAGCCATACCACAGCCAGCAGACAGCATGTGGCATGCCAAATAGTTTTACAGTGGCGGAAAGGACAAACTTTACCAGCGCTAAATGGAAATTTGCGGATCTCCTGTTGGTTATAGTCCATTTTTTTAGTACATTTGCAATTTAAATGTGGAGATTAAATGAAAGTGTCTTTTGCAGAATTTTAAGTAATTATTTTTAACCAGGAACACATTGTAAAGGGCTTTACGATTCAACGTTCTATGTTTGTCCTCAGCTGAATGTTAAAGAAAATCCATTGATAATTTTGTATCCCTTTAATTCCCTTTTCATTTACTCTGAGTGGCATTGAAGTCTTTTATAAATTAAACCACTTTAACCGTTTTTACCCGCCATGTGGGCTTATTTCATTACACCCCAGTCAAATCGGATTAGCATTTACCCATACATGGGTGTACGTAGCTCCCCTGATACCCTGCCGCCGTCACTTACCTTTCGTCTGGGCTTTGGTGGAACGCTTCCCAAAGCTGCCAAAGCGCTCCCGCTCAATCATCTGTGAGTGGATGTAGCGCTCGGAATAGGAGCGCGACAGTTTCTCCTTCGAGCTGTGTGCACCCATTTTTTCTGCGGCACGTAAGAGTTTTCCTCTCGAGTGTGTGTGCGTATTATATGCGGAGTATTGTCTGATCGATATCACGATTTGAGATTTCACTTTCACAGGCTCTCGAATGCATCAACGATTGTCGGCGGTGGCGGAGCAGACGGAAACGGAGACAGGGACGAAGGCTACACCCGCGCACAATCTCCAGACGTTGGCGATGGCGGTAGATTTAATTTGATGTTGCCGTTGACAATTGCCGCTTGAATGCATTTTGTGTAGATTTTTTTTTGCTTTACTATATATTTTCCTTTACATTTTTCTTTTTTGCAAAACAATTTATGCTCTGAGATTAACGCAAGGTTGACATTTTGAATGGTTGAAGTTTAAGTTAGGCAAAGTATTTTCCTTTTGTGTGGACTGCAGTTGACATTGAATGGATTTATAATGGTTAGATTTAATTGCCATTCACTTGGGGGACCATTAACCGATTCAATTAGCCGCCTCATTAAACTGACTTCCCTCCTGTACATTTTGGACTGTGCACCCCACTCTAGTGACTGCAGACAGACTCTTTTCCCACCCACAACTGCAGTTGTGGCTTTTAATTAAATTATTTTAATGGCGCCCAACATCCATGGGATGCTCTGCTTCATTTTGTATGGCATTTTTCACATGCTAAACGCAGGCGGGCATTCGGAGAATGTTTTTATGGTGCCAACAACCTAGACACACAAATCAGAAATAGCCAAAACACTCTACACGCCTGCCATAAAAATCATTTTGTATTTAATTGAGCATGAGTCCCAGATCAGTTGTGTGCAAAACTAAATGTTGGATTAACTGCCGGCTGAATTTCGCAACGAGAATGATAAATGGCCTGCGAGAAGACACTTGTGCGACGACAAAGCGACCTCAATTTTCGATGCCGCGGGACCAAAACGCAAAAGAAATATTGTATCTGAGTGGAGCAGGTGCATGGCATGGTGCTTTGGAAACAATTGCAACACAATCCATATAAATCTTCAAGTGAGCGGAGAACAAGTGCCACCAGGGAGTGATGCTCCACCCCACTCCTCTTTCTTTGGATGGGAGCCGCTGACAGGTTTGAATGTCATCATAACTTAACAAAAGCAAGCCATAATGAAACCTGAAACGAAATGAGCTGACAAATTGCACGCCATGATTTGTGGCCCAGCATTTGAATGTGGAACACTACCTCGTTCGAAAAAGAGCCACACATTTCCCAGTGGGCTGGAAAAAGGCAGCAGAAATATATTCCCTGGCTCAGTGGGGCTGCAGTGAAGTAATGGTGTTTTTTGTTGGATATGAATAATTAGTGGTTAACGAATAAATCAAATTCAGTGTTGCATCAGACTTTGGGTTAACAGAGAATGTAACAGTGGAAAAGAGCTACTGTGAAAACTACTCGGGAAACCTACAGTAGGTTTAAGGATTTCTCTCGACTGATCGTCTGGCAACAGCAATCCCAACGTTAATGGATGGACAGGTAAACCAGTAAAGATCATCGCCCCAGTATCCAAGCATCTATCAGAAGCATGGAGAGTCTGGGGAGTACGGGGTATAAATATCGCAGTGTGTTGTTCCGTTTGGCAGACGAAGCGCAACCTCAATGCTATGAATAGCAGCGACGGCCTCTTTAGTCACCGCATGTCAGAGCCATTGGGACAGTCGGAACAGTTGGGATAGTCGGGACAGTCCGGGCCAGGCAGTCTGTCAGGCCTGGCAGCCCCTGCAAATGTCAGACGACCAGGCGAACTATAATTAGCCCCCAAACTGAAACACGAAAAGGTGTCAAATGTTTGGCTGTGCAGAGAGTGCAGCGAGATATCTTAGATTTTATTGTTTCGTTGGCTCTAATTTAGGGCCCAGTCAAATGGAGGACTTGGAGTGCATAATTCACACGACTGAGCACGAACGAGATTCAATACCAAATGTCAGACCTCGAATGCCGGAAGTTCTCCCGAATGCCCGACATCTTTTGAAACGGAAGTGGGGGATATACGAGTATGCATGTAACTCAAGGGCAACTTGATGAACTTTTGCTGGAACTCTGCGCCTGGCAGCGCAGCCCGATGATCCGAAAGTTGAGGAGGCAATTGCTGCGGGCTCCATTTAATTTAATATGCAAAAATTGAATTTGACTTTCAATTAAAAGTTGGCCTCTGCTGCCGCGTGGGCGTGGCGTGTGTACATTTTTCATTGGAAAGCTCTCTCTCTGCTTCACTCTGTCTCTGCGTTCAGGTGGGTGAAAAGCAGCGGAAGCTGCAAAAGCAATTAATCGAAAGAGACAGTGCCCAAAGGAACTTCCTCCAGCTACCACGACAACGTGGTGGACGACGACAGCATAACGAAGGTGAGCATAAATATACATAATTTATATGGCAATGGTAGCAAGTGGCAAGTGCATACAAAGATGTTGGGAGGCAGTGGCAAAGAGGGACACGCCAAGCGGTTATTATGTAAATTAACAGACTAAAAATAAAACTAACCGGTTCAGTGGTGAAAACGGTAAAAAAGTGGAGTTTAATATCTTTTAAAATGAAAATAAAGCTTTCAGCACAGCTTCAATTTAAATGTAGTCCATTCAATCTCTTTGCGTAATTTAAGACCCCATTCAACTAGTATAATCCCTCTGATTAAACAAATTGAAGCAAATCCCAAAGAGCTATTTTTTATGGCTTCACACTATCCGCCCCCAGAGGGACATAAAAACAATGATTGCTCCCAATGAATCCATCGACTCATTTCAAACTGTTCGAACTCCGCAATGGACCCCATTTTTTATATGATTTTTTATATGGCCGCATAAAAAATGTCCATAAATTACGGGTTCATTGCTCCCCGAAGAAGAGCGTTTGTGCAGGACTCCTCGGACAAAACTATGGCCCGAACCGAATCGGGCAATAAAAAATTAACAATTACCGCACACAAAAGAAAACAAAAAAAGGAATTTCTACTTTTTATTAATGTTTTGCACATGCAAAACACCAAAGTAAACTCTTAAAATGGGGTCCTAAAAACTGACCAGAGCGCACCCCATGCAGATCCGAAATAAACAATCATTAAACTGCATCGCATGTTGTGCCGGCATATAATGCAAATTTTGCATTAAATTTCAGTCGAAGAAAAACTGAGACATAAACCCACATAAAATGTAGTTTAAATTGCCAAAACGATGTCATTGAAATGGTTTTCCCTGCCTGCTTTTATTTGCTCCAGTAAATTTAACAAAAAGGGCGCTGGGCCAAAAGACAAATTTAGACGATGATGGCATAGATTTTTGTTTGAGTGAGCGAATGAGTGTGGGCCTGATACCCTGTAACTCGTTAAATGGGTCGGCCAGAGCTTATACATATTTAGGAACTAGAATGGAAAGATATGCAAAAGATGATTGGAAGAAGAAACGGTTGGAAAAAGTGGCAGAAGTAGCGGCAACTTTTGGGACAGATTTTGTCTAGTTTCTTCTTAATGATTTTAGAAAGTTCAAAGAATTTGTATGTAAATGCATAATGACTACAAATTTTTAATTCAAAAAATAAAGATATGTTTTCAATTCAATTTTAGAACAGTTCCACTCAAGTAATAGAAATAATAAAGGCTAATTTCCATTATAATTTTACACAAAGCAAAATGAAAACTTTCCCCATAATTATTTTCAAACTACATTCCCTCGGCATTACCATTTTCACTACAATTTTCCATTGCCACCAAGTACACCCCAGGTCTAGCTATCTCCCAGATACAGCGAGACTTTTATTGCCTTCTGCTGCTACTTATATGTAACAAAAAGGAGGGAAGTAGAGGGGGAAAGGCAAATAGAAATGCAAAATGCACTCATAATGCAATTTTATTTTTAAAACACTGTCGTTTGGCCCCGGGGCTGCATTTGAGAGGGGCTGAAAAGCACTCATTTTTTTTATCCACAATTTCTTTTTATTTTGGCACACTTTGGGGCACACTGACTGCAGTGAGCGCAAGTGGCGGCAATTTGTTTTAAAATTATTTTCATTAAGCAAGTGCCTACACATGCACAGATTTTTTAGATGCATAAATACATATGTACATATATGTATGAGGGTCTGTGTTGGCATTTTAGCAGTTTCTTTGGGGCTAAATGGCATTAGGCAAATGTGTGAATTTATTAAGCCAACATTCGCCTTATTTCCAGTCGGCCATTCTCCCAGTAGGTTGCCATTTGCTTCTTCCAAGTAGCCTCGTTTTGTTGTCTAATTGAGCTGTCGACATCAGTTTACCTCTAATTTGGTCAATTTGTGCAAATAAGCCAGACGGTTCTACTATATGCGATAGGAATAACTCACAGACAACAAACAAGTTGCTTTCTCAGTATTCATCCATAAACAAAGCCAAATCATTTTGCAACTGATGGATAAGATTGGACGGGGGATGATTACGTAAAATGTTATACAATATGAAAATTATGAGTATGAAAATAAGGCAAAATGCGCTGCCAATGATTTGGGTGGGAATAAAGTGGAAATGACTTTTCATTAAATATTACAACAATTTTGAATGGAAAACATATAACTTTCAGCGTTCTTCAGATATGTCCCAATATTTGTCTTTCTAATATAAAATACGAGCAGTATTCTCCACATTTTCTCTCATAAACCCATCAACAATCTCCAAGCACTTAATCAAATCAGTTCAATCTGTTAAACATAATAAACCACCAGCACTATCTACGGAGACTTTAAAGCTACACAAACCTGCTCAGTCATGTAAAGAGTTTAATTTATATTGGGGCCAACGAATTGTGTGACACCTGATAAAACCGTCAACGAGATTTCCATTAGACAACAACGAAACGTTTTCTGTGTGTCTAAGAGTGTGAATGTACTTGGAGCTCTAATGAATGACAGCCACAGCGACTGGGGATTATTGATGAGGGCCTATGAAAAGCTTCCGGTTTTCTAACAATATTTTTTAAGCGACCGCACGTGCGACCCCCAAAAAGAAACTTTGGCACCCGGCGACTTGTGTCTGAAGACTGGGCACTGGGCACTGGGCACTGAGGACTCTGGGGCCAGTGGGTTGAGTTTGTGTCATTAAATACACATTTGAATGACAATTGTTAGTGTAAGTACTTCTTCCACTTCGGACTCGGGCTCGGGCTCGTAGTCGTACTTGAAGTTACGTGACTGGGCCACAGGAAGTGTGTGATAAAAGTTGAGCGACTCTAACGACCCAATTAATTGATTGAATTAAGCTGAAAGTTAGGTGGATTCAGTGGGTTAATGCACTTTATGACTCTGCATAGAGGAAATGCATTTGCCCATTAATTGACTCACCGTCTCACTCACATTTGTAAGACTTTTTTTGGCTTATTTTGATATGCAAATTAGCCACAAATGCGTTCGTGTTCGTGTTGCTGTAGAGATGGAACCAACGGTGAGGTCAATTCCCCAACAAACAGACATCATCGGGTCTGTGGGGCTCTTATCTTGAGGTCTGTGGGTCTCTGTGGCTCTCTCCCTGCCGTTAAACATTCAACAACTCAACGGAAAAAGCTTTGTCCACCTGCTGCCTTAGCTTTAACTGCTACGATCAATCAACACACAAAAGAACACCGAAATGCAGGTGAATCCGAGAATTGTGGACTTTGGCTCCGATAATGACTAGGAAATACCCTATTAAAAGTGTAATAAAAACAGCAGGGGGAAAACTTATTAGCGAGTAGTAAAACGATATCAGAAAGCTTCAAGTAAATCCTGTTGTCAGACATTTCAAATCAGTTGAAGAATAGTTTCTTTTACGAGGATTTCGAAATTAAAAAACTACAAAATTATAGCTTTAATCCCTGATTTGAACACTTTCAATGAAGCTGCTAGAGAGAGTATCATAAAAAGACTAAATAATAATACATCATGGGATGATTCACTCCAAAAGAATTGTTTAATAAACCAGAAAGTAAATTTAAAAATGATTAATGGACTATTGTCTAAGATTAAGACCTCATAATGCTCATGTTGAACATGATCTTCAAAGATGTTTATCCCATTAAGGCTCATTGCCTTCACTCTACCAAACAAAAAGCAGTGAGAGACCAGTCTTCAATGTTTTTCTTTATAACACACCATGCAAACCTGCAAGCTACTTCACTCTTACATTGCAGAGTATATAGAATCTAATGTTGGCGCTAGAGAAACAAAACCAAACACGAAAGAAAAACTGCTCGTTAAAACTGACAGCGGCAAAAGAGTCTCGGGCGTTTTGGACACGCTAGAATTGAAATGCGATACAACCGTCGAAGCAACAGTAACAGCCGACAGCGACAACAGCCACAGCAAATACATGCAGTCGTCGTCAACATTATCAACACATCGTCCAAACGTGCAACGCCGACAACAGCAACAACAACAGCAACATCCACCGCGTTTTCTGTTCAACTTAGTTAGCTTCGAATGGAATCGAAATTGAAAGAGGAATAGGAATTGGAATTGGTTCAGTGACCAGAGGAAATTTGTTGGTCCCAGCACAAACAGCTGATGAAAACTGATTTTGTTTTTGTGTGTGTTTTTTTTTTGGCTGTGGCCCGTTTCGGTTTTCATGGCATATAAGCGCTTCATTATGGCCAAAATGAAAAGTGTTTCGCGATCGTTTCTTATTCAATAAAGAAAGCCATACTACATTATGCAAAAACAAAAATAAAAAAACATCACTGCAGCACTCGGACAACAATACCATAACGATTATAACAAAAGTGCACTCAACGCAAATATCAAGTGAAAGTTGACAGCAATCTTGAGATACTTATTTTTCGGGAGGGGTTTGTTCCAGCCAAAAAAAAAAACCAAAAGGGTAACAATTTGTGTGGTGGTCACCAGAGAGAGAGAGATTATGGTAATCGATAGTCTTTGCGGAATTATGGCCAAGAGGCATACGACCCGAAGGGTTAAACTTGTAGAAAGAGAAAGATACTATTATGATCGCTGATCATTATGGATTTGCTACGGTTGGGTTGGGTTTGCTATCGTTCTGTAATCTAAGAGTTTGCCATGCCCCAAAGCATTTGCTTAACATTTTTAGAAAGGAAAATTTAAAGATTATAAAAAGCAAACTATTTCCTATTAAGACTCAATTTGAAAAACTATTAATATTTATTTATTAATTACTAAATTCTTTACACATTTACACCGTTGCTCCCACACTTTATCTGCATTTCCATTGCTCGAAAACTTTTCATCCTTCTGTAAGTTTTGCCGCACATTTCTCACCCTCGTTTCTTGATAAAACTTTTCTTCACTCCTGCCATTTCATGCTGAAAAATTCCTTGATTGAAATTCAACTTTTTTGTTTCTTGCTGGGCTGTAGTTTTTGCCCAACCTTCACTTTACAAAAATGTTGGCAAATTGAAAAGTTGTCGGCGAAATACGATTTCAATGCATTTCATTTTGTGGCTCTGGCTCTGGCTCTGGCTGTTGCTGTTGCATTCGTAGTATTTTGCAGCATAATTTTTACAACATAACGCCCACAACACTTTCTCGCATAGTTAAGCGAATTATACGAAACGAAACAGAAACAAGCCATGGAAAATGAAAAGAAACACCCATACAACAACAAAAAACACTCGTAGTAGTCGTATTTCTGTCTAGCATTATTTTGCGAATTTCCCACATAATTATTAAGCGCCCCAGAAAGAGAGAGGGAGTGAGAGATGGAGATGGAGATAGGGGTAGAGGTAGAGTGAAATGAAAGCAAACAAAAGACTTTTTCAAAGCAGACATCGGACGGCACCAAGAGACCAAGCCGTACCGTACCCAGGAGAGAAGCTTCCCTAAAGGGGAGCTGCTTCTGCCCTGCCCCGTCAAGCCAGGCAGGATTGTGCATAAAAACAGACAGACAGAGCGGCAAATGAAAGAGACAGCCAGCGAAAAAATTCAAATATGATAATAATAATGTAAAAAGCACAAAAGCATGCCAGCACGTCGAGTGAAAATTAAGAAAAGAGTCGCTCTGAAAAAAATGTTGGTTGTCTTCTAGCGTCACGTCAAGCGCAGAACAGAGCAAAGAAAACTCTGATGAAAATTATAGCAAAGCAGCTTCTACGAGACTCAGAGACACACATGGCCAAAGGCAATGGAGAGACAAGTCACGAGACAGAGACAGAGAGAGAGAGAGAGAGAAGAAACCAGGTAGACATGGCCGGAAACAGGTGTCGCCTCTTGCACTTTGCTCTGCATCTAGAAAACGCCAGTACCACATCACATAACGATCTTAGGAAAACATAAATTAAACCTTCAAAGACCATTCCATAGTGGTTAGAAATGGAATGCTGCCCATATGATATTTTATGGTTCTTATCCGCTGAAAGATGAATTCTTTTGTGTGTGGAAGCAGTGTAGCACGCCCACTAATGATTTCCTTTCCCACTGATCGGATTACATTGGGGCGGAAATATAATCTGATAGAGACAGCTTCTGATTCTATTTAATGTTAACATTCTATTTAAGCCATCAAGAATTTGTCAACACTGTTAAGACTTGGTAAAGATTTCTACGCTGGTAGTAAAATATGTTAAACTTTATTTAGGGTTCTGTTTAATATTTTTACCAGTACCTATCTACAGCAAAAAAAAAAACCCATAATAAACTCCAATCACACTGATGTCATTGCCTAATGAGATCATTAACTCATTTGAATGTTGAGCACTCCCCGAATATGAATCTCAAAGCAGCTTAAAGCTCCGCTTCAACTGAGTCCTGTCGTCCGCGGATTAACCAATCATTAGGGGATTACATTACAAAGAACTTTTGCATGGCCTGGACAAACGTGAGCTGTGGCCAGGTAGGCAGGCAGAGTCAGCACCCCCAGACTTCGACTCATTCAATGCTGATGAAGTTTGATCTGAAACTTTGAACAAGAGGCACGTTTCCAGCGATGCATAGGTAAATGAACTTTCTCCTCTCTCTCCCTAGCCTCCTCTTATCTTACAGGTTCTATTCGACAAAGGCTAACGGTAACTGGTAATGGAGAGCCAGGGCAACAGCCATTTTGCGGCTTCAGATGGTTTCAGTCAGTCTTTTGCAAAAGTTCGTGAGAAAGCCGGCCCGGCCACAAACTGTAACAAAACTGATTACGACGCTGGAACCAACATAATTTATGGCCAGCAAAATGCGAGCCGAGTCCAGAACTCAGCTAAGAATAATGCCCTCGGTGTGAGCGTAGGGCGGGATCCAGAGCACCCACTGATTGATTGATTGAGCGCCTAACTTAATGCGATTTGTACTTTGGAAGTTCATCAAACAAACTTTGGGCAATGTCAACAAAATAATCGAAATGTTGATGGCGGCTGGCTTTACTGATCGAAAGTTTGGGCACCCTTGGCACATCACTAGAGGTAGTTGACAGTGTGAGGTTCAGCCCTATAGACTCAATGGCATGAACCTACAGGGTATAAAATGCTGGACTGTTAGCTTTGCAAACATAAAAACACAAGAAAATACCCCCTGCAAAAGCCACTCTACAAAGCCGATATTTGTATACCGAAAAATGACGTCAAGGGCGAAAAACGGAATGCACTCGAAAGGTGGTTGGTTGGGTTTTATTTTTCAGTGGTTCCGTCTGGTGGTCAGAATGTTTGCTAGCCTCTTGAAATGCCAGACGATGCTTTTGTTTCAGTTGAAAACATTTGTACACTTTTCGAAACGAAAACAAAACCCAAACCGGCATTCTATGGAAAACGTAGCGCGAAAAACCTGTTTTCCCTTTTTTTTTGTGCTAAGAAGTTTTGCACAAATAGGGGTGAACATTATATAAACGAGGTAGCCCAGTGAAGGGTCAATTGAATCGGTCTGAATGGCAAACAAATGAATAAAACCTGTGAATGATGATTCATACGTATTCACAATTGAGTCTGGATATAATTTTTTGTGTTTATTTTGATTGATTTTTGATCACACACTGGTAACACCGCACAACCATGCACTTTTCGGGGACGGCCTTATTTCATGACCAATTTTGGTAATTATTTTCCCCGTCGATCACGAAAGCGCGATCTAATCAATATCACGGAGAACACGCCGACACCAGAAACACCGAACACAAAAAAACGAGACATAAGAGACACGGAGCCCGTGTAAACGAGAGAAAAAGCGGCAGCAGACTGAAGAGACAACACACAAGAGACAGAGTGCAGGCAAATGCCGTTTTATCGATTCCAGATACATTTGTATCTACTAGTACGGTCAGAGCACACTCGGGCACACAAAGCTCGCTCCCTCGCATGCCACAATGGGGGTTACGATACTCTTAACAACCAGCTGGTAGTTGGTAGGAAAAAGCCGGTTCGCGGCTTAAAACTTTGAACATTCTACTTAGCGGCTTCAAAGTTATTTCTTCTCGAAGCCAAGTTTATCTTGTGGCGAGAGCAAGTTTCGTTGTATCTCTTAGATGTGGCAAAGCACATGTTTCTGCAACAAAAACTGCTTAGGCCAACTGCTTGGCACTGCTTGGGAGTACTGCACTGCTTTAAGCTTTAAAAGTGATCTTGGATACTTCAAAATGTGTAGCATACTTTTATACTGTATAAATAAAATGCTTCTGTAGCAGCCATGTAAAGTGAAATGTACACAATTGAACAATAAAATATGCTAACAATTTGATTTCAACAAATTAATTAAAGATATTTTGTTTTCTTTGAATAGATTTGGTTGATGGATGCTTGTGATGCTTTTTGTGATTGGATGAACAAAATTAATACTTACGCAGCGGAGTTTTTGCCAATAGCTTTGGTGAGCCGTTTCCAGACGCAGACGATGCTGCCTGTGTGGCAGTGGCAGTGACATCACCGCTGCACAACAATCGCAGATCACTGTGCGAGGACTTGTGGCTATCCTTGCTATACGAGTGTCCACTGTAAGGAGAAAGATAAAAGAATATCTATTAACTATATGGCATTTTTGGATACGGCTTAAGTTCTCAGAAATACTTTTTTTTCCTTCGGTCCAGGATTGTTCAAACCCATCCAGAAAAATCACATTTTTAGGTTATTATTTAACAAACAATTTCCCCATTACCCATAACTGCCAGCTTAAAAATCATATAGTATTTATTTCGCTTACAAATCAAGGACATAAAAGATTGTTCACTTATTAGATCGACTGTCGGTTTTCTTTCCTTTCTCTCAAACATTTCTCTGGGTTTTACAACACTCCAAAACTTTTGACTTGCATCGACTTGAAAGCCACAAAGCTGTGAAATTATGGAAAAAACAAATTCTTCACGCGCCGTAAAGCAATCACAATCACAAAAACATATAAACAGGTGAAAATCGTAAAATCAATTGGGTAAAAAAACTAGCCGAAATTTATTGCACCACCTTTTGAGGTGGTTAAGTGGGTGAAATTTCCTTTTCGTCGCCGTTGTAATGCTATTTTTCTTTTGGCATTTTTAACCAACGACTTCCGCCGACAGCTCGCTAATTGAAAACCTTACAAAAGAAAGAGAGACAGAAAAACATGAAAATTTGCAGCAGGAAACGCAACAACGAAAAAACTTGCGCGAATGGCCAAAAGGAATTAGCATTGCCAACTGCGTTTCCGCTGGAAGGCAACATAACTATAATTTTTCTTCGCGCATCCTGCGGGTACTGCAAAATAAAATGTAGTTTTGTCGCTTTGCAGTTGCACTTGTCAACCAGCAGCCAAAACATTTTTCATATTTTTTTTACGCTAACGCTGTTGCTGTTTTCACGACACTTCATTTAATTTCTTGAAGCATAATTAAATGCAATTATATCAAGTTGTTAATGCGTGCACACAGCATAATGGATTGTCGGTGGATGTATAGATAGTTGGTTGGCTTCAAAACATGATTGCAAAAATATGTCAACTTTAAGTGGTTGCCTCAGAAAAACTAGCACCCATGTTTAAAACATATTTAAAGAAACAGAGAAAAAAGATCAATTGGGAATTGTAGAGAAGAATATAACTAAATTAAATTGGTACCTGCTGTAACAGTTAAAACTCAGCAAAAACAACGCAAATAGGAAGCCAAAATAACATTCCGCTTGCCCCTTCCTTCCCCTTTTTATGTGCATAGAAAAGCAAATGTTTTTGTGCTCAAAAATAAATGTTTTCGATGAACTAGCATGGGCAAACCGCTTGTTCTGGTAAATCAATAGCATTTAATGAATATTTAATGTTACCTTTGGTCGGTAACTTAAAAGGAAGAAAAAAACTAAGATACGGAAAATCAATTTCTCTGCGAAAACTATGCCAAGGCATTAGTTGTTTGCTGCAAAAACAAAGATTGTTTATAGCCAAGCCCAGGCTACCATTTGGCAATATTTTCACTGCCAAGGTTTGCTTTCTGTGTCACCCGTTTGTGCCTTTTAAGGCACCGCCTTGACCAGGCCTAAACGAGCCGCCAGCCAAGCCCCAGCTGGCATTCAAAGAAAATCGAAAACTTCCGCAAACAAGAGCAAAGAAAAAAACCAAGAAACGAGTTCAGAAAATGCAGTTAACAAGTGCGAGTAATGAATAATTAGATACGTTTTAGACATTATCTAAACCTAATTCCAGGAGGAAACAGAGTAGAGCACGACTGAATGAGAGGATGGTGATGGGGGGGGCTCCGACTGACCGGTAAATAGATTTAATTATGTAAAAATATAAAAAACGAACCCATCGACACGCTGCACAGTCCACTGAAGCGTTAAACATGGTGCGGAAATTGAGCGAAAGAATCGATTAAACAGAAAGAGAAGGGGAGAAAGTATAGAGGGAGGGCGGCAGACAGAAGCCCTCCTCGCGGTATAAACAAATTGTAAATTTTAAATAGCACACCACACCAATGTCTGTGGTGTGTTCATCGCATTAAACTTGTGATGTTGTTGTTATAAATATTTATTATATCGTACCCATAGCCATCTCAATCCCATTTCCCTACCAATCGTTCCAACCACAGACAGAGTGCAAACGGGTGTCGAGGAACTGTTGAGCTTTTGCTGTTGCAATGGTACGTAATTAAAATGCATTATTAATGAAATGCAAATTAATGAAAATGAGAGGAGTGGCAGTGACATGCAATATGGAAAGCCTTGCTACACTTGTTATAAGTATGTTGAAAATTTAAGAATTTTCGAGTAATATTGCCTTGTGGCTTATGGATTTCAAAAGAGTTTAGTGGATGTATTCTTTGAAAAATGTAATTGAATAATAATAATTCAATATTTGATAACGAAAATTATTATAAAATAAATTATGTAATGCTGAAAAGAGGCAAAAGACAACCAACCCTTGATCTGGCTTACCCTCTAAAGGGCGCACCATACATAAATGTGCACATGTCAGACCCTACACCATCACACATTTCCACCCATATAGTCCACATGTCGCTTTAGGTTTCCTTGGGGAGATATACATGTGCCATCATATCTCTTTCCACGATGCTGCCATTGTATTGTCGTGAACTTTCTGCAATTAATCGGCAAAACCACCAAGAATCCTTGACATCACGTATCATTAGAACAGTCCCGAAAAGACTGCAGTCAATACCCATTAAAATTCTCAATTCTGAAACTGTTTCAACGACTGCAGCGAGGACAAAAGGCGCATTAAAAGCACTGACAAAATCCATAAAATATCTGACAAGTGAGTCTCATAGACTGGCATTTGGCCAGGCATTCAATTGATCTTTGGCCTTTGGCAGAGGCTGGCTGAAAGAGTAAACGAAATTTGTGAAGCAATTAAGTGACTTCCTCTCGCTGTTGAAGCCAACTTCAAATTGCAGCATCCTCAATAATTTAGCGTCATGTTTGGACCCCATCTACCTACAGCTTCTCCCCACTCTCCATTATGTCTGTATGTACTATGTATTATGCAATTGTTAGCCCAGCCTCTCCCCAGCCTCTTGTGCCACAGCCCGATGCAGAAACTCTGCTGAAACAATTCGTACTCTTAATGAGCTTCCATTAAACTTAATTGCAGTTGAAGTTGTGTTTGCATACTGCTTTGTATGCAGATACTCGTACTCGTGCGGACATACGAGAATGGATAGAGGAAGCACCAATCTAGCAGAGTTTGCATTATGATTTGTCGTTGCAGAAATGAAAACCAAACATTTGATGGATCTGCAACTCCCTCGATGGGTTTCTCCTCCATTTAATTGAGATTTTAATACCCTTTACTGTTGGCATACGGGGGTATGTTGTATTTGTGGAAAGGGTTTGCAGAGTGAAATCTGTATCTGTAGATACTTCTGGAGTAATGGGTATTTATATAGCCGAGTACTTTATTCTTCTTCAAGCACCCAGAGCTAAATTCCCATTGCAGTTGCATATTTCTGAGTGCCTTTGAAGTTTGCTTTCATATTGAAAGATTATTTATCGTGATTCCCTCTACTTATATTCCTTCTGCAAGCTCATACTTTCACTCTGCCATAGACAATTGACTTTAATCGGTTTGATTGCACTTTTGCCTCTGCTTCTACTTCAAAGCTTTGCCCTCTTAACCTCAAAAAATGTTCTCCGCCCGCGAACAGAATGTAGAATAATTAAATTGTTCACTTCCTTTGCCGACCGTCCGACCGAGCGGCACAATGAGTTCATTATGCGATTTCTTGCATATACAAAGTTGTGAAAATTCACATTAATCAATTCTTTTGTTCTTGCAAATATCTAGGTGACCTTTTGCATTAATTCAGACCTAATTGGTCTCTCTCTCTCTCTCTATTAGATATAAAAAAACAATGAAATTTTCATTCACAACAATCTCAAAGATAAAGACACAGAGATAAAGGGAATACTTCTGGTTGTTTTTGATTCACTTCACATCAATTTGGAGCACAGTATACTCCTATTTCCCATAAAGAGAATCGCCTTTGGTGACAACATAACCAGACGAACAACTTCCACAGCGTTTCGCCAACCAGATCCCCAGACGAGAACCAGGGGAACGCATGGGTTATTAATGAACATTAGCAGCATTTGATGCCAGCGTAAGCCACAGACAGACCTGGCCAGGCCATCGCCATGAAATTGTAACAATAACGAACACCCCCCAACGACGAGTGGGGACATGATGCCCAAGTGCTCATCTTGGAACCACACATACTCTAACTCCAATGGAAATCTAACAAAATGGAACAATAAATTTGATAGATCACTTTGAGCAGTAGAATGTTTACGACTTAAATCTTCGTGAGCACTAATATATTCTTAAGAGGATTTCCTTTCAAGGTAATTTACTATAAAAAGATAATCGAACCCAGAACGAAACAAAAGGCAATACTTGAGGCAAATCATTTCAGTGGCTGTTTATTTTAAAAATTGTAACGCTGATGTCAGCTAATAGAATCAGCATGTCCCATTAGATTCGCTATGCAGACTCTCTAAATGGTTTTGTCGCTATCCCAGTCGAAAAGCCAACCATATTTGACTAATGAGGCAACCTCTTTTCATTTTGGGCAAAACAAAGATAAAGATCTACTATTAAGTCAGCTTTGAAAATATTTCAACAATTATTGAAAGATGGTAAGACCACACAAATTGATGGAATGGAATTTGTAGCATGTAGTTGACAATTGAGCAAACGAAAGTAGTCTCACCTACAAATTGAAAACGAAAGAATACAAAAATTTTTATGTAAGTGTTTATATTTAATCAGCTTCAAATGCACCAATTGCATGGAGCAGCTGCCAAGACTCGTTCTTCTGCAGTGAAACAAAGACGGAGACGGAGATGGAGACAACTGATGGGCATATTGCCTGGCAACCTGCTCTTTTGCTTTGGCACTCTTTCTCCTACAGTGCAACGCATTAAGTCATATATGGGCAGTGGGACATACTTTACAATAGATCGACATCAGCGACAAAAGTAACGACAACAACAGCAGCATTGAGGTTAGGAAACCATTGCAAATAGTTGAATGAGAAGGCAGCACGCTACGAATACAACACACTACGATTGTCTTCATTCAGACTTCACAGAGAGCCGACTACATATAGACTAATGTCGGAAAAAATGCCACGAATGTGCAAATTGAAATGGCTTGAGCGATAAGAAATGTAAATGTTACTTTTTTTGCTGTTGAACATCCACTGGAAGTAACTTCTGAATGATCGGTGAAGATCTATCGGTGGGTTCGTGTCTGTTTTCATTAGAGGCATTGTTCTAATTTCCCTTTGCTGTTGCCCTCACTTGAATGTGGATCAGTGGAACGTAAGAAAATAACTTAATTCCATACTAAAATGTTTGGGAAATGTATAAGCAAAGGTTTCGTGAGTACAATTCTGCAGAATATTATTTGATATTTAGATATTTATCAAAAATTATCTTTCTAGGCCAAAGGACATTCAGGTCAAAATTATTATTAAAACCATTTTAGAATATTTCAGCGATTTTATATGAAATCTCATAAGAATTATCGGTGCAGTATGGCAGCAACATTTCCCCAAATACACAAAATTATTCCATAAATTACAATACAATCGTAAATATGAAAATTTCGAAATTTTCCCCAAGGTCTCATACGTATTCAAAAAACCAAATGCAACCAACCCAATTAGATGGAATTTATGTTACAATAACAAAAGGCGCAGACTAGAAATTCAAATGTACAGATTCGATGATATTGCGGTCAACCGAAGAATTGCTTTATAAATAGTCGCCAGACAACGGCACTCCAGTCAAATATTTGCTATTCCCCGATGACCACAATGGCATTCAGTTGTAAGACAAATATTTGCTTTACTATTTCACATTTCTCAAATGGTAGCAGGCACAAAAACTGAAAACACTTAAGACATCTGTGTATCCACATTTGGTCTCTCGACTGGAACTGGCCTGAGACAGCGGAAGCCCAAGAAACGCAAAAAGTGTCCATTAAAAACATGCATAAATGTATTAATTGACAAGAAAATGTTTCCTCACGTCTGGGTGAATTTCAAAAACTCACAATATCCAAGATAGATGTAGCACAACAATGGCAGGAAAGCAAAAACCTAATTGATTCTGGGCCTTAGCGACCGGCACTGTCTCGCTCCAGCGCCCCTTACTCTACGCTCAGCATTTTCTACCCATGTTTCGTAGCTCCACTCGTACTCGTAGTCATTGGATCGTACTCGTACAATGGACGAAGCTGAGCGTAAACATTTCAGCAACTTTTTCGCGGTTTTCCTATGCGGTTCGCATAAAGAATAGTCAAAAAAAAAACATAGTTGGTGGATTTTGATTATGTTTGTGTTAAGCGAATGGGGAATGCTCTATGGTTGGGAGATAATTTAAGGATTGTTAAGACTTTTATTGGGAGTGCTTGGATAAGGATAACAACTAAAAACTACTAGAAGCAACTGCTAACACATATTTGGTGCGTAACTTATTTAGAAATCTCGAAAAATCTTCCGTGGCGCACCTAACATTTTCTGGTCTCACCTTGTCGATGTTGCCACCGACATCGGGCAACAACATTTTTATTTGAAAAGAGCCCCCAAAACCGAAACAAGTGTTTTCCAACGCGTTGCGCTCCGTTTGGAAATGTGGCAGCAGCAGCAGTGGAGCTGCAGCCGCAGCCGCAGCAGCAGCAGCAGCATTTTGCCGGCAGTCCTACTTTTAAATATAGAATTTGAACTAATTTCGCTTGCTCGCTTGTGATGGGAATGGGATGTGATACTGATGATGTTTGCTGCTCTTTCGGCCAGGCCGAAATTTTGTTTCTTTTTGGTTCCCAGCGTGTTGTTTTGTATTTTTGCCGGGTCCCGCCCGAACAGAGAAGCGAGCAAAAATAGAGTTTGGGCTGAGGATAAGTTCTGTTGAGTTAGTGCTGCGGATAGATGTGGCCCCGCTGATGTCGTTTAAAAATAAGCCATGTGATTCATGGGTCGGAATTATTCGACTGTGTATTGTAATATCAAGCATTGTGCCCTGCCCTGTCCTGCGCTTGTAGGCCAAGCAATCTATTTAGTCGTGTTCGTTGGAGTTTCCTGATGGGCGTCTAAGTGGCTGGCCTGTAGCCGCTTTGAAGCATAGATACTCGTACCATAGGATATAGGATTATTGGGCACAGCGTGGGTGTCTAAGTGAAATTGAATTGGGGTAGGTGCACATTATATGTGGGGTCTAATGGGTGGTCGTTATGTCTGACAAAACTCATGGTATTCAAGTGCAGTAGCTGATAAGGTGGCAAGAGGTTTTTAGCTGGAATTCACAGTTTGATAAGACAAAAATAAATAACTAAAGTCACTTTCAGATAAGATGAAAGCTTACGAATGCTCACATTTGAGATAAGCAAAGATACAAAGTTTGTTTGAGCTGAATAAATAGCAAATGGAAATCAAGGTCTACAGATGCTTCATTCTCGCATTCAATCTGTAGCCTTTAATCAATGAATTACACAATCCATTGATAAACCACTTGCTTTATCCATGAATGACTTTCACAATGTACATTTCCCACACACAAACACAGCTGGCAGAGCATCGTTTTCCCTTTCCATAGAACACACACAGCGTAACACACTCGATGAGATTTTCCCCCAAAAACTGTGGCGCTTTCACAACACACAAAAATGGGGGAGAAAGAGCAGAAAATGCTACCAAATCACTTAAGCTCATTAGTTAATATCCAATTTATAAAGCAGTCAAGAAAGCAAGACAAAAGCAAAAGAAGAAAACCCCAACATTAATCAAATATCATTGAAAAAAACGAAAAGAAACTGTCAGAAAGAGCAAGCAACAACAATGCAGGAAAATTTCACCAACTTGTAAAGCATTTTCCCCCCCTTAAAAAACACCGATGAGAGCAGGCGACAAATTAAAATCCTCAGACGATTGCCACACAAGAGATTGAATACTTGGGGGGAACAAATGGGGAAAACGACACGACGGGGAGCGGAAAAATTCTTGTTGACATTACGAAACATGTGAGGAAAATCGCATGCAAGAGATTTAAGGTGTTTTAGCAGAGAGCAAAAGTCAAAATGTTGCCAAAGCCCCAAAACGACAAGAAATCAATAAGAGAACAGGAAATGCCCTTACAGAGGCATTTTTCTGCAATAATACAATAAACTATCCATACAAATATTCAGCTCTTAGCGGCTATGAACTGTACGAAATATATTTTAGATCTATTTCGATCTTTAAATCTTATAGAAGTACGAGGGTACATCTGTCATCGGATAGGACAAAATTCGCTGAGGGTACAGAAAGTGTATTGATGGCCCCATGAAGAATGGATCAAAGGAGTGACACATGTCGAGGGTTAAGTCTGGTGATTGCGTAAATGCTCAGGTGAGACATAACAGCGACATGGGGCAGGGTCGGGGTCTCGAGTGGCACTCCTCTGATGCCATTGCTTCGCCAGTATTTTCCCTGTTGATGGGCCCTGACAAATCATGATTTGTCGTCGATTCCTGTGCGTACAGATGCTCGGCAGCTCCCCTAAACTTCCCAGTCGCCTCCATCGGTTCTAACGACTCTCCAGCTTTTCCACTCCCCAATTTTTGGGGCCGCCTGTCTATTGGTTTGTTGGTTCCTCACTTTATTTGACTCCACACACGCCATAATTTCCCACACGGAAGGCAATTTGTTTGCCACGCTCACAGAAATGTATGGTTTTCGTAGATATTTCACTCTCACCCTGTGGAGGTGGTTTCCCTTAAGGCTTCGTTTTTTATGGAACTTCATTTTTGGATTTCAGATGATAATGTTAATGATGGGTAGGGAATACCACAGTGATAAAGAGGGAGAGCATTACTCAGCTGTTTATTCGCTGGCACTTAAAATGCCATCAAATGTCATTGGGCACGTGAGACTTTTTGTACTTCCAGCCCGTACAATTTCCATGGTGACTTTGTTGCTAATTGCTTATTAATGGCCAATGCCTAGCCCACAAAATTTCAAAGTAAACCCAGCTGAAATGACACATATTTGTATTTAATTTGCAAACAGGCAAACAGGGAGAGTGAAAACGGGTTAGAGTTACTACTTAATCAGGCAAATGAAATGGCGAGAATGCTATATAATTGATTTGTTTTGTAATTAAAAGCGACACAAATATGGCCATCAATAAAATCTATTTATTTATGGTGGAAATGGAATGTCAATTTATTAGGATAACGGGAACGGAAACTTTCAATAAAGGAAATTGAAGGAATTCATTTAGTTAATGATGTTTCCAAAAGAATATTCGGAAAGGGAAAAGATGATGAGAGCATTTTATTGTAAAGGATAATGGTAGGCAATTCGACAACCAATTGTCAGGTTTAACAAATATATTAAAATAATTTAAAAAACTAGAAAATGTACCCCATTAAAGTAAATAGTTCCAGCAGAGAAAAGTAAACCCTTCCCCCTCACGCATGCAAATCATTTGCATTTCAATTTCAATATTCACATTTAAATTAATGCAGATAAAACAATCATGTCAGCATGTATTTTTGGCTTGCTTTTGTTTGGATTTCCGCTTTGAAACTCGCATAAGACATTAATATTTTTGGGTAATTTAGATCTTGATTTGATGCCGCAACTTCCGTTCCTAGATTCAAATAAAGAATTCCCTAGTATTTGGTTTATAAAAAAAATACTCTCGTAATCGTAATTATCTAATATTGGCTATTGAAATACAGGTTTATACAGTGTATAATCGATGCTTATCAGCCTGTTGTTCTACGAACAATTTTATTAAATAGATAAACATATTTATACCCGTATTTTCAGGTTCACGCAATGAATACTTGCCAATACTTGCCACGAAAAACACCTTCTAGAACCTTGAGTTTTGTTATACTTTCGGATTCCCCTTGCACTCAAAAGTCTGTAAATTTGCATAGTAATTCCGCGTCCGCTTCGCTCAGCTGCTAATAAACCATTTTCCGCAACTACTGGGCAAAGTTTACGGCCACAGAAACCAAACTTCATTACAATTTCAAATTTCAAGTTTCTTGTGCTCTGAAGAACCTCGAACCCCCGAGTAATTACTCCACCAAAAAGGAAGAAATTGGCATAAATTGTTAATGCAAATGCGTCACAGTGGCAGGCGCAAAGTCTAGCAAAAAGGTGAGAAATGCTTGGCTTGAAAAATTCAACGTTCCCTGAATAAATATTCTAAAAGCGTTTCCACGCGGTAGGAATGGATTTTTCAATCGGGGCCCTGAATGAAATGCTTAATTGACGTCAAAATGCAACAAAAGCTGCGAATTGCATTCAACAATTTCATTAAATTTGATTGAAAATAGGATTTGGTTACGCTCTATTGAATTTCATCATTCGCCAGCGTATTTTTACTGGGAACCACCGTGGGGAGTGTTCTGGTTCCAATTTAACGGCTAACAACTTTATACAACTCCCAGCCAGTTTGCCCCAAAGGCACAAAAGATGATCAATTAACAACAGAAAAACAGCCAGTGCCACCGTGCCCCAAGGGGAATGCAAACGAGAGAAATATTTAGCGAAATGAAAGACTTTTGTGAAATTAATAAAACTCTTTCATTGAAACTCATTACAACGCCAATATGTAAATGTGGCGCAAAGATTTATTGTGTTTCATTAGAATTCCAGGCTTAAGGCTTCAGTCTCTACCATTTTTGGGTCACTCCCATCAGCTTACACATTTGTCACTCTGGCAAAAAGCGAAACGATTTCTTTGACATATTTTATGTGCGCATTATTATTCTATTTGAAACTTAACATTCGATAAGAGATTAATGTGCGTACGACTAAGGACAATTCATTGAAATCATAAGTAAATCAATCATGCGAAAAACAAAAAACCTTTAAATTGTAGGAATCTGGGGACAAACACACACCCAATCAGAGTGTAAAAAGTTTCGTTTATGGTTTCAGTTTGTTTTTTTGCCCAAGGATTAGCCCATCCAAAGGTCTCACTTGTCAGAATAATAATGATTAATGGCCTTCAAGCCTGTACAGCATTTTTCCACATTTCACACAACCAAATGTGTCACTCATAAAAAGGTCAAACGGGAGTAGGGATTGGGTTCAAACCACACCATAAATTTCCACACTCGCAAAGCCCATAATGTAGGTTCTATTCTCCGACTGGCGCTCTTTATGGAAATTTATTGTTATTCAAACCAGCAAAGCAAATCCAAACCGTTGCCGCATACGCCCATAAATACAAGCAGATCATTGATTAGCGCATAAATATTCTCACGACGCCTAATTGGCTATCCATTCGACTCGGCTCAACTCGATTCGGTTTGGTTGTTGGACTCCGGCACAAGTTCAGGGTCACCAAAAACACAACGGGTTTCGTATGATTTACATCCATCTAAATGGCTCTCTCAACTTTTCGATGAATTCAAGCGATTTGTTGGTTTTTCGCTCTTGTAAATTGGAAAAGCAAACAAGAGCTTAACCAATTTTCGCAGCTTTACTCTGGGGATAAGTTTGCGCCGTAAATTTACTCAAATAGTGTTTCCTTGAGTTTTTCCAACCGAGTTGTTGGCTACACACCACACTTTTTCTGAAGAACTTTTGCCAAAAATTGTGTTTTATTTTTGTGGAGCATCTGACAATTGGGCCGAAAATTGCTCTGGCTGGCTTAACTTTTAACTTCATTTGTTGCCAATCAAATATTTAACATTTAACACGGCTTGTGTGTGTGTGTTATGGTTGGGTATTGCTGTTTCTCTTAATGGGTATTCAGGAGAGATGAAAGTTGTATTGGAGTTGTGGGAGGGAAAGTTGCAACTTCCTCTTAATACAGAAAATAGTCGACTCTCACAACGAGGTCCCTTAACCCACCTTCAGAACATCAATAAATATGGAGTGTACCCAATTTTAGTAAATTTGCCAGCAGAAAAAGTAAATAAACCTTACCACCTCATGCTGGCAGATAATTTCGTTTTAAATTATATTCAAATTACGGTATAGAAAATGATTCAAAAAAAATCATGCTCTGTTTGCTATATTTTATTGCAATTTTTGTTTAGATTTCCGTTTGATTTCCCTCCGGAATACTCAAATAAAAACACATAAAGTGCTTCAATTTTTTGTTGTTTGTTTCTCTTGGATGATGGAGTAACTTCCGTTTCTCGAATTTATTTGGTTCAATAGTAAAAATGTTCTCTGAATCGATACATCTGAAATTGTCAATTAAAATACAGGTTTTTACAGATTCAACATTTTGATATAATCAATTTTAAACTGGCTTTTTAGGAAGTACGCCAAATGGTCAGCATTGCCAACTCAACCCCCTAAAATTGTATCTTCATTTAAACAAGCGACAGCAGCAGCTAATTTAATATTTATACACACTTATTTCACAATCCCATTATAAATTTATGAATTGGCCAGCTATGCACACAAAAAAAAAACGGGATATTAAAAATGCAAACAAAACTAAAAAGCGCAAAAAAGCAAAAGAATGAGCGGTATGATGAGGGTATTTGGAGAGGAAAGCGTGATTCTGTTGGCCTTTTTCTCTTATGTTTTTGGGGGCAAACATATTCACATTTTTAACACAATTTTATACACTTTCAATGGGTAATATAGCTATGAAAAGGTGTGGGCACTGCAGCGAAATACAAATTATAGTTTGTATATTTAAAATATGTATAAAATCTTCAAATATCGATCTAAAAGTGTATAGAAAGCTTCGTCTTTCATCTTTTTATCTTTGCCAGAAAAAGAATTACATAATTTGATGCAAACTTTTAAAGCAAAGCTCTGAAGCCAAAAAGCAAAGAAAAAAAGGAAACTGGTTGCATTTTTAATTAAAAAGTATGTTGTTGTTGCTGTTTTTGTTGGCGGGCGTTAAATAGTCGACTTCTCTCGCTCATGGGCTCGCGGCTTCGGCTTTCAACGTGTTGACAGGTCCGCATGACACTTGTCACAGCAGAGCTGCGCGACTGTATGCCACCGAAGACCGACTCGACTCCCTGTCTGTCCGCCTGGGACATGCCCCAAAACATAAAGCCGGAGGCTGCTTGGAAGACTTGGCAGATTGAAACGACTTTATTAGCAATTTCCATGCGGCGGTCGAACGTTTCACTCTCGCCGTATGGATCCAATTGAGTTTGATGGCTTTTATTAATAACACCATGACATTTATGGCCATTTTATTAGAGAAACAATCGTCATTGTCATTAGAGTTAAAACTACCATATCATTGCGAAAGGTCAAAGTCGTAAACACAGTATGAAATGGTGATGGAAGACACTGGGCCAAGAGAGGGCGTTCATCAGACATAAAGAGCGAGGGCAAGTAGACTTCGCTCAAAACAGTCCCTTACTTTCTGACAAACGTTTTCTCTCAGTGCAAAAATTCATTTTATGACTCTCGCATCTTACAGCGAAACGGTGTCTGAAGCACCAGTCGAGAAAACAAAAGCCTCGCCGCCATGCACGTGATAATGAATCCGCTTACCAGACCACAAATCGTTATTATGCTCGACGGTGTGCGAGACGCGCCTAATGTTCGATTTCCAATTTTCTCCCAACTCTATAAGCCCCCACCCAGACCTATTTTTGATTCCTGAGAGAGAGAGGAAATGCCACTGGTCTATTTCTAGATGAAAAATCAATATTTGCATTCGTGTGCTTTGAGTTTTTCTTTGGAGCGTAGACTATGATCTCGTGTACTTCCTTAATTGCTGTTGCTATTCTGTTGACCTTGTCGAAATTTATGATATTTATTCGTGTGGCTTTTGGCCCCTCTGTTTCGGATTGTTTATCTTGAAGTAACACGCCGTTTCTCTGTCCGCCGTGTCTAGAGGTCTGCCCTCTGGCTGATAACATGTGTTCGCTAATGGCCAAAAGACTAGGGAGACCTAAATTACGGCTAGGTCTGTGTCTGTCTTGTACAAAGTTTTTGTGAAGCAAACAAATTTGTTTGATTGTTCCTCGCTGATTGTTCAAATTGTGATTACAAGTTTGTAATGAAGTTGAAGTTTTGTTTGATTTTTCGTCATACATTTTTATATTGAAATTGCTTTTGCCATTGATAAAATAAATAATCTGTGGGATAAACAAAGTTTCAATCCATGGCAATGAATTTATAATGGAAATCATTTTAACGTTCAGCCCAGAAGTCCTTTCTCTGAAAGGCGAAATATTTATGAGCTAATACAATTATTTATTTATTGCCAAAATGTGTCTTAGTTTGCTGAACTTTTAATTGAATAAGATAGCTTTCCACAAGACTGTTGATAGCTGTGAAATATTCGCACTCTCAAAAACGTAAAGAAACATTTATATATATTGTTGTATATTATTGTATGTTATTCATTACGACAGTGATATCATTTCTGGACTGAGGCTATAATTAACATCTCTGTAGTAAGACCCATGACGTAATGGTTTAAATTGACAACAATCTCGTATGTAATCAATTCAAATGTAGAACTATTGAATGTACAAATCCCATTAACTTAAAATAACTTTAAAAGGGAACACAAATATATTAATTTATAATCGAGTATGTATTACTTTCAAGCTTTAAACCTTCGCTTCACCTAAACCCGATTCCCATTCTCAATATCACAAGATTCTCCCATTACGTGTAAGCATTTCATTCATTTACGTAAGCGCATGTGAATTGACAGTTGGATTTTAAGCAGACATATAGATATATATAGATATGTACATATTCACATACATACAGATCTACTCAACTTGAGCTTGGGTGTTTTTCACACAGTCGCGCGAGCCGGTTCCGTGACCCAAACAAAGCACACACTACAAGATACATTCACATTGCTCAGTTTGTTATTGCCGGCTCCACTCGGCTCGTCTCGGATGAGAAATATATCTATATCTATAGCTACTGTATATACATATAAGCATATGTGGCTGTGGCTTGTTGAAATCTTTGATGTTTGATTCGAATTGAAAGAAAAGCCATGAGTAGGGTTGAACAAAAAGCATCTAACAAATACAATTCCACGAATCGTGGCTTACCTCTGATTAAAATCTCTTATCTAATGAATTTTTATTGTTGTTTGGGTCGTGTAGGGAAATACAACGGCAAAAAATGTTGATAATTTCAGAGAGAGGCTGTGGGGGATTCTCCGCGAATTGCAGATTGTTAGTTTGTGGTTTTTGCTGGCAGTGCAATTGTTAGCTATTGCGGAAAATTTGTAATTTGAAATGTTTTGCATGTTAACTGAACTGCGAACTGAAAAATAACATGAAAAAAAGCCCTACCAAAACAAAATGGCAAAAATGAAAAGATTCGCGGGTTGGCCGCATATTTGGATACTCTTAAATATTAATTTGTTCTATGGAAAGTACTGGATAAATTATACAACTTAGTTATGGCTAGCTACAACACGTTTTAAGGATTTGTATCTGCATTTGCTAGAGAAGAGATGCTGCTGAATACAGGGATTATTTTATGAACCCTGAAATCTCTCATTCTTCTAACCCTAAGTACACTCTAAAAGGGTATAAATACATGCTTAACATTATAATTTGTTCTGCCTTCTAGTGTGTTTAACAATTTGTTAGATTGGTGACTCTAACCCTAACCCCTTTACTTTTCCCTGTAACCAAAAGTCAAAGTGCAGAGGTATTAATTACCATGCCTCCCTTCCTTTGTTTGTCTCATTTCAGAGTTAATTTGTATAATGTATGCACCTGAGGGGCCTGCACAGAAATTTTCATTTCAATGGCCGTAAGCGATTTGTGTGTTCACATGACAAAACAGCACAAAAAGCTGCGCATTATAAGCACTTTATATCTGCGAAATTAAGCTGGAAATTAAAGCAAATCACAAACACACAGCGTTCCCCTCTCTGTTCACTTCAATTTCGACCAACTTTTTGCTCTACGGTCATCAGACTTATCCATGGCTAAATGATGTTTAGTACACACGACACGAGTTCAATAAATTAGGTAACTTTAGCGTCTTTACCTCCACAGCTCTGCCATTTTGCTGCTCTTTCCACAAATTCCACAAATTGTACCTAAAGTTCGTGAACTGTTTCGCTGGCACTTTTGTTTACCGAGAAATGGGGGGCGTATTCCAATGTGGATTACCATCTAATTAAAGGCAATTCAGGGCAGGCCAATGTGGTTAATTTGTTGAACATTTACACACACACACAAAGCGCCAATGACGTCACAGACAGTAAATTAACGAAAAGTGTGAATGGAGCAAATTAATTTGCACCTTTCAAGAACTTTAATAGAAAAGAGAACAAAGTTCTGCAGAGATTAAATAGTCCAACACATTGAACACAAAGTATTTCTGTACTACTCTTTTCTGTATTCATTTTGCAAATATTTATTTATTATCCCACTCATCATTCTTCATTTACTCGTAATTTCAAATTCTACGAGTGTTCTCTGATGAATTATTGAAATACTTTGCTGCAATTGTTATCGACTCGAAGAGCCACCTAGCCACATGGCCCTGAACTCATTAAAAACTTGGACAAGATTGCCATGGAACAGGTACACAGTCTGTGTGTGAGAGTGCATTTGTGTGTGGCTTGTATGGCCATTAACAAACATTCGATAGCCCTATCAAAAATAAAAAGTGGAACACAAAAATAACCCAAGAAATCCATCAAAAAAGGCAAAAGCATTGATAAGAAAATTGATAGGTTTGGTATGCTGTTAGAAGCGATAAGAAACTGCGCTAAAGATATGCTAAAAACAAATAAAAAGAATACTAACGTGTCTACGCTTTGTTTCTTTTATTTATAATGAATTCCGACACATATTTTTCGTATTGCTTATCAGCTACTGACTGATCTATGCCAAAATAATTAGCAAAACAATTCCATTGATTCAATTGAAATCAAATGAAGATCTCAACTTGACGCTATTTTTATGGGTTTGTGTTTTTATTTTATTTTGTTCTTAATCTTGTTTAAATTCCTCAAAAATATTAGTTTGTAGCTCCTACCGATTCCTCTTATTCCGATTAGATCTTCCAGCTGTTGAATCCCTCAAATTGCCTCAACCGTACAATTATCACATCAAATCATTTTGTAAACGCCCATTTATCAAATACAACAAATATTTTCCTCTATTGATCTACAAACATTAGAATCTTCTTCACTCCCTGAAACATATTCTATTGATCTGCCTACTAATAGATAAGGAGCGACGCAAATGTATGTAAATATTGTACAGGAAACCCATCTATTAATATCTCAAAAAACAGCATAGTATCACATTGTACATTAAGCAGCATATTGCCAAATTTCACATTACACATCAGTTTTCACACTTCCATACGTACAATGACATCACATCAGGCCCGTTTATTCTGTCCACTCACATCTCTCCGTTCCCAAGGAAAAAGCTCTTCAAGATAAAATATCTTTAACTTCACTCACCGATTGATAAGCGTCGACTGCAATCTTTTAGTCGGCGGCGATGTGGGTGACGTTGGGGACTTGAAGCTAGACCGTATGCCGACACCAGCGCCGTTGACAACTGAGCCTTTATCCTGTGGCTGCCGCGTTGACGGAGGCGGTGATGGTGTGGCCGTCTTTGAGCTGCTGGTGGCGCTGCTGCTGCTGCTTCGCTTTACAACGAGGGGGTGTCGCGGTACGACTTTGGGGGTGGCCGAGGGCGAACGCCTGGCACTGACACTGGGACTGCCCCGCGGACTGGGCGTGGTGGCCTTGGACACAGCGTTCGAGGAGCCCTGAACGGGTGTGGAACCCGAGCCAGAGCCCTGGACAGAGTTCTGGCCACCTGCCATGGCGGCACGTGTGCTGGAAACTTTCGATTTCACATCATTGTAGTTGGTTTTGATCAAAGGCTTATTGCTGGCGATCTTATTCATAACGGCATCCCATTTATTGGGCGCATGCGATTTGCGAGACGCGGGCGAGGCTTTGCCACTGCGCGGCGATTTGGAGCTGCGAGGGGTGCCCGATACGTTGGTGGATCTTGCGGTTGTTGTGGTCAGAGCTTTGCACGACTTGGGCGAGGCGATCGACGAACTGGAGGAGGTGGAGCCGCGATAAGTCTCGACGGTGCAGAGCGACGACAATGAGGCGTGTGGACGCGGCGACGCTGTGGGCTGAACTGAAAGCCCCAACGATGATCGGCAGCATTCGCCACCAGTACTCGCTGAGGCGGCCGCCGTCGGCACGAAAGCTTCGTCGGCAAAGCTCTTCGTGCTTCCCCCATCGACGCTGCAGTACGATGTTCGATTCGAAAGCGTTGTGGCTGCCGAAGAGGAAGAGAGACAGCTGCTGGGAGGTCGCTGCTGCAGTTGCTGCTGCTGCGACTGACCTTGACCTGCCGCTCCCGTCTTGCGCATTGTTTGTGTGGAGTCATCCGGCGACATATCCACATCCGGATCCACCTCCAGCTCCGGCTGTCGCATCTCCTCGTCGCAACGATTCTCCACATCCGTGAAAATCCCCGAAGATTCCATGCACGAGTCCTCCATCTGCGGCACGGAGGCACTCGGCTGCATGGTGGGGCCGTACAGCTGTCCATCGATCACTTGGGCCCGTCGATCACCCCGCTGCAGCACATCATCCGCATCGGATTCGGTAAAGAAATCAGAGTCCGTCATTGGGTCTTGCCGCCGCATGGGCGCTGCCGGAGCTGCCGCTGGAATGGGTGGCGGAAAACTGGGCTGGCGGCTCACCCGTCCCAAATGTGGCCCATTGCTGGGTGAGTGATCCGAGGCGCCACGCGAGGCTGGACGTGACATTTCCCCGTCGCCCTGGTAGCCCGTGTCCAGGCTGGTGACACTGGTGACGCTCGTGATGAAGCTGTTGCTGAGCTTCGACTGCCCCGCAGAGGTGCACACCTGCGGTGGCTGGGGAGCGGCCTCCACCTGCTTCACAATCTCCGTTTTGATCTCTATGGGATCCAGGGGCAGCTCCTCTGGGGAGGGCGTCTGCTCCATTCGCAGCTGCTGCATATTCGGATGGTGCATCCGATGTCCGCCCGCCGCCAGCTGCAGCTCCATGTTGTGGATGAGATTGTTGTGCGGCGAGTCGAGGAATTCCTTCATTTGGTCGGGCGTGAGGATGCCCAGGCTCTCGTCCATGTCGAAGGAGCTCTGCTTCTTGAGGAGCTGCTGCTGCAGCTGCTGCAACTGCTGCTGGGAGGATGAGAACGAGTTGTCCACCAACTCAATGGAGCAGTCCAGCGTAGAGTCGGGCAGATCCATGCCAAAGCTGTAGCGTGTGCGACTCCGCGACGATGTCAAAGTGTTCTCTATCGTCGCGTGGCCTTCTGCATCGGGGGTACGCGTCGGCAGCACCATTTCGCTTTGGGCCTGCTTCAGCAGCGGCGAGAGCAAGTGCACCGGCTGTGGCGTCTGCTGGCCCAGCCGCATCCCGTGCGGCGTTGTCGTCGCCGACTGCGGCGAGAGGCACAGCAGCGTGTGCTGGCCCATGGAACGACGTCCCATCTGAGCGGCATTCCTGTGCGGTGTGGCCTCCATGAACTCCCGCGTCAGATTCAACAATTGGATGTGTCGTGCCGGCGACTGGAGGCCACTGAGATCGAGCAGGCGCTCCGTGTTCAGGGTGGAGTTCAGTGGCAGCTTCATGTTGGCCTTGTCCGGCGCCAGCGGAGTCAACGTCACGTCCAGCGTGTCGTCCAGCTCGGTCTGCGCTCTCTCTGTGCCGCCACTGCCCTTGCCACTGGCCACCGCATCCAAACCCGATGGCATGGACATGTGCTCCAGCAGCGGCAACTGATCCATGCTCTTCGTTAGATTTCCCCCATTGGCAATAAACTTTGTAACATCTCCGGGTGCGTCGATGGTTTTGGTTAGATTTCCCATTCCGGTTGAGTGGGAGGCGATGGTTCTGGTTGAATCCTTTGCCTGGATCACCGGCATGGTCCTTCCCAGCATCGGTGAGTTGTTGATTATGTGGGTGGAGCTGGCGGCCACAGAATCTTGGGACATCACATGCATCGTCTTGCCAAATCCCGGAGAGAGACTCTGCGGCACAATCGTCAGGGTGGCATCTTTCGCCGGCATCCTCAGGGACGGTGATTCGTGGGCTATGGGCGAGCCCAGTGAGCTCATCTTGGCCAAACCCTTCATCACCTGATGGGCCTGATCCAGCATAGTTTTGGGCGTATCCTTTAAGATGCGCGTGGCATCCCTTGCCAGGACCTGCGTGGCATTGAAATCTGGTGAGTCCATGTCCATTGTTTGCCCAAATCCCATGCTGGAGATTCGCGTGCTCTCCAGCCGCGTTCGGTTCAGATGTGGCGACATCTTCTTCTCCTCCTCCTCGTCACAGACGAAGGTCTCGGACCGCAGCAGGGGCATGGGTGTGCTGCTGGTCAACTGCTGGCTGCTGACCATCGCTCGCTTCCCACCCGGCATCGGCGTCACCGGCAATGAGCTCGTCATCGGCGATTGCTTGGCACTGGCGGGAGCTGGCGATTCCCCAGGCGAACTGCTCCTTATCATTCCATTATTGTTGCCAAAGTATTTCTTGAGCACTGTGGTGGTCCGCTTGCTGAGCAGGCTCACAGCATTATTGATCCTCTCGCCGCTGGCGCTCTTCTTGATGCTGCTCCCCAGATCCCTTAGCGGGCCCGTGGCACCGCCTGATGCCGCATAAACGCTGGCAGGACGCGTCTTGGCCGCTGTCGCTGCTGGCGCCAGTGCTGGGGTGCGAAAGATCTGCGTGGCCTTCAGTGTGTTGCCACTGCTCGTCGGCGGTCGTATGTGTGAGGTGGTGTTCGGGGTGATGCCAAAGTTGCCCGGCTGTGGTATTCGGGATTGGCCATCCAGGCGGGGTATACGTGATGTGGCCGGATCCTGCAAAGACGCAAAGAGAAATGTAATTAAGTTGGGAAAAATCTCAAAGATTCCTAAAATTATGCAAATTATTCCAGCTGTCAGGGCAAACACTTGCCCTTAGTGTTTTTTCGATTCATTGCTGCACTGAGAGAAATTGGAGCACCAATTACAGAAATATTAGAGGATATCCTAATGGATGTCAAATAATTCATCCCTTCTGCCCTTCTTTCAGTGCAGCTTTTCTTCATGGCGCCAGCCGGGTCCAGGCATCCATCCTAGTACATCCTGCACGTGCTCAGACTTTTTGGCAGTAGCTGCCGTGTGGCCAAAGTAGTTCAGTGGGGCGTTTCCACTTGGCACCAGTTCAACGCACTTTTAACCCCCGTCAGGGTGGGGCTTTCTTTTGCCCTTTCGGCTGATGTCATCGGACATTATGCAGCTTCGTTGTCTATGCTGCAGGGTTGTTTCCGTACCTCCCCAAAGCTAATTGCAGTTTAATCAAATCAGAAAAAGTAAGTGTCAGCCATGGCAGCAGGAGTTTTATGGCACCATCGGGCTGTTTATGGCAGCGACAAGGGGTGGGAAAAGTAGAAAAGTGTCTCGGCTATAATGAAATTATAGCATCAAGGGGGATATAATCACAGAGATAGCTAATTATGCACGAACAGGAACGAGCGGAGGAGTCAGACAGGCTACAGGGTGGATTCTTGTGGTTCGTAATGGATAAGTAATGCTAAGGCTCCCAGTTCTCATTAAGGGATTTAGTGTCAGGCTGTGAATGTGAACTAATGTGGAGAAAAGTGTGACACATTTAGCTGGGGAGGTCTTAGAAGTGTAATTCTTCAATATTACTCAACATTCTGAACTGGTTTAAATACATTTCCTAAGAAATTGGCCTTTCAAATCAATTGAATCTCTTTCAAATGTATTCCCAATATCTTCTCCCACCATCAGTACCAAAAAACTTCCATTTAATGTGCTAAATGCATGTCAAACAATCAAACTATCAACTCTGCCATCGTTTAGGCAGACACGAGAAAGTTTCTTCATCTCCTTAGACAATCCTTTGGTTTATTTTTATGGCTTTGGGTAGCACATTCTAAATTTGCTGCATGCCACAATATGAAATGTACTCGATGGCAGTTTACACAGAGCCCAAGCCCGACTTAATCGAAAATGCAATTTTCAACAGACAAGTCAAACAAGCCGAGGCAAGAGCGCTGCTGCCATCGTCTGAAAGTTTCAACCTCAGCAGCATAAATGGATGCCACACCCAGCACAGAATGTCCTTGAACTTTTTCGCGTGAAAGTTTTGTACCCCAAACACCATCCCCCCAAAAAGCGATTGTTATCAAGTGCAAAATGCACACAAAGTTTCCACCAAAGGCGGGCGGCGTGTGGCACAAACTGTGTTCATTTCTCAGCCAGCTCCAATGCCACTCCACACTGCCAGGGCTGCCACTGCCACTGGCGCTGGCGCTGGGACCATATGTGGCCATAATTATTGGAATATGACACGATAACGGGGGGATTGGGGGCAGCTGTTCGTTGAAATTAAATGCGGCCGATAAGAGCGTTGGGGGAATTTGCATTATAACCTTTTCCCCACAGCCCGGAGAGACGAGTCCCTTCCCTCCTGCTTGGGGCTGCGCAGAGGATAATAAAGTAATATATTACTGATTAATCAATAAGTTATGGCGGAATTTCATATGGCACAATTTGTGGGGGAATTTGTGTGGAATTTGAGAAGTTTTGTTCGCAAATGTTGGCGATTTCTCCTAAAAATTGGGGAAGGAATTTTAAAAATGAAAAATGTGAGTGAAGGTTTATGTTGTGAGATGTCAAACGCATCTAAAATTATACTCCAATTAAAACAGAACATTCTAGAACTACTTACGTTTTTTCAACTGTTTTTCAATGCATAAAAACCACAACTTTTCCATAAAATATTACCAAACACTTGCGCTAATTTAATTTCTTATATCTTGGGGTAAGTCAATTTTATTTGATTTCCCTTAAAATATATTGCAACTTCGATTATAAAGAAAAGTCCAACTGCCAATTGGTACACTGTATCCAATATTTGTCACAACAAAATATATTTTACCGCTCCCGGGGACCGACAATCCGGAGCACAAACAACTACAAAAAGGGAGGCGATACGCATCGATTGAAACACAAATAAATACTGTCACAACAAAGTGAAAGAAAGTAACGAAACGAATACAGCTGACTACAGAGAAAGCCGGCACACAGAGAGTGAGAGAGGGTGGGTAGAGCAGGATATACTGGGAGCAGGATATGCCACCACCCCTGGGACCAGTGGCACCACCAGCTGCATGTAGGTTAAGCGCAAACGCATGTCGTTTGCCCATTGACAAGTCCGCGAAAGAACCGAGCAGAGCACTGAACAGTACAGAATGGAACGGAACGAAGCAGAACGGAACCACAACGGAACTAAATAAAATTTTATCGATTTCCATCCACAAGGATTTAATGTATAGTCCATACATAAAGCGCTGGCGGCACCGCCCACTGTCTCCATAGAATTTTAGCAATTTTATACACTTTCAGAGGGTACTACGGAAATGCCAGAGGAATTTCTTTATCTTAAAATAATGTACATAAAAGGGTATCATCATTTTCGAATCCTAAAGCAAAGGCTTCTTTCATTTTCTATGGATATTAATAGAGCTTAACGAGTGGCAAGGGGCGCCACTTGAAGCCGGATTTGGCTTGAGCAGTGCATAAAATGCAAGGACTTGCGATTTGTATATATACACCACCCTTTCGTATTCTACCCCTTGAGTACAAGCTTGTGGCATGCATAATTTGTATCATCCATAACCCCAACAGCACCGTCAATCAATAACGATTTTGTGGCGCACTCGAGGCTATGAAAAGGCAAGAAAAGAACGGCCAAAAATAATGTTGAAATGGTTTAACATTGATTGAATGATTTTCCTCATTTCTCTATCGCTAGGAAAATGGATAAATGGGTGCAAAGCTCAGACTTTGGCGGTTTCCTATTTGATATTCATATTGTAAATCAAGCTTGCCATAAATAATAAAGAGATAATTACGGAAAAGCGTTTTGAAGCGTACTCAGAAATGAATCCTAAGACAAGATACCTCAAACAAATTTTAATTTTTAAAGCAGTGTTCAAATATCTCAATCAACTTGGGCTTTAATTAAGTTTTAGTCCACTTCATAGATCAAATATTTTACAAAACAAACCAATTTTCTCAATTTTCCATCAGTTTTAGGTATGCAAACACTTCCATAGTAAATTTAAGCAAACACTTGAAATTTTCTCGTAGATTTAAGGCTTAAACTTATTGAAAAACAACACAAGCCCCATTTGATGTAGCAAAACACAGACCAGGCTCACATGCAAGGCTTCCATAAACATATGCACATACATTACTCCAACAGACATTCACCCTTTCGGTTTACGACAGACGGCAAATGGAACTACCCCAATGACTTTTTACCATCCACCTACGTCCAGATCGAAACAGCTCAATCAACTTGACTACCGCTTCCACCGAACTTGCTCCTGTTTTACCCTCTTTCTATATTTTACAACGAAGGCTACAATGTATTTTCACAAGCCATTACCTTGTATCCATCAGCAGCACTAAGCGGTTTATCTCACCAACAGCAAGACAGCTGAAAAAGGACCAGCAAGAGAGCTTCAGTTACGATTTCCAACGAATGGATGACCGCTATTTAGAAAATTTGTGGGATACTGGAGTCGAAAATTAACAAATTAAATGAAGATGATTAGGGATTTACTGCCAATTAGATATCCTAGACATGGTCCGACCAACTTATTAATTTCTAGCATTCGATATGCTTAGGTGATAAAACATTTAAAGATATTTTTCCCATTATTTATGGGAATAATTGAATACTGAATATTGATGACAAAAAGCGGAAAGGAATCATAAACTCAAAGCTCTGGTGCAACGAACTAAAACAAAATAAAGTACCCGAAAGACTCTCGGCCCTTAAAGTGATCTGATGATATGATATAATAAAATGCTGAGTTTTATATTTTGATATTTAATATTAGCACATAAAAACTACACAAAACACCTGTAAAAAAAGGTACCAGTTGCTACACTCTTTTGATACCTAGATTTGCTTCACACCCAAAAACTTAGATTAACAAAAATTGTAGGTACAGGAGCAGCTGAGCTGAAAGTGCTGTTGTTTTTATGTTTGGAGTATAAATTCGGAATTTTAGTGCTAAAATGTGGCGCATACTTTTGAGAGACTGGCAAAAATTGGCAATTAGAATAACAGGACTCTCTGCATACTTCGCTGCGCCATAAAAAAAGGGAGCATCTGGTGAAAATTTCGGTTGAAATACTTTTTTTTTGCGCTGTGACAGCGACATGGTCCAAATTGTCTGGCAAATAACATTTGTAATATCTTGCCAATGTGTGGACGGACACATGCTGTGACTTCTCCTAGACAACCACCATTTGTTGTTATTTTTTACTGAATTTTATTTCCAAAAGTTGCTGCAGGCGTGCGTAAAATTAAATCATTTTTATAGAGCCTACAGACAGATGGAGCGTCGAGTCCCGTCGCCCTTACCAGCCTTCTCCTTGCACTGTCAGCCAGACAATTAATGTCCTAGTCGAACCATATATATTCTTCAGTGCAGACTGTCGGGCTCTGTCCAGACTGGAGATTTAGTTGGAATCTAATTTATGTGCATCTTGACTAGTTTTAAGTGGCAGCAGTTAAGGGAGAACACATGCTGAGTTACAGGAAAGCGTCTAGAAATAAATTCCAAATCTTCAAAAGCTGAATGGCAAAAAGTATTGCTCACTTTTAGGCGTAGATTAAAATTCCCCCGAGAGGCAATACACACTGCCATTCATTGACTGAACCTCAAGAAAAAAATGGGTCCCCTTTTCATTTGTTTTGTTAAAAAAAAAAAAGAAAAATTCCTCAAGTGCCTTGTAGACGAGTTTCTTATAATTGTTGTTTAGGCATTTTCATTGTGTTACCAAGCCTAGAATTTACGATTCATTTAATGCTGTAATTAAGATTTGACGACGCTAGGCTCCAAGTTTATGTGTGTGCCACGCGTGGCAACGCGGATTGCAGCTGCTCAAAATTTGTCAAGACTTTAGATACGAAAGAGGATTACACCGGGACTAGACTTGGGCTGGAATAAAGAGGATCAACAGCTAATTATTGAATAATAGATTACCCCCCAGATATATAAATTGAGAGAAATTCTGTCAAAAATTCTGGGAAGTCGAAAAGGAAGTTTCATTCTGCACTTTTTGGTGGAAAACTTGGTAAACTTACTCAGCATTCTTCATTTGCAATTGAAATAGAACTTACATACAATAATTTCTTGCTAAAAAGCAACAGAAATTGTCTAAGAAAAACTCCATTTGGTATGTAGGAAGCATTTGGGCATAATTTATTATGCTCCAGGGAACCAACACCAAAAGGAAGAGCCTTCCCAAGACTTCCAAGACGAGGACGAGAACGCCATTTATCAACTGTGCAACTGAAGAGAGGCAGAGATACGTGCACTGTTCGTACATCTCTCTATTTTCTTTGGCACTGCAAAGCAGAAGGACTTTCGAGGCTACACAAATTTAAAATGTAAATCGCTTGCTGCAACACAAGTTGTTATGCCCCACGGCCCTTCTATAGAACATCCATCGCCCAATCCAAATCCCCATTTTCATTTCATACACCATCAACATTTCTTTCTTCATTTTCGTCCCCAATCAATTTTGTAAATTGCATTTCCAATTGATTTGAAAGCATGTTGTTTCCCTGCCACCACACCGTGCCTCATCAAAGCTGAACCTTGCACCTTGCTATGCATTTTGAATAAGATGAGAAACATTACCGGACAACAGCAACGCCTCTGCTGGACAGGTGAAACATGGCGTATGCGCAATTTGTTGTGGTCAAAGAAAATAGCTTCAGTTAATGGCATTGCGGCCCTGTGAACTGGAAACCAAACACAATCCACTCTGCACATCCATCAAAGTCAGGATAACCGTAAATTGCCATTGGTGGCTGGTTTCGATGTTATTATTCGTGGGGAAAACTCTAGAACTCTAAAAATTACAGATAAACACATGAGTTTGTCAGATTTCGTAGAACATTTTCTTTGGTTTAAAATTAGATAAAATTCTACTATTTATTGGGAAAATTCTAGATACATTTATGAGCACATTAAACATAGTTCTGTTTATTCAGATGGAAAGGATGATTTAAAAAAGTTGTTGCAGGCTATTTTTGCATTTTCCAATCAGCAACTTTTCAAGCGTGCTTACCGCGAATGACTGATTAAATGGGAAACATTTAAATCAACCCGCGAGATAACAATAAATCAGCAAGCCATGCAAATGTGCTCACTAAAAAAGAACGATTTTATAATCCTCATTAATGACAATTATTGAATTTTTCGTTGTCCATAATTGAACAGAAACGAATACTTGTTTCCACTTGTACGAAATTCCACAAATTTATTCACAATAACAAAATGGCAATTTCCACACGAATTTCGGAGTATATGAGGCTGATGAACATTTTGTGGTCATGTCCATTGTCTTTAGCAACATTTTGCGAGAGTTAGTTGTTGGATGCTGCATTTAGGCCATTCTGTATGGGCTGTTTGTTGTTGCACATTGTTCAGTTTTAGTTTTCTGCGGTTACTCTGAATGTGTCGTAATGCATTTAAGGGGGGACACACACACACATGTGGCTCGAATGCGGTTTTGTCACTGGAAATGTTGTCTGTAAACAACTCTGTCGTTCCAGCTCTCGCACCTCACTTTAGTCTTTAAAAGAGCCACACAGTTCAGGTTGTGGATTTTTGTATGGGTTTGAAGCAAAGACAAAGTTTCAGGATAACCCCATGGTACGGTGGCCTTTCTCATATCTTTTTTTCTTTCTAACATTCTATGACCGCTCCAGCCCTGACACTATTAGCCGTTATTCTATCCCGTAATTCATAAGCCACGTGGTCACGTTTTCCCCAAAGCTTTCGCCATGTTTCTGTCGGAAAATGTTGCAGTTGTCTTATCCTTTTTTGTTGTGGTTTTTTCTCTGCCCTGTCTAGTGCCAAAATAAAATGACACTGTTTTCCATGCGCTCAAAACTCCAATCGTAAATCATTTTTATTCTTTTTTGCAAAGGTAAACAATGTCACATAAGAGACAGACAGAGATGGAGAGTGTAAGAGCGTGATGGAGATGGCAAAATCTACAACACACGTTGATATATCTACTCAGACTCTTGCTGTTGTTGCCCCCCAAAAACTTTGACAGTTACATGCGCTGCACCACTGCAGAATGACAAACGAAAAGGGAACGGAAGACTGACTTTGAGGGTCGAAGCATGAGTTACCCTGGAGCTTTAGCTCTTCATGGTTCATGGTGTATATAAGATACGTTTTGGGGTCCACTTCTCTGAGTGACAAGTGCACTGGAAAAGGCTCTACGATCTGATGAGTAATTCTAGCTAAAATATGGGTTTTTGTATTGCTAATATATTCTATGGAGTCATGCCTGCACCGCTCTTTGAGGTACAAACATCAACCCCCAGTAAGATTACCCTCTGCAATGAGTTGCAAATTATTTCCCTTTTCGTTTCTTCGTCGCTTCTGAGTTTCTGGTACTTTCCCCCTAGATATATGTACATGTGCGTGACAGACAGAATGACGGCTGTGTGGGACCGAAGATGGCATGGATGATGGTTCAGTGGGGAGGTAGAGCCGGGGTAGGATTTGGGTCAACTATCGACTGCCGTTTGAGCCCTTCCAACTGTCACCGACACACAACCGTCGTCAGAGGTTCAACGAAAAAAAGAAAGAAAACCCAAAGCAAAAGTTGTGGAAAGTGTGACAGCAACTCGCTGGATATGGACATTTGTTAGGGCGGGGGAAAACCCTCAAGTGCATTGAAATTTGATTTCAATTTCCATATGATTTTGATTCGAGGCAAACCATTCTGTGGAGAAAAGCTGTAGAAATTATGCAAATGAGCAAGAGTTTTCATATATTTTTTTGCGGCCACAGAAGGTGGTTTTCCTCTTGGGTTCATGGTTAAATTATGAATGATTCATTGGCCACTGATTGAAATCATTTTGAAAATTTAACTATTGTGGTGTGAGGGCACATTTGGGATTTAAATTTAGCAGAACTTTTAGCCAGTGGCAACTATTCCTGTAACTTTTTACTGAACTTTAAACAAAGTCAACTTCAGTATGGAAAAATTCCAAAAAATAAAGCCAAATAGTTTTCATTTTTCGTGCTGTGCTCACATTTTTCTCCTGCTGCTGCTGCTGTTCCTGCTCATCGTGCAGTTGCTTTGATCTGATGTTTGTCTAACTTTGCAATTTGCCAACTGGACTGCAGTAAAAAATTGTCAATTCTGGCTAGGGAAAAATAGGGGTTTTCCTCTCTGTGAGCTGCCGGTTGCCGCATTGCGAATGCAGCGTGCATAGTTTTCACTTTGAACTTTTAGCTGGAGCAAAGTTTTTTCTGCCATGCATTGCATCTTGACTTCTGACCTCTGGCAACATTTGCAGATCCAGCAAACATATTCCACCCTATCTGGATCTGAGTTAATTGCATTATAATTCAAGCGAGCATCCGGCGGGGTGACTTTTGGTCCAGTTTTCTCAACCGGCTACTCGTAAAGTTAACGAAAACCATTTCCATCTCAGCCTGAAGTTGCTTTTCCACAACATTTAAAACATATGTTTGTGTGCACATGCAAAATTCTGTTCTCCAAATATAAAATTGGGCCTTTAAACATTTTAGGAAACAAAAATGTAAAACAAAATTTAATTACAGAGACATTGGTCGTTGTAGCGACAATTGCTGAAAGGATACACTTCGTACACACTTTTATTATGCAGATTCGGGAAATTTAGACAATTTATATACAAAATATATAAATTTCTAAGCAGTTTTAGTTTTTTTACAAAGAATTATATTTTTAACCCACGATCTGTGCACTTGGCAAGCGAATATCTTGTAGTCGGACGGAATAACGACACTGTCATTAATACCCCTACTACTGCACTCTATACCCATACCAAACAGCCCGAAGCATAGTTCTCTGAAGGTCGGTAGTTGTCTGTTCGTCTGTGGCTAAGTGCTGGGAACTGTAGCAGGATGTATGCCCTCCAGAAGCAGCAGTCAAACGCTTTGTAAACCTTTTATCTTTCCACCTTCCTTTGCTCTGGTCTTTGTCTTTGCTTTCCCCCAGCTTTTACTGGGGGTCCTTTTCAATTATGCTGCTCGAATGAAGCCATAGCGCAAGGAAACAAAGGAAAAAAAGAGGACGAAGGTCGTTTCAGGGGCTCACAAATGTATGCTTCGGATTTTATGCTGGCTAAGAACTGTGTTGTGTACGAGTTTAACTGACTTTTGCAGTGCAAATCTGATTGAAAAGAGTGTAAATAATTAAAGTAGCATCAGCATTGTGAGAAAAATAGATCGAGGCGGCATAACATTGTGTTATTTAGTGCTGAAAACAATACGTAAAATAATTACTTGACCAAATTTCTACATATTATTGGATACGAATTATCGTCTGCTCTTTCCCAATAATTACCGTTTTTTCGCTCTTTTTCGGGCATCAACCCGAACAAGAAATTATTCTTGATTGCTGAGATTTGCCATTAAGTTTTCCAAACTGCTAGCATTCACCCTGTACTTTGTACATGAACAAATTAGAATTAATTTGCGCTGATGTCATAACAAAATCGTTGAGAACTCCCCACAGAGTTGACTAACCGCAAATGTTCTACATTTTTTCTTCGCCTGCCTTCAACGCAACTTCTAGGCCCATCCCCCATTTCTGCCTTATGTAATTTGCGACCCAAGACTATTAAATGCACCCAAGCTGTGTCAGCACCTCAGGTGTGCGTCGCATACGCACACACAAATTATGAGCATTTGTTGTGGCGTTCAACGGGTCGTATGAAATGTGATGTTGCACAAGGAAGAAGAAGGAGAAGCATTAGGGGCAAGGGGATGGAAACGAGCAGCAGAAAAAGCGGAAGCACACGAGCGTCACCTGGCGTGCAAGTCATTAAGTGAGCTTGTTGTTTTGTGTGCTGATTTTATGTACCCTGTAATTGCAGAGGTATACTCGACATATGACTGAAGAATAAATCGATCGAGAGCACCGTAAGATGTCTTTGGAAAATAAAAGTACACACGGAATTATAAATTGTAACTATTTCCCGTGTACCGGGTATCTTATGGTCTGTACATTTTCTCTCTCATTTCTTTTGTTGTCAGGAGAGAGGCCATAAAAGTGTTGTAACCCCACACACATAATTATAATGAGCATTAAAACGGACGCCTGTGGCCGTAGCCCAGTGTTGTCTTCTGGCCTCAAACGCTCCTTTAATGCCTCCTTAATACACGCCCCAGCCACAGACCCGTGAGTGCTTTATGGCGCAACTGGTGAGAAATGTTCTAGAAGACAATATTAAAGTCAGAACGGAAAAACAAAAGCTCTGCGCGAGACAATGTCGGGTGTGGCGTCCCAGTAGGAAAATGAATTTTGTTGTTTGCCGTCAAGATATTTGAAACAATGGACTTAACATTTATTATGCCCCAAAGAAAAGAGGAGAATGCTTTAAGGAACGAGTTGGGAGGAAGTTTCTTGTAGAGAAAAGCCGATAATTTATATTTATCTTTAGACTCTTTTATTGCCTTTTACCTCTCTGAAACCATCCAAGCTACACAGCTGATTAAATTTATATTATTTTCTGTTAAATTCAAGTCGAAATCACTGCATTTCCCAGCGAATATTTTGTATATAATCTCATTAGAAATAACACCCATCCATCGCTCAAATATTTGCCCTAATTGCCAATCCCCACCTGCCATAATTAAAGCTTAGTAGCCGCAACATAATAATCGTTTTATTTTAGGGTTCCAGAGTTTCCATACAGTTAACTCGTACAGAACATTTTCATTTATTTGTGAGCAAAACATTGTTCTTGTTCAGGGGGGGGAAAATCAACAGCCACCCACCTACAGCCGCAACCATACACAAGCCAAACCAAACCGAAGCCACATTAATATCTGTGCGGTTGGTTGTGCATTTTGTGTACGACTGCGGTTACTTGGAGCTTACTCTGTGGCCCCGAGAACCACTACTACTACTACTACCCTGTCCCTGTCCGGGCACTGTACTTCCGTAATTTTAGTAGCTTTTGCCTTTTATTTTGCGCCTTTTGCTAGCTCATATTTTATGCTGGCATCGCGTGTCGAGCTCCCACTAGTGGTACGAGAATTACTCGTGCGTTTGTTGCTTTTGTGGTTCCATATAACGCTTGTTGCTATTGTCCCGGCCAGAGCTGTACATGGGACTTAAATTGGGTTAGTAAGTTTGGCTATGGCTATTGTTTTTCCAGTCCTCAGGTCCCGCCTGTTTTCCACACTTTCGCATGGGGGAAAAAAATGCATTGGAAAAACAATTGGCTTTCAGCAAGTGCAAATTTTCTGTTTCAGGTGAGTGTTCCTCTTCGTAGAATCCTTTTCGTTTTTTGGAGTGCGAGTTTTTTATGATTTATGAATGTCTCACTTACGGAAGCTTTCAATTTGCGTGAAATTTGGGTTTTCCGGTGTGGAATGAACTGGGTTTTTCTGTGATGGAAAATGCTCTCAAAAGTTTTTTAATTGAAAATATTTTATGGTAGGCGAATTAAAGTAGATTTTTGGCATTATTCAACAATTTATTTCCTGCCAATATTTATTGACTTCTCCAGCTCAAACTTTAATTATAATCTAGCCAATTATTTACGCAAGTTCTCAGAATGTGCCACAAACCCACTGGAAATGAAAAATGGAGATAATTAGTTGGACAGACGCTGAAGCTCCTCTTGGGGGGTCTAAGCTGATTTGAAACAAATTAACCGCACATGACAGCCGCCACAGGGATTTAAGTGCATCATCGCATGCACCAGGACAGGACAGGACCGGACTGGTCAAAGCAGACCAGGCAGAAAATCGAAATCCGATTCACCTATCGGTATCCTTCATCCTCTCTGTGTGCCCATAGTGCCAACACATACGAGTGTGTATGTACTGGACAGACCTGCAAAGAGAGTGCTGCTGCTGCAGCTTCTGCCTTGGCCCCGATGACAGGCGCTTAATTTTCAATTACAAACACATAAAGTGCGAGAAATGGACTAAAACCCAATGGACCCATCCACATCCACACAGTCCACTCGTGTTGCCATCATGTGGTCATGTGGCTGAGTGCACCCACACACACACACACACAGACACACACAAGCGGATTGTTGCACGGTTTTTACACCTTTCAGCTAGAGTTTTTATTATTTAATTTTGCCTCCCATCAAAATCAAATATGTACTCGGATGTTGCTGGGTACGAACTAACAGGGAACAATTTCCCATTGGTCGGTAATTGAATGTGCAACAGCAAAAGGGAATACGCCGTAAGAGCCGTGATTCGAGATTATGGCGTGGGCGTGGATACATTTGCAAATGCAGTTGGAACCTCTATGCATAGGTTTATGTATTTATTATGTAAAGAGTCATAGAATTGTACCTGGAAAGTATATAATTCCTTTAAAGCTAAGAAAATATACTTTTAGATCTTCATTCAACTTTTAAACTGATTTTTCATGAATGTTTGGTGTAGTTTTTGGCATACACGTTTACCCTACAGTACACGCTCTTTAAAGCCAAGAATCCTAATCAAATTGAATATATTTTTGTACCTCCATTGCCACAGCACCTTTCCTGGCCATTTTCTGGGGCACTCCTCCTACAATTCTCAATAAAAAATTCAATTATTATCTGGGTCTTTCATGTTCAGCGAGCAATTTCAAAAGAGGAAAAAGAAAATAAAATAGAACAAGAAAAAAAAACACAGATAGACGGCATAACTTTTTATGGATCTGCACATCCGACAGACGGGCAGACAGTTTTGGGTTGGGTTTTCCCTGTCGCAATTTCCCCCCTTTTACGGTTTACATTTGGCGCCAGTTTTCATTATTTTATGATTTATTTATTTATTTTATTGAATCTTTTGATTGCATTTCCCACGGCTTATGCTGATTTGTGCTTTTACAATTAATTCAAATGGCTGCCATTAAATATTTGCGCGTGTTAATATTTAATTAAACTCAAAATTGTTTGATCATTTTTAATGAATGCCAATAAACCACATGTTTGCCCAATTAGAGCGTTAAACAAATTTGCTAAGCACAAACGAGTCGAATGATTGCAGTGCGATGTTTGCTGTTATGCAAATGAATGAAGAATATCTTCCATCTAGTTCTATCCATTTGCCATTCCTCAAGCTGTCCAAAGATATTTGCCAAGAAAAAACGCACAGAAGTTGGCAGGAATTTTCAGTGCTGCACAAGAAACAAACAAAGGAAACAAATGGTAAAGTTCTAAAATGGAGAAAAGAAAAAACCCCACGCCAGATAGAGCCTTTAAATGGGTATTAAACGACCATTGTATATATCCCTTTGAATCATATAAATGTTTATAAACTTCAGAGAGAGGACTATCTCTAAACAGTCTGCTTTCTGTTCCACTTTTATTCACAGCTAACCTTCTCTTAAAAATCAAATCTCTTTCCAATTCCACTTGACTTTTGAACGCACACTGAAAGCATTCTTTTGGCTTACTGAACTCATCCATTCTCTGGCTAAACTTGCCCCATGCTAATACACCATTTGTCAGAACATTTAATGGTCTCCGGGTGGCTAAAGGACCCTGAAGCCAAAGGGCAAGCAGCATGTCGGCTCCGTCTGCGGGTCAGCCCCAATGTTGTTTTTTGGTTCAAGCGTTTTTATCTGCGCTCATTTTATTTATGCAGCATGTTTGCAAATTCAACCGCAAAACTAGACAACCAGTTTGCTTTTTTGGCCAAGTTAATTAAATTAGTTGCAGCAGCAGGAGTACGAGCAGGCAGCGAAGGAGAAGAAAATGTCTTCTGATTTGATTTCAAGATTTTGGGAAATACATTTTGCCATGAAAATGGTAAAAGTTGTCAAACAATTTTCCTCTTAAGAACATACTCTTTATTTGGTGGATTTTCTATAATTTGAAACCCTATTTTCTCTGTCTGACATATATTTGTAAGCCCATCAATCAAAAGGCACTCGTACAACCTTGAACCCAGTGGCAACGACTATGAAAGGTACACAATAAATTGACTAAGCTGCAGAATGATTAAATGACAATTTGGCAGAAGCAGCTGCTGGAATAGTGAGCCCAAAAATAAACACTATTAATTTTGGGGCAACAATGGCTAGGATCTACCATCCAGCCATCCATCCTCCTCTGTGTCTAGAGCCCCTAAACTGTATGTGTGCGACTCTCCTTTTATCGACAAAAGCCACACATGTGCGGCACATTTCCCCCAAAAACTTGGCCCAAGCACGTTAAAATTTAAGCCAGTTTGACATTTTGACAACAGCCCGAAGGATCCACAGCAGAGAAGAGCCACTGAGGCACTGCAGCAATGCCACTGCCACTGCAACGTGGATGGGTGCATGTGTGTGTCCCATGTCTATGGCTGGCAACGTATTTTGTGTGCATTGTCGTGTCGTGGCCATGAATATTTAATGAAATTAGCTTAAGAATCTAGCATTTGCCCCTCGCCCTAGAACCGGCGGCAGCTCACGTAGTGCAGGCAGCCCACGTGTTTACGCTGGAATTTCAAATGAAAAAACGTTGCACGATGCATGGGGCACATGTGACGCCCACCAAATATGCAAGGATAATGTCTCTGATGAGGGTTAAGTAGCTGGTGGGACGGACTTCAATGCTGAAGGATTCCATTCCGGGGACACATTTCAATTACTTTTAATTCACTCTCATTTCATTCAGAGTTGGGTTCATTTTGTGAGTGGCAGAAAAACGAATTAGGATTAAAAATGTTGAATAATTTATTATACTCAAATGTATTGCATTATTTGTTAGGAATTTATTTCAATGCTGAATATTAATTAAATGTAAATGACTTTATATATCTACCTTTGTCCACACATTTTCAAAACTTCATTAATTAAAAACTTCTCATTTTCAATGCAAAAACGAAACTTAAACCCAACTCCAACCGAAACCAAAACCGATGATATAGCAAATTAGCATTGATGATATCGAGACGAGGTTTGCCTGTTTGCCCAGAAAAACAAACAAACAGCCAGCCAGGACGCATGGCCATATTGTGGTAGGAAGCGCGTTATCAATAAATTTCCACGAGCCAAAAGCTGCCATAAATAAAGCGAGAATGGGAAAGGTACGCCCAGGTCAATGCCAATGCATTTCGCGTAGAGTCAATACAGAAAATTCCACGAATGCCAGCATAAATCATAAATGGCAAACGTTTCGCGGGGCTTCATGTGGTCGGGGCAGGTGGATAATCCTCTCCATATTGAAACAGATGCTGCAACATATCACAAAAATGTGCAATGGCAGAATGAGGACTGCATCAAAATCCAATGGAGGGAATTTTTAAAGCAGCAATCCGAAAGGGCTTTCAAGTTATTCTCCGGAATTCGAGATTATTCCTGAAAATTCTACATAGAAGATTTCCATTTCTAACGCAGGAAACTTCAAGAAACAGAAAACTGTTTTTACATGGGATATTTTCATGCTTTGCCGCACATCTTTTTCGTATTAGTGGGGGGTAAGTATACCACAAACAATATCTCCTTCGCCTTGTTATCCTTGCACTTGCAGGCGACTCCTGTGGTTGTGCCTGCTGCTGCTGCGACCGCTGCTGTTGACACAAAAAAAAATACAATAAAATGTGTACATAAGAGGCGCCCCCCAGTCGACAATTATATGAAAGGAATATAATAATACTACTACAGGCTGGTGCACATAATGATATAGGGGCCATGACAAGACGACAAGAGGGACAGAGGGACGAATGCCAGGGGAAGCTCTGATGATTATGAGCATGTCGCGGAAAAAAGGCGAGCCATTGAAGGATACTGTATGCCCTGTAGCCACAAGAGGAGAGTGTATTTTTTGAACTGCACACTAAAAGCATGAGAAATTTCCATCCTCTTACTAGAGGATACCCCAACAGTTCATCATTTGCATTTCCCCATCGCCACAATTGTATTTTCCACTCAAGGACAACAGAAAAACTACCGCACACGGGGAAGTCTCTGGCCTGTGGTTAGCCTCTCCACAGAGTACATAATAACACAGGTCCAATGAGATCTTGAGCCTCTCGAGAACTGCAAAATAGAATTGTTCCAACTTGTGTGTGTGTGGGAGTGTCTGAACTTGAGTCGCAGACATGAAAATCAAAATTTCATAGCCAGCCAGCAAGAAAAATGGAACGAGCAGGCCACAAAGAAAATGAAACGAAAAGCTACGGGAAATGAAGGAAAGTTAAAGATAAAGAGAAATAATTTTATATAGAGCGACAAGTGAAAAGGTAATTTATCAAGGAACAAAACAAACCCGTCACGAAACGAACAGGCACGCGACTGTTGGATGAGGTTCTCCAACGAGCACCCACACATACCCATCCATAAACTGACGCCCACCCATCCATAACCCACATGCCCAGCTACCTTCGCACACGTGCTCTGTCATAAAAAATGTATTGCGAAATTTGCTTGAGCAGGCAAAACCCTAAGAAAAATGTAGCTTCATTTGGTAGCCAGTGAAAAATGGCCGCGAAGTGCCTTGGGTTCCTTCCTTTTTGCGGAACTTTAATCGGTTGATTGGGATTGAAGACTTTTCTTGCTTTTCTGGCTTTTACGGCCGCGCATCGTAATGGTCTCCAGATTGGGCAATAAGTAAGATTTCCTGCTCTTTGCAGGGAGAAACACTTGAGGCAGCGATTCGACTCAGAAGCGGTTAAAAGGGGAAAGGTATCTTGCAAGTAAATGTATCTTTGGGCAGAGAATAATTGTTTATTTCGAAAAAAAATACTTTCAATTATTTCATGGATTTTAGCACCTTGTGTGCATAATCTCAGTATATACTTGGTTCCTAAGTGAAGAGAAATGGCCAAATGTTACATGATATTGTAGCTTCTTCCCATTATTTCTTCTCTTTGATATATTTGCTTTATCTCTTCCACTTTTGTTACATTTTACGACCACATCCCATCGTCTTCTACCTATTTTGCCATAACAATTTTTATGACTACAACATTTTGTTCCATCTGCACAATTTTCGTTCAATTTTACACATCATAAAGTGCATGTGAGGCAAGTGAACGGACGACAGGCGGAATCTCTCCATCGATTCCATTGATTCAACCGGCAATCCAAAGAAATCAATGCGAATTCAACGCATAAAACCCACAAAATATGCATAATTTATACAAGCAAGTGAAAACCGAACGCCAGCACTCCATATTGACTTCCCCAAAATCCCACCCAAGGACCAACCCACACACTCATTCTCCACCCACCGTTACACATGCACACAGAGGAATACACAGAAGTACACAAGCAATAAAATAAAATCCAAATTGATAAACATTTACCAAGACGAAATTGCGTAGGTACCGATGGGCTCTGGGTTGAGTTTTATAAGAATATCCAGGTTTTAGTTGGTAATGTTCCTATACATTTTTCACCAATTATATGTTTTAGGGCTGCCTTTTATGGACACAAACTTATGTGTCTCCCTATATGATAGTAGTCCAAATACAAACCAAAACTCTACTTTAAATCGACACTCTAGTATTTTTTGTGTTAAAAAGTAAAATGCACAAATTATTTACCATTATTATTATCAAAAATCTGTTATTTCTGCACACTTTTCTCCGTCTTTTTCCCACTGTACCGCGTCACATCGCGGTAAAAAAAAGAAAAGATCGCGGTGATAAAGAAAAGTGCCCAAAGAAGAGTGAGGCTGGGTGATTGGTCTTCTGACAGCTGCTTGGTTTCGCCATAAATAATTAATTTTCTAATAAAATTAAGAGCTTATCTGAGGCTTCTTTGCCCGGGCTTTAGCGTTACGTTACCTTTGCCATAATCGTTGTTTTTGTTGTTTTGTTGGAGTTGCTTTGCAGAGATAAGAGAATTCGCAGTGCAAAAAAGTCCGCACAAAAGCAAAAAGCCGTCGGCTTTTGGAGGGTTTCCAAATGTGTGATGTATCGATGGTGTTGTGTTTGACTTTGTCGTTTTAGTTTTTAATTAAATAGGCTACGATTATATTATATTGATGTTGTGTTTTGTTTATGTTGTAATGTTTTTGTATTTTTGTTGTAATGACTTTGGACTCTGAAGTTCCGTTCAAAGATTTCTGCGAGCTCAAAAGGTAGAGCGAAAAAACCATTTATCTTTCCCTTTTAGTTAATGAACAATAATTAGGTTTTGTTTTTTCATTTGCTTTTATTTGTTTTCTCTTATATTTTCTTTTTTTTTGGAATTGTAACGGTAAAACCACGAAACACAAGAACGAAGCGAAGCACACACACACACGCATATACACATACACAGACGGAGCGCGGAAAACGAACGGACTAAAATCGAAACAAAATTCCAAGTGTAAGATCTGCAACTGCTATTTACTTTTTATTTAAACACTTTTTGTCACTGGTTCACTTCCTTTTTGTTATTGATTTTTATGGCGCGGTTTTTGTGTTACATTGTTGTGTTTTTTGCTTGATTTCTTCGTTGCTTGCGGAATTATTTAAAAGCACAACATCAATGCGAGGGAACTAGACACAAACGGATGAAATTCCGGTAAACACGAAACGGGGGCAGTTAGAGATGATATATCGGATATCAATATTCTTGAATTTTGCTGATTAAATATCGGATATTTTAGTGTGATTTATCAACGGAGTTTTCTAAATTCAGAACAAAATTAGACACTTTCTGCTGTTACAAACGGCGTCCGAGTGGCTCGGGACCAATAAATAGGAGCTTAGTGGGAACAGTGCGCCCAGAGCAGTGTTACACGTTTTTCCGGGGCGGCCACATATGTATGAAAAGCAAAGCAAGCCTTCAATTCAAAATATAGCAGCCTGCGCGCGCTGTTTGGGTAATTCTCTCCTGTAGCAAAACACTCTGGGATATCCTCTCCCAGGGTGCTCATATTAGAACGCAAAGTGAGTCGGGAGCGTAATGTTCTTTTGTTAACTACAGCACAAGACGTGCTGTTGTGCGCAGATTTAATTCTAATTCAAATAAATAATTTTAGAAGACAAAAATAATTGGAAAATCAACGTTTTCACCTGTTTAAATATAGGGCTAAGAGTAGTATGTTCCTTTGATCTGTCGGTATATTACAGGTATTTTTTTAACATATTTTATAACATTTTCGGTATATTTATGGGAAGCATATCTACACGATCAAACTTGTCGTGTGGAGCGAAAAATCAAAAAGTTATATATCCAAGATGGCGGCCAATGTTTATATTAGAAGAGAACAGCTAGTGTGCGCTTGAATGATACAACTTTCCTTGTAGAAGCATCGTGCACGGAATCTCGGTGACACTCCTCAATTCAACAGAATAATTAATTTGCTGAGAATAATGGCTATCGATCTGAACGCACTTCAATGGGGCTCACTCAGCCAGCAGCAGACTCTCACCCCTGCACAGAAGTTGGCGAGACAGAAACTGCTGCAAGCGAAGTTGCAAAAAGAAGCGAACAAATTTGTGCTCCAGATAAAAAAAATGAGCACAAAATACCCAACACAATAGATTCGAGTACAAATGTGACTATAACATTCCACAAATCAATTCATAATTACATAAATTCATCAACAACAGGAAGACAAAGCAATATGTAAGAAACTTCTGCATTACATCAACCAACGTGAACAGCACATACCAAAAAGCAGAAAAAACAACAACAACAAATAAAACCGATTCTCCAGTTTAAAAACCATCAAAAAGAAATAGCACATTGAACCAGCGTTAAAACTACAAAAATAAAAGCTTAAATCACAGAAGCTGATAGAAAACAACTTCTGACCGGCCGGCCTGGCCCAGCTCTCAAAAAACAGTCCCATACAAAAACAATAGAATATTTGTCAACCAATAACGAACCAATTTGTCAATAAATATGTAAAAGATATGCTCGAATCACTTTCTTCTTCGAATTCATTTCTACAATTAAAGCTTCTTTATTAACTATATGGACAATGCGCTACAGGGGGCATCGCTTGATTCACGACAAAACCGACTGCTGCCTGCATCTTAACGCACTGGGACCCAGCTCTCCAAGACATCGCCGTACTTTTTGCGATCTGTAATGTAAACACGAGAAGTTAATTAGGTATCCCTAGGCGAGTAATATAAGCCTCTAGACCACTCACCCTTCACGGGAAAGTCCTCGGGATGCAGCTCAATGTAGTGCCGCAGCACGGCATCGCGTTTGGCCAGATACTCGTTTCGTTTCTGGTCAAAATAGTAGCCGGCACCACCGCCAATGGCCGCAAAGGCAATATGTTTCTGTATGCCTATCAGGGAACATTTAGTAACCGTTTAATTACAATATTAAACACACAAAAACAATGTTACGTCACATGGAGACGGCGAGGAACTTACCCGACATCACGGGCTTACGGAAGCCCCAGTTGACGAAAATGGCCAGACCGAAGCCGGCCACGGTGCAGGTGAGGGGATTCCATATGGGCGACAGGAAAGAAGCCTGGCGATTGCCCTTATTTGTTAATAATTCCAATGGATCGTTTACGGGCGAGACGTTCATGGTGTTGACAGAGAAAAACAATAGCGATGGACTATCGTTTGGAATTACTTCTGTGCAAGTTGTAAGAATGTATCGATTATTTGGTGCGATTTTGTATGCATATACAAGGTATAATTAATTTACTTTATCTCTAATTGTTGGTTCTTTAGCTACATTATATTTTTAGCAATTTAACTTATTTTTCTAAGAAATAATTGAGCCACTGCCAGATTTTGCGACTGTCGACCAACAAAATTACGACTTTTCGATAGCATTCACCAGAATATCGATACTTACGTGCAATAAATAATTCGAGACAGCTTTACAAAATTCGAAATGAAACAAACAGTTTATCCTTTAATATATTTTATACTTTTACAATATTACATACATTAAACATTAAATGGCAAGCAAGGCATTTCAATAGAATGTGTTTAAGGCAATTCATATAGTTTTTTGTATGGTGGTTGCTGCAAAAACTGTGTAAACTTTAAGGCTGTTTGCATATATTCTGCTCGAGTATTTTCTGTGGTGTGAGGTTACGGAAGAGTGACCTCTTGGATTATTCAGTAAAAACTGACTATATGTCGTACAAACATCAAAGGCGCAAGTAAAATTTCAAATAGGCACAATTATTACATCATAGTTTATATAAGGCCGTGTCCTGCCCAAGCCTCTAATATACAGCTAAATTTACATTTTCATATTTAAGTATTTATATATCATGGTAAGTGTTTAATTGTTGTTGCAAAATTCCAATAAATCAATTTTAAACTAAACTGATGAGTCAAAAAACGAGTTTATTTCAAAATAAGGCATTTCTTGTGGGGTTTTGTTTAATTCTCTTTTTTCAACTATTGGTTTGGAACACAAAAATTTGAAGGATCTAGTCAAGAATGAATACAAAAAAATCATAATAACTAACAAAATTCTTAAATTAAGTTTATTCAAAATTATACATATTTATTTGTAGAAAAAAAGGGATTTTTTTTTTAAATGAATGGCTTCCTTCCTCAATTAAACGTAAATTATGTACTTAAGATAACAAAAGATCATTGTTTGCAAAAAGTAATTAATTAAAATTAAACATTTTTCAATTGCAGTGTTTTTTATAGTTTTTTTCGTCTGTTTTTCTATAGTATTTTCAACTTAAAATTAGTTAAACCATAAATTTAAATCAACTTTTTTAAAACATTGAATTCGTTGATCAAAAGCCAACCGCAAAGAATGAGAACATAAATGGGGGGTTTCTTCTATAAAAAAAATCATTTTAAGAAATGTATTGCATAAAGTTTTCATCGTATTCTTATGTAAACTCTCTCTTTAGTTTATGTACTTTAAGTGGATAGGTTTAATTAGGTGATTTTTTCTTCTTTTTGTTGCTTTTTTATATATTTTTCATTTATATTTAAAGCAGTTTTTGCAATGACACATAAGTAGCACTTGAAATAGAGTTGAACGACAACGTTTTTGCCAATGGGCATCATACAGCATTGCATTGCATATAGGTAGATCATTATTTTATATAGATCATGTGTGTATATAGTTATAACCATTTTGTAGGTGGTTCCTTACATAAATGTTTGTTCATTTTTTTGCGTTTTTTTTTTCGTTTTGTTTTGTATTAGCGTTAGGAATGACATTCGCATAGAAAATCATACGATCATAAACTATAAAATATAGGCAAAGGGCGGGTTTTTTGAGTAGCTTTCCATATACATACATACATCTGTATATCCACATATATATGGATAGATCTGGATAGTGTTTATATGGGGCATATAGATCTATGCCTACACATACTACACATTATATAGACATCAAAATGTCAACTCTTATGATCATCTTCAGGCACTAAATATACTTCTTCTCTTCACTCCCCTTTAGTTGGGATCTCTTTTATCTTTTCTGTCCTGTTTCTACGTCTTTTACATACTTTGCTCTTGCGTACACACACACACACATACTCATTTAGCTACTGGTTTTTTTTTGTTTGTTTGTTTTTCTGTGTTTTTGTTTTGTGTCTTAAACTTAGGATACCGAACTAATTGCATTATGTGGCGACCCCATCTGGGTGAGCACCTTGTCCAGCCATTGCAGCGGCCCGTGTAAGTGGATCTCGATCCAGCAGGGCGTCGACGTCACATCCTGGCGATGGTACTCCGCTCCCCAGCCCTTGACGAACGACATGCGAATCGTGCACATTTTCGTCAGCTCGTAGACGGCCTCGAAGCCATTGTTCACCGACTGTGAGAGGAGTTGAGCAAATTCCTGATTGTTGAAGATCTTGAGCGAGCATCCGGGTGGTATTTTGCACACGGTGCTCGGATGGAACCCATGGTGGTAGTTGCAGTTCCGGGACTGCACGAATATGGCGGAATCGGAGAGACACTCGGCATACACCTCGCCGGTCACATAGTACAAATGAACGCCTTTACCTGAAGACGGGAGAAACAAGAGATACGAAATGAATAACATTATAATACAGTTTACTTTGGGGATGGACATATAAATTTAGCATAAATATAATTTAATCTTTCGAAAAGATTAAAACACTTTTTGAAGGACAAGTAGCCAAAAATTAATCAATTTATATCTGACTATGAAAAGCAGATGAAAATTTATAAAATAGAATACTATTTTTAGCACTAAACACCTTTAAGACGTGCAATCAATCCATATACGATACCTATATTGGGATTTTCACATTTGCTTCTCTTTTGGGCCTGCGTTTTTTAAATACAACTTTTTCTATATTACGAAGGTATTTTCTGTTGCTATTGATTGATTAATAAAACCAAAATAAAAAATATCTGATTTAAAACGATTTAAATATTAGTTCCTATCTTTAAATATACGAAAAAAGTTGAATGGATTAGTTAATTCATAATCAGAACCTACACCTACTTTCATCGTAGTTTGATCCTCATAAACTTGACCCATTTCAGTTTGAAGCTACCATTTCATTCGGAAACACATCTCTGAATGAACTGATAATAGCATTCGATGAGTGTTTAATTATAGAACCATTTGTAGTTTCTAATTTAAGACCATTCATAAAATAATCTTAATGAGTTATGGTGGCACTTGCAATCACTTTTACTTATCGGGAATTCTTGTGAAAACTCGAATTTAGTTAAGTTCTGAGCAAAAGAATGATTATAAATTGAAAGCTTAAATACTTAGAACTTCAATAGACAAAAATATTGACCGCTCTTGGCTGGGAACATGCAAAATATTACAAAATACTTAATATGAAATCTTCTTAATTAAATCAAATAAATTGAAACCCACCTATATGACGTCGCGTATTCTCTATGGTACTGTTCCGATTCACATTGCTCAGCTGGCCGAGACAGCAGCGGTCCGAATTGTTGGATGGATTTGTGAAGCCATCGACTATGACGGAGTTATTGTTGCAGTGGAACACCTCGCCCACCCGACAATTGAGCTCATAGTAGGCAATGGAGGCCCAGAAGGCCGGCTCCGAGTAGCTAACCTGCGCCACGTCTCCCATCTGGGCGTCGAGCAGCTGATTGCCATCGTTCGGATTGTTGGAATTGCCATCCTCCGAGGGACTGTAGGCAGGTGGTGGTGTGCCAGCCAGGCTGTCGTATGGCGAGTTCGGATTGGAGTTGACGGAGCTGGGGCTGCCCACCGATGTGTTGCTATTGCTGAGACTGTGCGAATTGAAGCCGGTGTTCGAGTAGCTCACATTGTGCGGCATACTTGGCTCGGCCACGTGATTGAACTGCAGCATCGAGTGTCCTGGGGCGAATTCCGAGTGGCGCGGCACTAGGACGGGCGGCAGGACGGGACTCTCCACGCGCTTGTAGTGATACGGATTGATGCAGACCTCTTTCTGTTTGGCGCTGAATGGATATTGGCAAATTTCGAGCGGTTTCAGTTCATGATGCGACTGCAGATCGGGCCAGCGCCACACGCGGCAATATATCACATGTGGCAGGCCTTTGCGATGTGAAACCTAACAAGAAACAATGCAAATTAGTTGGATATCCATGGAATATTGTATTTGATGGAACTAACCTGTAATCGTCCATCCAATGATCGTGGAATGGTCACACACTTTGAAGGCTGGCCGGGACAGGACAGCGCTCGCTCCAGCTCCTCGATGGCTCCCTTGCGTTTCTTCAGCTTTTTCACAAGACTATCGACCGCCTTCTCAGCCCATTTCTCCTCCTCGTCGCCCTGCTTCCAGCCCAGCAGCTTCTTCACCGCCGGCGATGTGAACGAGAAGAGTGTCCCCAGGGTGGACATGGCGCTGCTGGTATTCGATTCCACATCGTCGGTGTCCATTCTGTGGCTGTTGTTGTTACTGCTGCTGCCGCTGCTGCTGCTGCTGATGTTGTTGCTGTGATTATGGTTATGGATATTGCTATTGTTATTATTGTTGTTATTGCCTTGGGGTGGAGTCACCCGATAACCGGTATAGCTATCAGCGGGCGGATAGTCTGTAAAAAAAAGAAAGAGTAAAAATACAAAAATTAACTATAATACATTCATCATCGAGTTAAGATTGGTGCGCGGAAACGCCCCCAACGCATGCAAAAATCTAACGACTCTTGGCCATGTGCCAAGCAAGAGACAGCCTCCTGCTGCTGCTGCTGCTGCATCATGAATGAAGTCGCTGCTGGGAGGGAGGTGGTTTCGATCATGCCCGATTCGACTCCTCCCACCTTTCGTTAGTTCGTTCCGGGCCGGGCAGCCAATTGCATGCAAATTACTTGCAACATTTTATTTTTATTGAGAATTATTATTGTGTGTTGCCCCCCAGAGTATTGTTTGATCTACGGGCCCTCGTTCCCGTATTAATGGGAACTCTGTTTTGACAGAAAAATTACGTGTTTCTATAAAATACTGATCATTTGACCATTGACGTCACATCTGTGGGGAGGCAGTGCCAGGGCGTTGTGGGGAGGGATCTAAAGAAGTTCATGGTAGAGGGTAAAGCTGGTTAAAAAAAGATGCACATCTCCGCAGAGATCTATAAACCGTGGGAAGTAAGTATAAACCTTCCTGTGGGAAGTGTTAAAGATATAATGGGCATAATATATGCTAAAGGTTTCCTTTATTTCTTTTGGGAGGGAAGTATGTCCACTTTGCAGAGAGATTTTCAATGGGACATTTTGTTATGCAAATGAAAGCGAGATGCCTTTTTTTTCTTTCTGTTTGACATTCCTTTAAGTAATAGTATTCCCCAACATTTTATTGAATATCTTTGGCATTCCCAGAACCCAACCATTACCACCGAGTATTCCCCTTAGAATTTCCATTTGTACAGCATCCCACATGTGATTCGCTTCACTGTACCCCGTTGAGAGCTGCCTGGCAATGGCATTTCATAATTAGCACAAATGATAACCAAATGGTTTACAACTTGTCAGCACCACAAATGTGGGTCTGGCTGCTGCTGCCGCTGCTGATATTTTCTACCTTCCACTACCTTCTCTCTATGTGTGTGGCATTTCCACCCTTGATACGTCATTATGGGCAACGGTAAAGACAACAATTCAATTTCAATTATGACATTTCAATGTTAACAGCATTTCAGAAGAGAATTCATTTCAGCGGCAGGTTGCAGCAGCCTCCCATTTGCATGAAGGAAGGTAAGGTCTGGTCTGCCCCGCCGCTGTTATCTCGTATTTCTCGTCGAGGTGTCAAAAGATTTTAATTAAATTTAAAAGTGACAAAATCTAATTGAATGAAAATTTGTAGTAGCAATTAATTTGTGCAGGCTGGAGCACCAAAAGTGCAGCACCACCACACAACACACGAGGCGCCTCTGACTCTCAACTTCACATTCCCCGTATCTTTTTTGTGCTGCAAGTGTCAGGCAGTCAGCAGCAAGGGGCAGGCAGGCAGGCAGGCAAGTAGTGGCAAGTAAATCCAATTTCAAAAGCAATTAAATGCCGTCTATAAATCAACAAGTGCAGAGCACTTCGGACAACAAGAAAACACCTCTATCCGTACCTCCTATGCCTACATGGCTACCAGACCAAATGGCGCATATTTCTGGCCAAATTAGCCGTTGCGTGAATTAATTTCGATTTTTCTCGGGGCGTTGCCCGACTTTTGCTGCATTGACAATTTTGCTGCTGATAGAACGAACAGCAGCAAGAGCAGCTACGGTTCGGGACAAGATCTCTGGGCCTGCAAACTTCGGTTCTGGGCAAGTGTTTCAGTGTTCGCGAGCAGATTGGGCGGGACCGCAATTTTTAATTGCCCAAAGTCACCCAGAGCCTGAGGCGTTAAACGAGTGGACAAAATACTCTAAATTGGATTGGTTGTTCTCCGAATGTGAAATCGAATAAGCGGAAAAGGGGTTTTAGGTTTTGAAGATGTTTGGCTAAAGAATAGATCTTTAAATTGATATCATATCATATTCCATTGGTTCGGACTATGAAGTGTCAAAAGAGAAGATGCGTTTCTTTATTGAAAACTTAATGTCACAGCATTCAACTACGTCTTCAGATCGCAGCAACTTTTTTTCCAGCATTTCGTTTTTTAAAAACCCAAGAGTGACACTTGGCAGGGTGTCCGGGGACTTGAAGTTCTCACATAGTATGTGTGTAATTGTGTGTATATTTGTCCAGCTGAATGGCTTGTTTTGTGTGGTTTTTAGTGGCAATTGTGGTGCCTAGTGGATTGTGGAATTCGATTGATTGTGGGGGTAAGCATACGAATTTTGATAATGTCTTTGGCATGTTTGTGCAAAGCTTTTGGCGCAATTGATTGCAGGTTGAGGTTCTAACGTAGGGGGGAAATTGTTTTTCTGGCAGTTCTTTAACAAGGTATCCTACATAGGAGTTCCTAGAAGCCATATACCATATTGATTCATTAGATTCTTATAGCTTTAAATGGATTTTATTGTATTTAACAAGGAATCAACTCTATGAATAAGTAAAGTTATTCTTCAGACAACATAAATGATTATTATTTCTTGTATTTTCAGTTCCTTAGGCCTTTATGATACATTGTCCGCTGGGGGGACATTCCCCCAATCAATTAAAGTCCAATAATCGTAATTCTCAATTGCATATTACCTGAGCACGTCCACTCTTGTGAACGGCACAGCCCCACCCAAAACTAGCGCACTCTCTGTGGCTCCTCTTTTCGAAGAAGCACAACCGCCGATCAGTGATCAGCGATCACCCGATCATAACTCAAGTGCGAGACTGCGACCAAGTCCCAACGACGCCAGGCACATCTCCTGTATGGTAGGCACGCATTCGCGCATGCGTACGCCATACGACCGAGAGTATCATATAATTCCAATCAATAATCAATCATAAATGCTTCAATGACAATAAAGCGTAAATCATCCCACGGCCAGGTAGAAAACCAGCAGTCGCGGCAGATGGGGTAAATGCAGTTGCAGTCGCAGTGTCAGTGGAAGAGGGAATGGGGATACAGTAGCCAACTTATCGCAGCACTTCCGCTGCCTGCCATTGAAAAACGGGCAAAAAAAGGAGAAGAGAGAGCAGAAGAATCGACAGACCAAACGATAAAGGGACTTGGACATGGCTGTTTAAAAATAAACAAACAATGCAACACACAATCGAAAAGGCAGACAAATTATACAGATAGAGAACGGGAGAGCAGAAGGCAAAGAGAGGCAGAGACCGACCAACGAAATCCCAGCCAGGAAATCTTTTGAAATCAAACAAAGTTCAGGAAAAGCTGAGGTCGTTTCATTCGAAGTTTAGAGACCCTTAATAGCAATATACAATTTAAGAATTTACACTTTAAATTTCTTATCGTACCCAAACAATGATTTCCGAATCAATTTTTTTCATAGAAACCTGACCGATTACCATCTAGATTTCATATTTAGTCACTACGAAAAATAAATAGGTGTCAAATTGTATTTCACCTTTCGTACACACTCATTCAATTTTCGTAAATTTCTCTAGAAATGGTAAAAAGATTAAACCTTAGATAATGTAGAGTTGGCAAAACAAATAAGATTCTAAGAAAAAAGCACATAACATAAAAAATAAATTTACTTTTTACGTTTCCTAAAAAAAACCTTTAAAGCTCTTGATCTGTAGACATAGCAAAGAAGAAATTTCGAAATCTGTTAGAGAATATCTACTAATTCGCTTGAATTTATAAGGTGGAGAAGACAAGAGCAAGAGAGCAATCCCTCAATAATTTAATCACTCTCAGCTGATCCTTTTTTATGAGCGGAGAGACATATTGCCGGTGTGGATACCTCTAAGAGCGATGTCACCGTATCCCACTATCATCCCTCAAAAAATACTCTACTTATAATCTTAAGTTTTAAAGGTACACAACACCTAATCCAACATAAAACAGTCTTTCCCCAAATGTATGGCAAAGGAAACGTACACATGATGAGTATCGTTGTTGGTTCTGTTGTTGCTGCTTGACTTTTAAAATGAAAGACTGCAGATATAATATTATTTATTTATATTGCACGCACACACAGGCACACACGCGCAGGCACGCACACTGGCGTGCTTGAGAGAGGGGCAGGGGGATTACACGATAGCGATACGACAGAACGAGATGCACAAATCAAAAACGAAATCAAAATGTTATTTGTATGTAAATGCGACGACCCTCCACGACGACCGATTTGTTACGATCTGCATTTCCGACTCAGTAAAACCGAATTTCAATCACACGCACCAAATGTTATCATATCATTTAACTTTATAAGAATATAATTTATTTATTAATGCTATTTCAATATTTTTTTGCGGGAAATTCCACAAATATTCAACGATCGTCGTGATCTGCGGCAGCGAGAGAGGAACCGTGAGTCAAAAAAATCAACTGCACGACACGAACGATCAACGACGAATGCCCCCGAACGGGCCTGAACAGTGAGTCCGGAAAGTGTTGACTGACTCTCTTGACGAACAGAAAAATGCACTGCATTGGGTGTGCGCCCATGTGTTTGTGTGAGCACGACTGTGTAGAGGTGTTCCAGGGATAGCGTAAGTACCGAGAGCATAAACATTACATATTATTTAAACTTTTGGTTTTTTTCTTTCAAGTTATTTTTTTCTAAATTTTCAACATTAAATATTTCCTTTTATATTAAATGTTAATGTTCAAGCATTGAAAGCCCTTATTAAATTTGTATTACCCAGCCCTGGATCCCAATCACCGTTGAGTGACGTATTCTTGTCGCTGCCTCGAAAGCTTACGTGTGTTGGTGCTTATTTGATTGACGTGAGACTGTGCCTGTGTGTATTTGTGGAGCAAAGCCACAGCCAAAGGCAGCGCAGCAGCAGCAGAAACAGCAACAGCCAAGTGCACACAAACACACACACACACAATAAAGTTTAGTTTTTAAACAAATCAAATGCTCTATCGACAGTGGGAGGTGGCCAGGGGGCGCCTGCACGTGAACGCAAACGTGTTTGTGTGCAGGCGGCGGTGGTGGCGGCGGCGTCGGCCCACAATCAAACTGTAAACACCCCAACCGCAGCCACAACAAGTGAATGGAGGGGTGGGGGCAGTGGCAGCGTAGTGCGTGGGACGACGGATGGAAGGAGCGACAAGAGAGGAATCAAAATTATATGGATCCCTCTGATGGCAGGGTGTACATTCCGTACAAGAACATATGTAGACGTACATGTGCATGGGCAATATGTATGTATTTGTGTGCAGGGCGCGCATTACAAAAATAAATGTAAGAACAAAAGAAATGCGTTGCCAACTATTTTCGGTGGAAGTATGGGTATGGCGTGAAACAGCTGATGGGCGTGCCGAAAAATCGCAATTAGAGTTGCCAAACCAACCATAAAATATGTGAGTACGTACTATGTGAAATCTATGGATCCAAAATTTGTTAATAGATTATTTACAGGACTTGTAGTGCACTTGAATCCCATAATGTTACAATTGATATAAAATGTATGCGCCTAAAATGTATGCGTTTCCTTTTTATAGGGGTCACACTGCCCGCTCCTCATATTTCCCAGTGTTGTTTTTATAGCGTGTTTAACACTACTAAACGCGAATTTATTGCTAACATGGGTAACATTACACAGTAGTCGTAAAATCGAAAATAGTCATGAGGCGCGTGCACCCCACGAAAACAACGACAAAAAAACATACATAAAACTTTCAGTACCATAATTATGTAGTACAGCAACAACAACAAAAACAATAAAAATTTATGTACACAAATTATACACACATATGGAACGCTCTCTTGCCACAGCCACGTGCCAAAGTTCAAACTTTAATGGGTGGAAATATGCAAACAACAAACGGTAAAACAGGAAAAATCATTTTTTAAGTAAATTAACTTCATTCAAATTGCAAATAATTGCCGCGATAATTGCAGTGTAGCACGAGCAACTCTGCTCGGGCTTTGTCATGTAATTGAGCTGTCAACACTGGCCATACCACCTAAATGTTGAGGATGGTAAGGGATGAAAGCTACAGTGCATATCGGTTATATCCACCACACGAAACACAAGTTAAACATATTCTTTAGCGGTTCTATGCCCCAAGAAAATTACAAAATTCAAATTAAAAGAAAGACATTGGCAAAGATTGGATTCTAGTATTCTTCTAAAAATATTTAAAAGTCATAGAAATTTAAAAAAATTACATGGTTTCATCAATAGAAAATAGAAATTTAGTGGGTTTACATTTATAAGCATCAATCGTGAATGAGTATGAAGTGCTTGTAATCTAGAAAATTGTAGATATTTGCTTTTAAGTAGCAATCGATTGTGCCAACATGCAATCTATTGTGTAGAAAATAAAATTGCATTTTAGGATCTCTAAATTAATATTAATATGTATCAAACTTATTTCAAGAGCATGCTCATAATATTAGTATAATAAATTATGTTACTATTAGTAAAAAAAATTGCGAAATCTCTTTAGCTTGAGTGACGAACATGTACAATTTTGACAATGGACTCAACTTGACATTGATTTGTAATACAAATGACCCAAAAGATCTCCGTTTTGGTCTTGGGTAATTTTTCCATTAAGATCATCATCTATTTGTAAACAAGTATCTACTGTATTTTCTATTACTGGGTGGTCAAGATTCTCAAAATACAAGAAATCGACACAATTTGTATGTGAGCTTGCAGCCAATTAAATAAGCAACAAAATGCACGCCAAACATGTGACAAAAGGCAACTTCAACTGCCACAAACAGAGATTGTGCCAGTGGTGGTGGTGGCTGCTGCATCGTCATTGTCGACGCCTGTACATGCAACAATTGTTGCGTGTTCAACTGCCAATCAATGCCAATGACTGGCGGACCACAAAAGTAGCAGCAACTGCAACCTGCAACCAGGAGCAGCCTCCGCCACGATCATCATCTTCGTCATCGGCGGTATCCACGATTCGTTCGGTTCGCTTAAATAGCCATAAATATGTGGAGTATGCGCCAAGTCCTCTTAGCTGCACTGGCAGAAACTGCAATACAAACGAGTTCTTCAATCTGGTTTTGAGAGCTCTTCAATCCTGAGAGATGGTTTAATCAAAGGGGGATAGTTTTCAGTTTTCCTAACTATTTTGAATAAATCTAATCAATTAAACAAAAACTTATAATAATGGGAACACCTAACCTGTTCCCCAAAATTTCAGTTAATCTTAGCACGATATTTTCTCGCTGTGTGGGATTCCCCCTCTGCCTCCTGTTCCTGCGCGCTGCAGCTCCTCCTGGCTGGCGGGTTAAACGTGCTGCTGCTGTGTGGCGCCTAATGCGTGCGCCAAAACAAAACGTAAAAGAATTCTTAGAAAAGCGTCGCCGCGATGAGCAGCAGCGAGCTCTTTTAGATCCAAAGCAGGAGGTAGGGAGAGGGAGCACAATCGAGTGGATTAAATGGCACAAACATGGCTAATTACATGTATTTAACACGCACACACTTGCCTCTGTGTGTGTTTGTGAGTGCAGGCTGTACTTAAGTTGGCAACGCGACACAAAACAATGACAAGTACAACAATTATGGTCAAAAGCTCAAAGCGCAACACTGTCCAATGGAGGAGACACTAGCGCCAGGCGAAACAAATGCCAAAAGAGGAGCTAGAAAAACCAAAAGAATCGCAAATAGTAGAAGATAACGACTAGATGGATGACCATTTAATATACGATGGAATGGTGGAATAGAAAGTGATTACCAAAAAGACCAAGCTGGAGCTTAAGGAACGATCTGTAAGAAAACACTGATCCAAACACAAGGACTGATTGCAGCGCCAAAAAACAAAATATCATCATGTCATATAAGCACCAGAAGGGTATCAATGTTGTAGTATATACCCGAAGCTATTGCTTTAATTATTTGCTTCTGATGGATATCTACACTATTAAAAGAGGAGCGGCTAAGTGTAGAGTTGGTGTTGTCTCCAATCGAATACCCATCCTTCTTCCACGCGCACACAACAACATTTGTAAACTCCGCGTTGTCAATGCAAAAATTTATTAGATTTTAAATGCAACAATTATTAGTTTTATATGGACAATGAAGCGCCAATCCGAAGCGATGGGAGCAGAATGCCTGAGCAGCCCCCTAAAGAGGGAACCGGGAGCACTGTGTGTGGCTGCATGGATGTTTAATATGCAAGGGGGAGCGACTTCGACTACGATTACGAATGCGAATACAAATGGATCGATGGTAGCCAGTAGCTCCACAACTGTAAAACTCTAGTTACGGGTTAATTTCATTCAAGACGATCCCGCAGCTCTGTGTGGGTGTTGGCTGACTGCCTGCCTGCCAGCCTGTTGCATGACTTGGCTCCAAGTCCCTGGGTCTCCCGTTGCCCGCTCTCCGTACTTATTACCATTCCGATTCCCCCCACTGCAATGCACTTCACTGACAGTTTAGCGACAGAGATTTATGCGCTGTAATTTCCCACTTTATTACAGTTTAAAGTTGCGTTTTCATAAGTTTTCGCGCAGTTTGTCTCCTTTAGCTGCCATTTTCATCGATTTTGTGCACTGAATGTGGCACTATTGCTGGTTTATAGAAAAAATCCAGAAGGAGTTTCTGCTTGAGCATTAAAGATTGAGTTGTTTGCAACTTGAAAGTCTTTATTCAACGTTAAAAAGGTTATATCTTGTGATATGTTGAAAATTGTAACATTATTGCATTATTTGTTTTCGAGAAGATTAATAAATAAGAGTGCCGATGCTTGTTGCCAATTTATTTAATCAGAGAATTTAATAAGTTACAAAATTAGTTCTGATTTATTGCAAGTTTCTAGAAATAATTTCTGAGCATATTCGATAAACCATTAGAAACGGTATACTTCATATCCCATATTGTCTAGTGGTTAGGATACCCGGCTCTCACCCGGGAGGCCCGGGTTCAATTCCCGGTATGGGAAACTGTTAAGTTTCTTTTTTAGTATTTTTTCTAAACACTAAAAAAACAAACCCCAGTTGTAATGTGTTCAAATAAGTGTAACACTTATTTTTTAAACAAAAAACACAGAAGGACACAAGCTCAATTGCTTTAATAACTCTAATTCTTAGGAATATCCATTTGGTAAATGGCAGTCACAATAATTAAATATACATTTAAAATTTCTTCAGTACCCAATTGAATTTATCACATTAAAGGGTACAATTCAAAGCGACTTTTTCTAAAACCCAAAAATTCTTTTGATCTTCGATTTGAAGCCAATGTTCGAGCTTTGTCCCAAAAGCCAACGCCATGGATGATGATAGCAATCTGCTCCCAACCACTTCTTAATAAAGTCGTTGTCGGCATTATAACAATAAAAGAGAAAATCCTATTGCGCCAGGGTCTAAAAATAAGTTCAAATTCGTGTTGACAATTTTTTTTTTGTGTTTCTTTGACTTTTTATTACCATTGCGCGAACGGATTATCGCGACAAGAAGATCAAGAGCAGGAGGGCAGACCCGGGGTCTGCGAGGAGCCCCAGTGGACGGAAACAAAAATATTTATATGGATATAAAAAAATAACAAGAAGGGGCCGCCCACTGACACTGACTGGCAGACAAAAAAAAAGATACTGAAAACTGAAAAGCGTAAATCACGCTTTCGATAGATCTAAAATTAGTTGGCAGCGATAAGGCATAGCCAGATATGCAAGGGACTGTGCGTTGCACAACTGTAAATTCTTTTGCTTAGTAAGCTCATAACTTAGATAATGAATTATGGAATATGGTGTCAAATGAATCTCAAGCTTAGAATAATCTAACTTAAAACGAAATCGTGCCAAACTTTCCACGAAATTGTTCTATAAAATGCCTTATATTTTTCGTAACGCACTGTGTTTCAATGCCGTCCGACTTGCTGAGTGGTGATGTGAGGGGGGTTGAAATTGCCTTGCTCAGTGGCTGAATTTTTGGTTGAGTTACAGACATGAAAATTTGCATGTTGCATGTTGCACAAACTGCGCATAAATCCAATTAATAACATAATTATTTGGCAAGCAGCAAAACGTAGCAAAGCAGTCCCCGCCAAAAGTCAAAACCCATTTGGAGGCTCATTTCAAAAACAGCCGCTTAATTTTCCCGTTTTGCATTTGCAACTTATCTTTTTTAGTTCAATATTTCTTTTTGAAGTGCGTAGGATGATGGCTGCCTCCTAACAGTGCCAGTTACATGTGGAAAACCCAACCATATGCAAATTTAGCATACGACTTTCAGTAGATATCTCCCCTCGGTTTATGCACAAATTGAAATATTGACTTTGCGCACTTAATTTTCGGCCTGGCAAATTTGAATTGCCAATCAATTCTGCTGGCAAAGGGGGGAATTTGTAACTAAACAATATGCATCGTAAATTAGAATAATAGTTAAAACATAAGGCAAAAACCTACTGCATATGTATGTAGGTGGGGTCTGCTGAAGTGTCTCTATCTACCTGTGAGCTGTGAGTGGGTGTAGCACCCATGGAAACCTTAGATCGGGGGCGTACCTTTGAGTAACTATAATTTCTTGAGTTGTGGAACTTCTTGCGGCGTTTCTTGGAATGATTTATCATGTTGAACGGAGATAAGTCTCCCGCTTTAAAAATAGGATAACAAGATCATGAATATGACTCAAATCTAGAATATAATATTTTATTTTATTTCCTAGAAAGCTTTATACAAAATGAACTAATTAAAGTTGCAAGTCTTTGTTTAAATATGAAGTTTAAACAAACTTCACCTTAACTGAACCTTAAATATAAGAAAGAGGGGATTACAAAAGATAATCTTGTTTAAATGTACTTCTTTAATACGGTAACTACATCTTGTAATCTCTTTTATGCTCTTCATCATCTCAATTGGTCTTTTCTCTGCCCGCACTAAAGCAGTGTTCACTGTAGTAAAACAGCAATCCAAACCGCAACAATGAAATAAAATGAAACAAGACAGAACCTAGATCGGAACCCCTAGAAAAATCAAACACACCTACGCCTCCGTCTCTCACCTACACCCCCCACTATAGGGTCCACCAAGTGGAATCGAGTGCACTTAAACACACACAATTGTAAGTATGTGTGTATGTATGTAGCATTGCAAAGCATCGTCTTGGGTTGCGCTTCAGTTACCTTCCACAAAGGAATAGTAGAATAGAAAGGTTGATTCGGGAACAGAAGCTTATGATACCCATGTAGAATCATCTCTATGGCGGAAGGTACTTTTTAGGTGATTTGAGCGAACATATCTATGAAATTGGTATTATTCAGGGATACTGTTAAGTGTGAAAAAAGTGTATAGGCGTTGCATTCATATTTTCAAAATCAGAATCTGTTGGGGCTGCTACTGTATTGACCCCGACTGTACACAGACGAGCAGCAGCCATCGGGCAGCTGCCTAACAGCGTAACCGACTGCAATTGATTCAGCTGACGCTGCGCTGCTGCTGTGACTACTGTGAGTGCAACTGCACACGGCGCCCCTCTGTCGTCACTATTCTCCAGCGAGGGATAGTATAGAGGTGGGCCTATGGGAATGGCGGAAAGGTTTGCGCGCGTTGGTGCTGACGCCGCCGTTGACAGCGCTTCTGCTGATAAGAACAAAGCGCAACAAAAAAGAGCAGCAGCGTAGCGTAGATAAGCATGGAAAATAAGACAAATAAATAAAAAAACAGAGAAACTGCGACATTTGTGAATGAGCAGGCGATAAGAGGACGGAGGGAGAAGGCGTCTGGATCCTGGATAGGGTTGTCAGGTAACAAGGCAAGGAGAACTAGGAACAGTGAACCAGTGGCTCAGAAATCAGTAAATTAGGTTCAGATATTACATCTGAAATCAATGCATTTGGAAATCCATTTGCATCTTTGGTAGTTATTGTGATAGCGTTTGTAGATAATAGGAACTACACAATCTGAATCACTTTATGTAAATGTATAGGAAAGTTTATAAATACTGACTCAATATTTACCACGAATTCCGTTTACCTGTCATCAAAACGGTTCACTCTTTGGAACTGGTTACCATAACTTTCCAACTTTCGATAAGATTCTGTTTACCAGCGTCACCGTGGCCCAGTCCCAGTCCCAGAGCCCAATTATCAATAAAGCCCCAACGATGCGCGCAGGCGACACATACTTACACCTGAGTCATGCATGTGGCGCTGGCAAAGGTGAGCTCTAATTCGATTAATCATCCAAAAATTTGTTTAGTTTTTCGTTTTGGTGGAGAGGAATGCACTTGAGAAATGCATTAGAATCCGCACCTGTGATGCAGACTGAGACGCCGACAGAGGAAGCAGGCCAAGCAAGCAGCAGCAGAAACACAGGCAAGCAGTGGAGGGGCAGAGGACTGAGCAGCGGCAGCATTCAAGTGGATTTCTGTCTAGGAAATCGCAGCAACTTTTTGTGCCCAAGATAAGCGTACACTCAAGTATTTTCAAAACATAATAAAAATATAATTTTATTGTGTGTATTTATACTTGTTTTACCCCCGAAAAATTCCTTTTTCTCTGCTCTTTTTTTGTTCAATTAATGGCGCGCACACATATTTATACATACACAATCACACACACGAACACATATTGCAGCATAAAATCGGCGCACGACTCTGCAGTCGAGAATAAAACTGTAATCGTCCCTGCTGCTGCCTGCAGAGAGAGGGAGAGGCAGCAGCTGTCAGAGTAGCAAGGCAATATATAATACCAACACCAACAACAAGGACAACAACACCAGAGCAGCAGCAGCAGCGCGCGGTCGCAGCGAAGAAGAAGCGTAGACAATTTTTTCTTCTTTCTCTTTCACCCAGGTCCAAACGTAATTGCACTGATGTTGTTTTTGGCTGGGAAAAATCATGAAAAACTCTGTGAATGCTACTCACGCGTAGAATCGAACACTTCCGGCTGATTTATTTCGTCATTTTTAACAGATTAATGCACCGCAAATAGGGGTAAATTGTTTTTAAAAATTGTTTATCACGAAAAATGCACACACAAGCAGTGTGCCCGCGGACTTGTCGAAAAAATATACCGCGTGACCCTCAGATTATACCGTATATACCAACAAATGATTTAAATATACTATTTTATACACCGATATACCATAGATCACGAGTGAATAAAAAAACTTGGTCCACTGAACCGCCTGAAACACGTGAACAAAATTAGTTAATACGACTTGTAAATCAATCCTTACTGTTATTTTCAAAAATAAAAATAGCCTGATAGTCAGCCGTACTGGGCTGCAGCTCTTTAAATTTCATTACTTTTGTGGGCGACAATGGGCTAACGAATTATGAGCTGTCAAATATATTTTAAGGAAAAAAGTTAGTTTCCTTATATATTTATATTTAAGATGGATTTAGTCAGAAATAGGGTAATATCATCAATAGCAGCAAGTAGCTCCTGTTTTATATATCACAAATTTATCTTTCTCTTTTTTACTGTTATCGAAGAAGTGCCAGCAACAGCTGAGCGCGCTTGTGTTTTTGTCTGAAGAATTTGCGAATTGCGGGTTTGTTTGTTGGTTTTTTTCTACAAATATTACCTAAATTTCTGAAATAAGAAACATGAAGGAATGTCCATATGGCGAGAAGTGCTACAGAAAGAATCCCATACACTTTGGCGAGTTTTCCCATGCGCACTGTAAGAAAATGCCACTGACGATTTTCAAATTCCTATAAATGTTTGATTTCTGCAGTGGATGTCATTTACGAGAAAGGAAATGGAGGCGGGGACTATGATATACCTGACAAGTACTCATCAGAACTGATTCACACACAGTTGAAGCTACTGGAGAAGGTCTTACCAAAGCCTGCGGCCGCCAAAGCCAAGGAATCTTCAACAGCTGCTGTCCCTGAAACACCTAAAAATGCTCCATCTACGAGTGGAACTTCCTCAACTAGCTCTTCATCGAGCACGTCCAACAGTCACGCAAGTACTTCAAGGGACAGCTCGAATTTGGCCAAAAAACAAAAGCTGGCAGAGCGCAACATCCGAGATTACATTCCCGTGGTGGTGGAGAAGGGAGGAATGGCCAAGAAGCTGGAGCGTGCGGCTCCCTACAACATGTTCCTCACGGCCATCACAGACTCGAAACCCACGCACCAGGAGCCGCTGAGCGTGACGCTCCAGGAGATACTCGACGAAAGCCTGGGCGAGATCGAGAGCAGCGTCCAAATCAACTTTATGGTGGACATTGGCTGGCTCCTGGGACACTATTACTTTGCTGGGATACTGTAAGATGTACCTAAAACCATGCAATCATCAGAATACTCAATGATTTCTTTTCTAGGGACAAACCCCTGCTGGTTCTGTATGGCGACGAGTCGCCGGAGCTTTTGGGTATTGGAAAATTCAAGCCCCAGGTGACGGCCATTGGTGTGAAGATGCCCACACCCTTTGCCACATCGCACACAAAGATGATGCTGCTCGGCTATGCCGATGGCTCGATGCGAGTGGTGATATCCACGGCAAATCTCTACGAGGACGATTGGCATAATCGCACGCAGGGCCTGTGGATAAGTCCGCTTCTGCCAGCAATGTCCGAGGATGCAGACACGGCCGCAGGTGAAAGTCTGACCGGTTTCAGGCAGGATCTCATGTTGTATCTGGTGGAGTACAAGATCAGCCAATTGCAGCCATGGATAGCGCGCATTCGGAAGAGCGATTTCAGTGCCATCAAGTGAGAGCCCGTAACCGAAAGCTGTGCCAAGCTAACCAGATTTTCCTTTAGTGTCTTCTTTGTGGGCTCTGTGCCTGGCGGACATCGCGAGGGCTCGGTACGTGGCCATCCCTGGGGCCATGCCCGTCTGGGTTCTCTGCTGGCCAAGCACGCAGCCCCCATTGAAGATCGCATTCCCGTTGTCTGCCAGAGCTCTAGCATTGGTAGCCTCGGCGCCAATGTGCAGGCTTGGATACAGCAGGACTTTGTCAACAGTCTGCGCAAGGACTCCTCTCCCGGTGGCAAGCTCCGCCAGATGCCGCCCTTCAAGATGATTTATCCGAGCTTCAACAACGTCTCCGGCAGTCACGATGGCATGATCGGAGGCGGCTGCCTGCCGTATGGCAAAAACACCAACGACAAGCAGCCATGGCTCAAGGGTCATTTGCAGCAGTGGAAAGCCACCGATCGTCATCGCTCGCGTGCCATGCCCCACATCAAGAGCTATACGCGTTATAATCTAACCGATCAGTCGGTCTATTGGTTCGTGCTGACTTCTGCGAATCTTTCGAAGGCGGCCTGGGGCTCTTTCAACAAGAATTCGAATCTACAGCCTTGCCTACGAATTGCCAATTACGAGGCGGGTGTACTTTTCCTTCCCAGATTTGTGGTTAGTTTGTGGCTGGTCCTCTAAAATCGGTGGAATCTTCATTAATGGATTGCATTTTTCAGACTGGAGAGGATACTTTTCCTTTGGGTAATAATCGTGATGGAGTGCCAGCATTTCCACTGCCCTATGATGTTCCCCTCACACCTTACCTGCCCGATGATAAACCATTTTTAATGGATTACCTACAAGGATAAGGTTTACAGGCTGCATTTGTGATCTACCAGAGAAATTTGTTGTTTCATTCCCAAGAATGGAATTTTCGTTTATGAATTATATACAGAACTCATTACATGATATTACTACTCTCCAAACATAGTTATCCGGAAAATATTTACATTACTCTTGGCTGGTTTGCTTCAAAAATAAACCTTTACAGATTTTGAGCAAATATTTTGCAGTTAGCAAAGCGCCGAGCAAGGCAAAAAGCTTCGAAAGCATGATTGTGGATGAGAGAGTGGAGAAGATTCGCAGATTCAATTGAAAGGGAACGAAACTTCAGATCTCTGAAGGTTAATTTACTGGGAAAATGTTACTTTGAACCATAGTTATGATGCTAATTTCAAAATAAAACGCCGCTTATTGCACATGTGTATGTCATGTGTGCATCCATTATGGTCGTATGACACCAACTGTTTTTTATTCAAGCAGGGAAAAAGAGTTAGGCATCTTCGGAAAATACAACAGTTAAGATTGAGACGTTTGACTGCATCTTAAATTAAACTGAAAACACTCTGTTATAGATTTACATACAGAATATATATTAACTTATACAAAATTCACCAATAAATCCACCAAATCTATGAGAATCCATGGATACAATTCAGTATACAGTACTGTATGGTTCTCTTCCATTTAAAGTGCTGGATAAATCTTTAATCGACGCTTTAAAGCTTAATAATTAAGTTAACCACATGTAGAAAATGTGCAGTAACCGCTTAGGACATATAAGCAAATTTAATATTTCGGTATGTGTTCAGTATATATATAATATGATAAGGTATTTTTTGGTATATTAACGAGGGTCACGCGGTATCTTTGATAGCTAAATCCACAGTCACACTGACCACAACCACAAACATCAGTCGCAAGTGTTTTTTTTCGTTCGCCCTAAAATTCAAATCACATCAAATTTCTCTAGCAGAGTGATGACACTTTTTGACGCTGCTACATGCATTAATACAACACAATAATAAACAATATAAAAACGAACACACAGCAGCCGGAGCGTTTCCACACAGAAAGGACGAATAAACGAAGGCCAAACGGATAATTGGAGATTGGATGATAAGGCAGGCTTGCCGCTGCCAGGTTCAGGGAAAAGTGTGCTCCTCTCCGTCCCAACGATGTCCACCGCCTTTCTGACGCTGTTCGCCGTCATCGTGTGCATACTATTTCGCATCCTGAACGTGCACAGCCAGCCCCTAAAGCCGAGCGTATGGTGCCTGGACGAGCAGTTCCTCGATTGCCTCTACAAAATAGCGCCTGTATTAAGAGAGCCGTAAGTATATGACGAGATACTTCCAGCACACTGTATCCATCGCGCCATTATTCATACAGGCCCATTGGGCGTCCCACAAGCCCACGCAGGCCTCATTTCCACCCCACACATACATACACACTTCTCGAGTGCGGAATCAAAACATAACATGAATTAACGGTTGTCTTGGGTGAACCGAAGCACTTGGTACCGTAGTCATATGACCTCTTGAGCATAGAGTCCGCTGAGGTTTTTTTTAAACCTAAAAGTAGTGTAGGGAGTGGAGGAATTTCTATCTAAATAATTTGCCAAAATCTATTGAAAATCTGAACCATCCTCTGCTAGGGTACCAACATAAATATCCGTTGACTCACGCCACCACTGCTTCGCCCAGCTGTTAACTGTGCCACCCCATCGTCGGTCTTACAGCCAGGCCAAAATGTTGGATAACTGAAAAGCATAATTATCTGTCGGTTGGCGTGCTGCCTAGCACTTCAGCGAATTGTTAGTAAAATATCTGCAATTACTATAAATTACTGCATTCAGTATTTGGTTAATCGACAGAGACAATTTGTTTTCATATGGGAATGCAAAAAAAAACCTGTTCTGGGAAACGTTTAATTTATAGTTATTTTAGCAAAATATTACATTTTTCAAGGTTCAACAAGCTAAGTTTAAAGATTTCCATTTTAGAGCCGTTAAAAATTAACCATTTTGTTAAGCCATTTCTGCTTACAAATTTAATTACACAAGCCCTCCTCCTTTACTGAGGGGTAATGAACGGAATTTTTACTCTCACCAGCCTTTGAACCAACTTTAGTTATGGAAATGAATGTGTGAAAAATTCAGATTTCTTGGTTTATTTGTTTTGCGTGATTGTTTATGAATCAGCCTTAGAAACAGAAATATTTCAGACTTAAATTTAGTATACTTTTGTCTAAATGGGATGCATGTTTTTTATGAGCTAAATAAAAGCAACAGAAAACTAAAAGCTGGAGATTTGAACCACAAATTGCAAGAAATAGTTTGTTTTAGATTATTACTTTACTATACTCATGTTTTTTATTTCACAATGCAATGAAAATCCACGCATTCTAAAATATCCACTTTTCTGAGCCATTGTGTATTATTCAATGCACAAAACATACATCTTTTCCGAGGCAAAGTTTTTCATCTGCTGAATGAATCATTAAACGTAATTACTTAATAAAACATGTCACAGATGTTTTGCCGCTTTAACATTTAATGAAACTTTACAGTATCTGCCTGTATTGACGATAAGTTTTTGGCGATAGTCGACTATCTGTCGAGTAATAAACTGCATTTGCGGTTTCACATATTGATTTTCTGCATTTCCTTTTGTTAGTTGTTATTTTCACTATCAGGTTCCAATATTCATATCAATATTGTAACCGCAGCTTTGTGAGAGAAATGCACATGTGTTTATATGGCAATATAATTATAAATTTCTTGAGGTTTGCGTTTTCGCTTGACTAATAAACCCTGACTAAGAAGAGTTGTCAGCTACTCGACTAAACTTGACTAAGAATTGTGCCAATAGGTTATCAATGCAAATATTGAATGATTATTTTAAAGTACTTTTTATTAAAAATTATCTCTTGAAGACTAACATTTTTCGTTGGTTGTTTTGGGCGTACGCCTGGAAAATTTCGCCCGGTGTTTTATCTCTGGTAAATCCGTAAATGTTTTCGGCATTTCTTTTTGCCGTGGCGCTGTCCAATCGGAAAAAGTAAATGGAATTTCGCTAAATCTCTTTCGTAGAGCTTTTGCTTTAATTTACTTTTTGCGCTGTGTCTGCCAGAAATCGCGATAAGCGTGAGCTCTCGACCAAAGTTCACATCCATAATTACGCAGTGGGCTAAGAAAATAGCGACGACTAACGCCTAGCAACCAATTACATACGGATACGTGATACGAGCAAGGGGTGGGGTATCGCGTGGGAGTTTTCCATCAAGTAAATGCCCATAGAATAGAATACCTGGAAATGTACAAGGGTATGCTCGTATCTATCAAAAAGACAGAGAAGATGAGAAGGGGTAGAAATATGAGTGTTTTTATTTAAACCCCCGCAGACAAAGTTTGTTTGCATTTCATTTGGCAATTTATGAGTACATACTCTTTGATCTACTTTTGAATTAAACAATTTGAGGAAACCCCATTCAAATATATGTACATAAATGCTTGTGCGCCTTGTAAATTCTTGTTCGTACAAAAATCTTAAGTAGAAACATTTTCTACCTTCTAAAGGTACAGATAAAAATGAAATTGGTCAGTTTTAGATAAAAATATATACTAATAAAATATACTATGTACATTCATTTGTATAGTACACGTGAATATGCATAAAAATATGAATAATACGTCAATTCTTGTTTATTTTATGAGAGAGAGGTCTAGACCTGTTCTCACCTGTTGAACTGCCTTTGAATTGCTTTCTTGTTAGTGAGTGTTTAAGAATTTTTGTGGAACTAATTAGGGGATAGTTCATAGTCAGCGCTTGATTTATATTCTGATAATGAAAAATGCCGGCTATATGTATGCCTTCTTTCAGTTTCCCTTGAACATGCTTATAAACAATGAAGATTTGTATTCAAATGCCGGCGGGGATGCCGGGTGCTATCTGTTTTTCACGCTTTGGCGCAGTGCCCAGACTTTTGTTTAACAACAAAGATTACGTGAGCAGAATACAGATGGGTTGGTCACCGGTCTCCCTGCCCTCTCTTTATAATTCTCGCGTTCTATTTTGTTCAAAAGAATAAACGGGTTGGAAGATGATTTCAGGTAAAAAAGCTCGGGTGTCTCTGCCGCTCTGTCGCTCTTTTCTCCTCTCTCTTGATGAACTGCTGCCTTGGCACAGTGGGTTGCAAAAATAACATCAACAATAGCTGAATGTTACTGAAAGGGGTGCGACATGATGAGTCATATGCGCTTTTATTCCCTTAAATTGGGTATTTTGAGTTTTGCAAGCTAGAGAATCAACCATTTGCTAGGTTTATTTTTGGGTTTATCTGAAATACTGATAGAATCGCAAATTACGAAATTTCAATCACAATTTATAACAAAAGTGTCTAAGGGTGACGAAGCTTTCGGTCCCCTTAAATTTCCTTATCTTTTCTGGTCTAGTTGTTTGTTTCCTTTTATTTTTTACTGTCGTTGCGAAATGATGAAATTAAACTTTCCAGCGCTGGAAATAATTGCAGCTGTTATTCAGCAAAGACATTTTACCAGAACATTACGAAAGTTTTCGACGAAGTAAATAATGTATGTGCATATGTACTCAACTATGTAAATGTGCTTTTAATTTAATGATGAATATTTGATGGCAGTTGATTGGAGTTTGGGGGAAAATGCAGGATAGGAAAATACATATTAAAAATGTATTGCGGTGTTTACAGTCAATCACATTTGTGCATGTTCCCAGAGTAGCTCCGCTCCGCCTTCTTCCGCCGTGCCTACCGCTCTCTTTTTGAGATTTCATTTTGATTGATAATAATTGAATGGTAAGCGTTACTTGAAATAGTTGGAACACACAATGGAACACACAAATTGTTGCACGTTTTTGCACGCCTGACAACAATGGCCCTGATTTCAGGTCGTCTCTTTCTCTTGCCTCTATCTCTCTCTGTCGCTCAATTAGGTTCAATTGATTCTAATGCGGCTTGGGCTTTAGAATTCTATCTTTTATATCTTTATTTGGTTCTCTTTCACTTTACTATACATATGCATAGCCCCCACAGTAACCAATTCTGGCCACAAATCAAAAGATGATTATAAATAATCAAATTTGGCAAATTGCCTGGAAATAAATAGCATTCTCATTTATTGCACAATGTCAAGGTCTTATAAATAAAACCCATAAAAAGAAATAAAATGCAAAAAAGAGAGATGCATCGGCCGGGAATCGAACCCGGGCCGCCCGCGTGGCAGGCGAGCATTCTACCACTGAACCACCGATGCTTGTGTGGGTTTGTCAGCCAACTGTTAACTTGTAACATTTTTCGAAAGAAGCTGTTCAAAAAGTTTCTTTAACAGTATACAAATATTTTGAAGTTAAATTTTACTTTTCATACATATAAAATTAATAAATTTTCTTCCTTTCAGCTATGTCCCGCCGCGACTATGGGGTTTTAGTGGTCATGTGCAAACGGTTTTGCACAGCATTGTCGGACGAGTGCGTTGCCCGTGGCCTCTGGGAGAGCGGGTCTATCTTTCCCTGCAGGATGGCTCCACATTGACCTACGACCTCTACCAGCCCCTCAACGAGCAAGAGGGTAAGTCCAGCCATAATTTAATCGGCTTTTCATATCTTAATCTCTTGATACCGTATCTTCCAGATGATGTAACCGTGGCGATTTGTCCCGGTATAGCCAACAGCTCGGAATCGGTGTACATACGAACCTTTGTGCACTTGGCCCAGTGTAATGGCTATCGCTGTGCAGTATTAAATCACATTGGAGCCCTGCGCAGTGTCCAGGTGACGTCGACACGCATATTTACCTATGGCCACACCGAGGATTTCGCCGCCATGGTGGAGAATTTACATCAGAAGTATCGTCAGAGTCGTATCGTGGCTGTAGGATTTAGCTTGGGCGGAAATCTGGTTACCAAGTACATGGGCGAGATGCAAAAGCTTAAGCCACTGAGCGTCATCGGTGGAATCTCCATATGCCAGGGCTACAATGCTGTAGAGTGAGTGGGAATGAAATTATCATTATGGAACTGAACGAATCTAATCTTTTAATCCTCATTTTAGGGGCACCAAATGGCTGCTGAATTGGCAAAACTTCCGACGCTTCTACCTGTACATTATGACGGAGAATGTGAAGAGTATTATTCTCCGACATCGCCACATCCTGCTCTCCGATGAGGTCAAGACACGTCATAATCTGATCGAGCGTGAGATAATTGCAGCGGCAACTTTGCCAGAGCTGGACGAGGCCTACACAAGGAAGGTCTATAATTTCGCCTCCACCCAGGAGTTGTACAAGTGGAGCTCCTCGCTGTTCTATTTTGATACCATAGAGAAGCCCATGATATTTATTAATGCTAAGGATGATCCATTGATACCAGAGGATTTGTTGTTGCCCATCAAGGAGTATGCAAGTGAGTATAAAAAAAATGTGTGAAAGTGATTAGGCCTACTTCCTAATCAAGCTTCAACGGCCTAAGCTTCAACTTTTTGGCGCTTAACTTTAAATATAGCTGCTAGTTCAGTGTTGTGTAACGCAGTAGCGATAGTTTTAGCAAGGTTGTGTGTGTGCTCTGCACGGCATAAAATACCATTCTGCGCCACCCCATCAACAAGCAGCCGTGGCCGAGCGGTTAAGGCGTCTGACTAGAAATCAGATTCCCTCTGGGAGCGTAGGTTCGAATCCTACCGGCTGCGATTGTCGATTCCTTGGGTCCTCTTCCTTTTTTTCAAATTTAAATATTTTACTCATGATTATTTTTTTTTTGCAGCCACACGACAGAATACAGCCTACGTGGAGGTGGCCCATGGAGGCCATCTGGGTTTCTACGAGGGCGGTTTCCTCTACCCGAATCCTGTCACCTGGCTGGATCGCACACTGGTGGCCATGGTGGGATCGCTGGTGATGATGCACGCTGATGTGGGCAAGGTGACGCCGGCATAAACTAACAAATTGTTAAAAACACAACTATTAAATGTTTTTGTGTGAAAGTCGGCTGGCGCTGTCTATATGAATCTTAATCAAAGGAAGAAACCAAACGGAAACATATACAACTTACATATAATGATTGATGGGAAAAAATTAATTGATCACCCCAATGGAAACAGGAAAACCAAAATTGATGTATACTTTTGTAAAGTGCATTTAAAAGTGAAAATTATTTCAGATGTTTTGAAAAGTTTTTATGAGACAACAGTTTACGCTTTATGCAATATCGAAAAGCCAAGCATATAATGTATCACCTTAAATTATACTTTAGTCATGTACTTATAAGCAAAATTCCTATTTATTAGCATTCTAATTTGTAATCCCACAGGGTTTTAACTATATTTTTATATGCCAACTGTATGCAAGACACAAACATATACCATACAACCCCACGATATCCATGTACCCAGTAAATATAAATTATAAGTCCCCGGTCGCACAAGCACATACCCTCGCACCATATGTATAACAACCAAATGCCTTATTGTAGACTCATTTTACATAAGTGTGTATATGATTTTTGAATTATTTTGAATCATGTTTTATTACGATGCATTTCGAGTCAAAGAAAGCAACCAAAAAGAAAATTCGCCCATCGATGGCCACGATTTTTTGTACTTTTTCTGATCTTTACCAGTTGTTAGTTGCAGACAAGATTTGTTTGTGTTTACAGTGTTTGCAAGAGGTGTGTGAGCAATGATATATGCATAAATATATACAAATATGGGTTTGTTTATAAATGTATTTGTAAATGTGTATTTATAAATGTGTATGTAAATGTATGGAATAAATAACAGTTGACTAAACAGTATTAAATAGCTTTTAAACGAGTGGAATATTTCGATGGATGATTTAAATTATTGATTATGGTGCAAGTTCATGGAAACATTTTTTGAACTGGAATACCTTTTGTATATGTGAATATATGCATGAATGTTAATTTGAATCTACACTACTTACATTGAAACTACCGGCTTTATGATGATGCCACTGTCCACGCATATTTTCATCCTAAGCTTTTTTACAGTAACGAAATGTTATGTTAACAATGCCATGTTATTTAGTCATTTTAATAAGGGTTCAATTCTGTCCGTTAAAATAAGCATTCTACGCGACTTCATCAAGAAGCAGCCGTGGCCGAGCGGTTAAGGCGTCTGACTAGAAATCAGATTCCCTCTGGGAGCGTAGGTTCGAATCCTACCGGCTGCGAAAACTTAAAACCATCTTTTTGTTTTCCTGTTGTTTGGAGGTTTAATTTGTTTTCTTTTCTTGATAACTTTTTTTAAAAATATTTATTAAAATTTACAAAACTTTTTCGGACAGAACTCGCGGCAACAGCAATTGATGCCACACTTCTTGTTGAGTTCGTTGCAAACGGTCTTCTTGTAGTTAAAAGGTAGCAAAGCTGTAAGGATAAATCTTAGTGAAAAGGTACATCCAATGTAGACATGGACTCACGTGCGAACCCCTTTTTGATTCTTCCCTCGTTGACAGTCTGGAGTTCACAGCCAGAGATGCAAACGAAGTTAAATGCCAATCCGTTCGAACAACTTGTGTCCAAGAGACAGCGATTCGTCTTTGTATTAGAGCAAGTACCTTCTCTATTGGGTGACGTATAAACACAGTGGGGGCCGCAACAGGCATTATCGCGGGGCGGCAGTTTCGGCTCCGTGATGCCAGGATCGCGGCAGGCATTTAGACCGGTAAACGGATGGCAGGCCTGGGAGCAGCCCGAGATCGGGACCCAAAGAATCGTCGCCAAAGAGAGGAGCAGCAGCAGTACTTGTGTGGCCTCCATGTTGGTTAAAGAACAGTTAATCGATCGTGGAAAATCGCCGGCTTTTATACCCTCCCAATCGATGGATTTTCTGCTGTTTGCACAAATGTTGCCGGACAAAAATAGATCAAGAAATGCCAAGGGGCACTATAAAAGGAGCTTGCACTCATCCAAAGAACCCAAACGTGATCGAAATGGCTGTGAAGGTTCTGCTGGGTCTGCTGCTCCTGCTCATTGCAACCGAGTTGGCATTTGGCTGCTCAAACAATCTCTGTCCGGTGGTGACCAATACGAATGCATTGTGTAGCGGAACTCTGCGCTATCAATGCGTCTGCGACTTCACCTGTTCCGAGTGGGACAAACCCTGCAATTGGTGTCTCACTTGTCCAGCTGAGATCCAAAATATCAACTCGTGTCGCGATCAAAAGAACAAGCTGCGTAAGTCGACCCCAATAGTAATATATATTTTAATAATACACCGAATTAATGTTCATATTATCCTTACTTCCCTTTTCAGCTCTCTTTAGGCTACCCAATCGCAATCGTAAGGAGTGCCTGGACATTAATATCCTAACCCACAAGAACTCCAACTGCTGTGACAAGTTCTGTCAATTGAATGTTAAAGATGTTTGTTTCTAAATAAATTATTCAAAGTATTTAAAGTATTTTTTTGGATTATATTTTATATCCCGGTGTGGGTGGCACTTGTGATCCAACCAATGTAGAGATCTCTTTCTGAAGAGTACGAAGGAATTCACATTGAATATGCTTCGATGTTTCCTGCTCTACTTAACAGAATCTACAGAAGTTAGGAAACAACAATTCGTGACTGCAATTGGCATACCAAAATGTCTCTTTTAAATCCATTTAAATAATAAATAAATGATTAAGATTTTCGTATATTGCATACAGAATTTTTTTTCATCTTGTTTGGATGTCCCAAAGGAGAATATCGGTGTTAGAACTACGAAGCCACGCTGGAAGGGATTGATCTGTATGGCTTTTGGTCTGAGTATCCTAAAGGTAATCCACCTTTCTGGTTGCATGTTTGTAAATGTAAGTCGTAAATTATCATGCACATTTCTGTGTACAGATGTTGCTGGTGAGTTTGTTTGCTGAATGTTGCATTTAACCTTCAAAACTGGGAAACAAAAGTAGCAGCTGTTTAATTGATTACTTCTTAAATGATCGGTAAATAAATTCAGAACCAACCTGGCACGCAGTTCTTATTATTTCCCAAGTATCTGAAATTATTTACTATACTCGTGAGTTCGCATATTAAATTTTGATCGAATGATCAATACTCCAGCGTTTTATAGCATTAAACATTTCCAGTGAGAGAGTGCTGGAAAATGTATCGTTATTATTTAAGGAATGCCACGTCTTGTCTTGTATGCCAAATGTATTATTTATTTAGTTAGTTTATACATATTCAATGTCCATGCACACACACACATATTTGTGTGTATGTTTCAATAGTTCTTACAAATATTTAGAAGTTAGCTTCTTAGGGACTACTGATTAGCACATACATATTTACCTACATAGATATACAAACACTAGTCGCTTTAGGTAACATTAAATGCCTTCTTAGTCGTTTATGCTATTTAGTTAAAACTAAAACATTCATTCAGCTTAGGGCTAGTTTAGATCATACATTAGCTTTTCAGCATTATTGGGTTCCTCGCAGTCGAACGAGGCCATCATTAGTTCTGCAAAAGAAAACAAAACACAGTCGTTAGTGGAATATTTGGTTAGAAATAGTATCAGCAATGGCACAAGCTTCGTTTTTTGTTATGTTTGTGGGTCAGCGAAAAATGGACACAGCCAGAAATTGTTATTTAAGTTTCTGTTTCCACTTGATTGAAAAGAACACTCGAGCGGACACATGAATGGACCCAAAGTACTCACAAACAAGGAAATACTCGTACACACTCCAAATTGTCCAAAAAATCTCAACGATGCGTGTCGAAATTTTTGATATTTGCATACCCTTACAAGAGGTCAAGGAATTTCAGTAGGGAAAGAAGGTTGCCACTAGCTTTGAGACAATGATAAATGGAATCTTTAAACAGCTTCAGCAGATTTAAAATATATTTTTAGAAGTGTGTATAAATATTTTCTCACAAACCTGCACAAGTACAAATATCTGAAGAGTCGATAGTGTATTTACACCTACGACTATCTACCACTAGCATGCCTTTTCCATTTTCCATTTCTTTTTTGCTTTGGCACGTGTTCGATGGCATGCGATGAAGCCTTGAGGGCTAGTCATTTGTTTAGTTATTTTTATCAGGCACGCGGAGAGCGTAGTAAACAAAACTTTTGGGCAAACACAGTTAAAATTTATGAGGCCAGAAAGTGGCAATATTTAGATTTTCCCTCGCTCAATTATCAATTTAATTTATGCCAGTTTTTAAGGAATTTATTTTGCATATGGCCAGGAATAAAGACGAGGAGCTGAATCTGTAACTGAGATTTGTTTGCTCTTACTTGACGATCGGTCACACACATATTCATAAGCCCGAAAAGCGTTTAAGTGGAAAAACTTGAGCTGGAAGTCGTTGGGGAATGGGTTAGCTAGCGGTCAAGAGAAACTGTTGTACATTTCTCAGTGAAGAGAAGTGTAGCATGGTGCAATGTCCAGTTCACACCATGAGCCCATTAAAATTTTACAATGTTTGGAGAAGCATCCTCGTTTGGGCAGCGCTTTCGGTCAACAGATGTGCGCTTGACTTGCCACAAAATGTGGCATCCCACTGCAGGCCATCCTCTGTCCTCTATCCTCTAGTTTGAGTTTATAGGATTTGTGTTCACAAACTCTACGTATGCTTGAGCAGAAAAAAGCTACAATACATCCGCCTGGAACATGCTCTGAAAATTCTCTTCAAGTTGTGCCAACAGCAAAGCCCCTGCCACACTCAGCACCCGTTACAATGAAGGAAACGTTGCCTCTGGTTATGGAACAGCAAAAAACATACTTCGGCCTGGCAACAACATTGTCTCCCTCAGCCCTTTTTTTCTTGTTCGGTTTCAATGGTGTCGTGTGTGGCGTGTAAATATTTTCCCCATTTCTGAGTCGGCTCGGCTCGATTCGGTTCAGTTTGGTTTGTTTTTTCCGTTTCTATTTGGTTCGGTTCGTTCCTGTTTTGGTACTTATTTTTACGGTCTACAAACATAGTAGCGAACCGTATCACACCATACTCGTGGTGTCTAACAAGCGGCTAAAAGCCTGGGAGTCAGTCAGATGGAGTTAAATATAAAATTCTCAAAATATCAGAATATATTTTGGTGTGGAATAACAAATTAAACCTCAAGCTGATTGCAATTCATATACCCGTATGTATGCATATGCTGTAGAAACTTAAGCTTGGGCTTTGATTTTTGATTGCGGTGGGAATATCCAGGAGAGAGTTCATGCTCAGTTTTCCCTCAGTTACCGAGACACAATATATTTTATTTGCTGGCTCAGTGAGGCATCAATTGCTTGTCTCCCGAGCACTGAGAACAAACAGTAGACTGCTGTAAAATTGTTCTGAGAGGAGGAGTGTTCAAGAAGAATGACATACCAGACAGGTGATAAATAACAGGACCAGTCTATGGTCATTTTTCCACACCCAAAATGAAAACTGCCCGCAGCTGAATACCAATAACGTGCTGCTGTCAGTCGGCTTAGGAAGGTAGATGCTGCAAGTATTGGGGTTTGGCCGAGGACAGTTACTAAGAGAAGTTTCCTTTTATCTATTTGTATTTATCTGGAATGTCTGAACTGTCGGCCGGACTGTCAGGTCCATGTCTACGACAGTGAATAAAACAATATAAATCTGCACAGTTTCCACTGTTGGAAATACACAAAACGGACGGCATTGCTTTCGAAAATCAAATTGTCATTTGAAAATTTAATGATATTGATTTTAAACATAGAAAAAGGTATTTTGTATATGTATTTTAGAGCTACTTCAAATGCTCTTAAACATAAATTTGATTTCTTTATTTGGGATCAATACTCAATGCTAATTATTCATTAAGCAAATGTGAAAACCTCTGCCTCAAGCAATACCAAAACCACTGCACGCACTTCCCATGTTTTCGAAATTTATAATTTAATTTTGCAATTAAACAACAGACACAAAAGACGAAGAGCTAGCCAAAGGCATCTCCCAACTATGATGATAATAATGATGATGGGACTTGGTCAATGATATGGCACTGCCATTGAGCTAAGGATAATTGTGCCAGTTGTTGGGTGAGACTGGGGCTTCATATGGACTTGGTCTTGCTGCGCAAATTACCATATCTAAGGCCTAATGAGCAAAATTGAAATAGCACACAGATGCACAAGGCAGACCCAAACAAATGGATACAAATTAATTGCACTTAAATTCCCCAAACCAAGGAGCTCTAGAATGTTTGTTCTGGTGTTGTGGATGCTTGTGGGAAATTCATTGGACTTGCTGGCATTCAAGCTACTAACAATTAATTTTATATCTAAATTGAACTTTGGCTTCGCTATGTGGCCCTGACATTTGACACACGATATGATTATTATTTTACGAGAAAATCGTAAATGCATTTTACGTTTAAAGATAAACATTTTCATTTCAAATTCCCTCGCCAGCAAATATTATTTTTAGCAAATTTTCTTCGCACATCTAAATGCAATTTCTGCCTGCTGTTCGCTCTGGAATTTCGAGAAATTGCTTTCGAGTTCCTGTGTCATGCCGGAGCAGACGTGCGCCATCCAATAGGCACAGCTGCTCCGGCATGTCGCCCCTTTGGGGAGTCAGGGAAGCACACGAAGAGGCTGTTCCCATAGAGACGGGCCTCTGTGTCGCAGTCATGTGGTAGCAGGATTTTCTTTATTTTTGTTGATGCAAGCGATGCATCCCTATTTGTATTTCCCTTATTTTTCTACGTTTTCCAGTCGTAACACATGCCGTCATAGAGCGAGAGGGCATGGAGTGCGTTCCTGACATAACAATGCTCATGGCTTCATAGCCAAGTGTGCACCAAAAGTAGAACAAACGAGTTAGATTTTCAAAGCAAAATAAATTAAATAAAATGTATAAGCAAGGAAAAGAAATAGGCAAAGCAAAGAGGAAAAACAATTAAACGCTTTTGTGATCCTTTGATGGCATTTCGAAAGCATTTTTGTTGTTCCTTTAGTTTTTGCGAAATTGTTTGGCAAGGCATTTGAAAGTTTATCTTGTCTTTACGTTTACAAATGTAAAATGAATCTGGAAGAGGTATATAATCTTTATTCTGGTGGAATCTCCCCTGCGAAGTGATGGATTGAGGGGAAACGGAGGGTCTCTATCTTGTATCTATGACCCCACTCTGGGCGGAAAAAGATAACCAAATTCCTTTAAAAAAAGCCAATGAGAACTGCTACTTCTTATGGATTCGCATTCCCCCAACATTTCGAGGGTCTTAACTGGGTAAGCCGCAAGGGTAAACCACCAGACGATTAACTCTGTATTAAGGGATTGTTATTAAAAAATGCCAGAGAAGGGAGAGACTTCCAGTTGAGTTATGTTGTTGCTTTTTCGCTGTTGTTGTTGTTTTGTCAGGTAAAACTTTCGAGAATGCGGCCATAAAGATTACGCAAATAAAAACTAGAAGAAACTGAGACACATATTTAGTTGTTGGAAATAAACTGAAAATGCTGTAAAATGGGTCCATCCGGCAGCAAAGTATAATAGACAAAGGAAGAAAGGCTGGAAAAAAGCAAGTTCAGCGAGCGTTTATAAAGCCAGCATGATGGAGGCAAGCAAGTTGATTAAAGACATTTAATTTGCCAGACAGTCGATTAAAGTTTTTCCATTCTTCTTTGCTTCCCGTATCTCCCTATCTGTGGAATACTCGTATCGCCCGCTGCTCTTCTTACAACTCGCAACCATAAAGCCTTTGTGTGGGTCAGTTTGGTGTTTCCTTTTTGTGCCACCCAAGAGATTACAGCAACAAGAATTCTCAGTTCATTCCCAGCAGGAGGTTATCAACTGATTATGTCAGATTGGAGTGGTGGGTGAAATCCCACATGATAGAACAGCTGGGGGTTATTCCCAGTTCTCAATAAAGCTGGCATTCCTTGCATTAAGAGTAACTACAAAAATTCGAGCTATATAGCTGCAGATACGCGAAAAGTTCCTGAAGATTCTCAGCTTCCAAAGAATTAACATAGATCTTTCTTCGGAAAAACCCATTCCTGTTGGTCAATAGGTTGGCTTGGCACAGAATGCACTTACCATAAACCAACATCCACCAAGCACTCCCAAAAAAAAGAGAAGAGAAGCCCTAAATTTATTTATACAGTTTTCGAAAGTGCATCAAAACTTGGAAATAAACTTTTATTCGACTTTTTCGCAGGGACTTCGTTTGCATTTACGTTTGCTGACGTTGGCTTCAAGTTTAGCTAAACTTTTCTGAGCTGCGGGACAGTATCCTTAGTTTGGTTATACGCTGAGGAAGCTGATTTAGAAGATGCTCGGTTGACTTAGCTAAACAACTACAATAACTGCAAAGGAACCCCATTTAGCCAGAAAAACAAGTCTGTCATCGATGCGACATCAAAAACAAATATAACCACAATAACAGGACCAACTATCAACTAAAACTTGGCTAAAGCCTAAAACCATAAACAAAAACAAATCTGGAACACGCCACATGCCTAAATCTACATAAATTCTAAACTTTTTTGTTTATATTTTAATGCAATCTAGGAAGAATTTAAATACAATTTAATAAATTAAATTAACGTTTCCCCAACATATGCCATAAAACACATTATAATACTGTGGGTGAAAAAAGGAGAATAATATTCTCTCTAAATTTAGCTGTTTAAACTAAAATATTATTTAACGCTAAATGCGGATTAAATTCCGCTCCTCAAAGGTGAGCAGAGTTTACTAGTTTAGCCAGAAGGACCCACACTCGTTTTGGGTTTTCGTCGTAAATCTCATTTGCCGCCATCATTATGCACTCACCGATAAAGTTTTCCCCCCCGAGGCTCAGGCCTATGCTGCGGAGGAGGATGAGCCTGCTGAATTACCAGGCATAAAAACACACCGCAAAAAGTTCTCCTCCATAAGTTTTCATTCATTTATTTCTTTAGCTTCCGTTGCTGTTAAGATGCGTTTTGCCGCAACACCCGAAGACAACTTCTTTCTATGCTTCACATGTGGGTTTAATACCCTGACAAAAAAAGTATTTTGAATTAGAGATACGTTTGTATATTACATGGTTGTCTTGAATCTTCAGAATACTTGTAGTTCTGACAGGGTACTCATTGATTCGGCTACCATTTATAATTTTTTTTTCTATGCCTCTGGTTGTTGGTTTTGCCAGTAGCTGGAGCCTTCAAAAGTTGCCTTACCCTGCCTGGTTTTAAAATGAGTTCGTGGGTCCTTATGTGCTCTGTGGCCTTTCATTTCTGAACTTTCTTGTTCCTTTTTGATGTCTTTGCCCGCTTTCATGCAACATGCTTCTGCTACGTGACACAACCTCTTCCTTCTCCCCAACTGTCTTTAGTTTGGGGATTTCTTTCAGGTCTTTTTGTCATGTGTACATTCTGTGAAAAATATATCAAGTTGCTGGGCATTGCTGACAGCTCGAAGAAGGATTAAAAAAAAACCAAACCAAAATGAGTAAGAAAACACATCACGTGGTGCACCTTGTTGCAACTTTTGTTGCATTTTTAACGTAGTTTTTTTGTTGGTTTGCCTGCTCTCTGGAGCTCATCTCTTTTTCATCTCGCTTCTGTGTTGTCTGAGGCCTGGGGATATGTGAAGTTTTCCTGTTTGTATTTACTCTGCGAATAAAGTGTGCTGTATCCCGAAGGTTGAGGATGCGCGGATTAATTGAAGTTCATGTTGGACTTTTTCTTGGCTTCTTGGTGGAAAAAATTCTTTTAACATTTATTCCGCCGGCTGCATACTAATTCAAATTAAATTTCGCAACTTCCTGTTTGCTCGCGTATGTTTTGTATATTTTTCCTAGCATGTTATTAATTTAATTTTGTGAAGACAACTCCATGGTTTCTAGTGTTTTTTTTTAAGTCGTCCATAAACCTTATTGTGTTTTCTCAAAGCTTGAAGGTTACTTCTCTTCTCCATTTTCATGCACAATCCAATTAGTGGGAAGACTTTCTTACCACCGATTGGTATACCCGGTTGGATTCGCAACATTGAAATACAGAATTGTGCATGTCCGATCATGTTCGCGAACACACACTCCCCCACCTTGATTTCATGTGTGAGATTTGCTTCTCCCCAATTCACACATTCACGCTCTTTCACATGTATGTACATACATTTGTATGTACGTGCATTTCTCTGCTCTCCCTCAGCTTCGTTATCTTGAAAGCAGCAACAACAACAAAGCAGCTTCACTTCACCCAAGGGTCCAACGGTACATGTTCCATGAAAGCAGGTAGCGACAAATCAACGTTGTGTTGTTGTTGCTTCCAAAAAGTCGAACGCGTTGTGAAATGAAATGTTTGCAATTGCGAGGGTGGGTGAGTTTGGGAGACGAAAAGCTGACTCATAAAATAAAGAGAGGGATTTTGAGGCTGGAGACATGATCGGACAAGCTCAATTCTGCCTTTCTACATATGTATGAATTTAGGTATGTACATACATATGCACATTTTTACCAATGTATACAAGTTTCAATATAAAGTAAGCGTTGGAAAAGTAAAAACGCTTTAAATTTCTGGCCGTTTTCAATAAACTTTCTTTGGCTCACAATTGGCTTCCAGCTCTTTTACAGTTTTTAGCAAATTTAGCGAATTTCAGCGAACTATTAAAAAGTTTTTTTTTGGGCATTTAAACAGTTTAAAGCCCCCCTGCTTTTACATAAGCATACAGTGGCAGCCATTGAGCCACTGTACTTAAACTTTACACAAAACTGAGAAAAGCGAGCTTGCAGCGAGGGACGGAGTTCAGAAATACGCTTTTTTGGGTGAAGAGCTAAATGTTGAAACCCTAGTTAAATATAGAAAATCGAAATATTGAAATTATAACTAGTTACAATCTTAATTACAAATATCAAATGGCTTTTAAAAGACTGCACACAATTTCAGAGTGAAATACGTTGAAACGTTTCAAATTATTAGATTCCAAATCTTAGTTCTAAGCATTCTAAGCTTGTATTAATTGAAATCTGGAATCAATGGACTATTTCAACTATTTTTCTTGCCCAAGAGTAACCATTTGTATGCACTGAAAAACTTAAGGTCACAATAACCCCCTTTCGTGAGGGTATCAAAACACTTTGCTGCACCGAGTGTCAGTGAAAAATGTGGAAAAATGCGATAAAATACCCAGAGTAGAAAAGCAGAAAAAACGAAAAGTAAAAAATCCAAACACTCATGGAACATACACAAAAGGCACAGGGGGAGAAAAGGCAAAGTTTTCGACTTTTGCGAATTTTACTTACCCGCTTCACCGAGTTTTGTAGTTTGCTGCATATGTCGGCAAAAGTGTTCGTACTCCCCGCTGGAAGGCGTCTGTGCTGTTTTCATCGCCTGCATGTGCTTGGTGAACGCGCCGACAATAGCCGCCATTCGATCGAAGGCCGCCATATTGATGTGGCCATTTTGCAAGCTGCACACATAAAAAACGAGACGAGGGGAACAGAACGAAGGTATGAGTGAGTGTAAAGAAGGGGTAGAATGAAAGAGTGGCAGCGAGTGAGAAAAGTATGTTTTGCTCGATGATAAAAAGTCATGGGCTTTATTTGCAATGCAAAATGGCGCAGGACTCAAATGGTCAAAGGGTGGTGGAGGCTTAACGGGGAAAATATAAATGTGGGGGGAAATTGAAAGGGAAAAGAGAACCGAGAGAGGTTTACTGGTTGCCATGCAATCAATGCAGCATCGGCCCCGTTTAATTAGCTCATACAAACGTCGCTTTACGGTTCATTTCACTGCGGAACTCAATGCGACATTGAAAATAGATGAATGGAAGAGCAAAAGTTATTTCGGTTTTTGTGCGAAGTATTTCAGAGCATCCTGTATTAGCATGCAAGTTGGTAAAAGACAGAAGAGATCTCTTAACTAAATATTTCTGAGAGCTTTCTTCTGGAAATGTGGGCTCTATAATATCTTCTTTTAAAACAAACACACAAGAAATAAAATGTGGGTATGTCTGAGTCGAAAGGTATTGCTTTTTCTGCGCTCAGATTATATTTCAGTTTAAAAGCGCAGACTCTATGAATTTATAATTTCTACGCATGTACATTCGTACATATGCATCGTGCTCTTTTGAATGGTGTGCCTGCGTGCCTAATGAGGTCAATTGTGACCACTGTGCCCTGGTTGCTGGAGCATGCTAAATTGTTTGTTTCTGCTGGGTATCGTTGGGGCCCAAAGGGACTAATACGCATGGTGGGACTGCAGGGGGAACATGGATTGTTTTAGTGGGCATTTACGTGGTAAATGCTATCCATGTGATAAGAGTCAGTCAGATGAGTTAATTGATAGCAAACTGCAGGGAAGCACATGGCGGCACTTTTATTTAGTTTCCAATGAAATTGTTCAATTATGATAAAATAAGTAAATTACACCAATAGAATAATTCATGGGAAAATTTAACTTGAATATTTTTCCGCAATTCTCTATTCATTTCTGAACGCCCAAATTATAATAAAATATTTAAAGTATAATAAAAGCAAATTAAACATATCATAAAAGCACAAACACTATTAGGCTTGAATATTGATGAAAGTGTTTTGTACATCTGATAATTCCATCACACACTTTAAAATTCATTTAAAATAAATGCTCCACAATATGGGAAATTAATATGTTCGTGTGTGTATTGCCAAATAATTCACACTTCAACGCGTTTCTTCAATGACATAAAGAAAAAAACAATGTTTTTAAAGACCTTGTTTCGCATATTGTGCTGTGAATTAAATATAAAACATAAATAAATATAAATACAAATGACTCTCTGAATTTTCAAACGAAAGCCTATTAAGAATTCCAATTGCTTGTGGATGTCGATGTGGATAAAAAATATATTAATCATAGGACCCCATAGCCAAGATATTTCTTTTCCACTGCTATAACACGATATGTTTTCTGGCGATGCTGCCTTCTTGTTGGATAAATTAATGTGATTTTCATACTGAATCTTTAATGTGTAGCGAAATTCAAGTGCTCTTGAAAGGGAAAGGTATCATATACCATCAGACTAAGCAATGATGCATCATCAAATGTTGCGCAGTTCCAGGCAAATTAAACTTACCGCTGCAAACAGTTCTCACGTTCGCCCAATGCCAATTTAACAATATCCGCAAACACTGGAATAACAACCCAATCATTGGGTTTGCCCAGTGCCGTTCCAGTTAATGGCGTGGCAGGGGATGATGTTGGTGGCTGCTCCGCATTGCTGTTGCCAGCCACAGGCAGTGTCGCTGTTTCCGGTGCCGACATTGCATTCATAGCGGAAGTGCCTGTTATGCCAACTGGATGCCCAATCACACTCGCACTCGTCGACGGTCTCTCATCTAAGTCCATTGATGTGGTAGCTCCTCCTCCACATTCTGATGTAGATGTTGATGTTGCTTTTCCTCCTATTGATGTGGATGACTTGTCCTTAGCCTGCTTATCAGTCTTGAGACTTTGTGGCTGGCCTTGTTCATTTAAGACGATTGCCTGTTTCTGCCACAAATGACCGTGTCCCTCGGCATGTCGCTGCATGCAATCCAGTTGTTGGCACGTCACTTGCAATTTGCTCCACTGTAATCAAATCGAAATCCATAAATGAACATCATTTGTAGTTGTAATCTGGATGGGCCCCTATCCAGCTCTGCCCTGAGCTTCCACCCATTTTATTTTCTGTATTGTATTTCTTCGCTTGCTTGTGTTTCTTTTTTTTTTTGTGTCTGATTGTGGTTGTGTTTGTTCTGTTTGTGTGAGTTTTATGTTTGTAATTTGCGCGCAAAAGCTTTAGATCGATTTTTACGAGCTGATTTGGTCTCTCGCTGTTAACATATTAATTAGGATTTCTAAAGTCATCATGGGAATACCACTTGGGGAATTCTTTAGCCATTAAATGGTGTGTGACCCAATGTAATCTTGAAAGATTTCGAATATTTATTTTCATTTCACTGAAAAGGGACTTTCTTTTGTCAGTCAAAAGCTCCTGGCTAAGAAGCAAAATTATTTTATTTTCTGCAGATATTTTGCCACTCTTTTGCCGTCGGCCAATGGACACTCATAAAAATGTCAGCAGCCACCATTGAAATATATCTCTGTAACAAAATGCATGCAGACACTCCCACTCCCCAAAACTATTCATGGCTACCATTTTACATAGTTCTATAAATTTATGAAATTCTCTTGCATGAGCAGTTGGGATTTTTATATATTTTTGTTTTTATTTTATTCTTTTCTTGCTGCGCATTGCACCAGCAACCAGACTTGTGCAGGGTGTTACACATTTTATGATTCAAATTAAGGTAGAGAAAGTGTGGCGAAGGCCAGCATTAAATCTACGAGAATATGCATTGAAGCTGATGATCAAAACTAAGCAGTAAGTAACTTGTAGCTTGATTTTTTCCTCGTGAATATTTACTTATAAATGGCACGAGAAACCAAAAGCCTGGTGTTAAAATGTGCCGACAACAAAGGGAAAAACCGCGCTAAAAGAGTAAAGTGAAAAAAAGCGTAATCCATTAACAAATTAAAAAGTTCTTTTTTTATGAAAACTAGCTGAATGCACGGCAGCACGCTGCGGCCTATTGAAGGACTGTTGAAAGCGGCAACCCGCCGAAAAGAGTGGGCAATGCGCCAAATAAGTGAGTAAATATACTCTTTATGCATATAAACCTGATGTAATTGGACCACAGCGAAACTGTGGTTACTTGGGCCTTGTCATCGCCCTATTCATGCACATCTTTTTTCCTTTTTTTTGAGAGGGAAACCTTAGTGCAAGCAAAAGTACAGAGAAGGTTTCAAAACTTTCGCTTTTATGACAACGTGGCACAGAAAATGTTGAAAATTTATTTGTAATATTTAATGTCAAATTAAAAAGTGAGTATAAATGCAGGAGAGATATGACCAATACAAATCAACATAATTCATTTAGGTTGCTAACAAATGCCATTTACGGGGGAGTGCGAAAATATGGAATAAAGTATATGGAAACACCATTAAATCTTTCAATATTTGACTAGAAATCGATGGACCAAAACCAGATCATGGTCCTAAATCTTTTAAGCTCCTTTTTGCCAAAATGCATTAGACTGCATAAATATCTGCTGACACGAACAAATTTCTTAGGCATCGGGTAAAACCTCGAGCAGAAAGAAATTCACACACACACACACACACACAAGAAGACTAAGAGAAAATGATGGAGCAAAGAGAAAGAGAAAAGTTTCTTGAGGCAAAGTACTCCCTTGGCTTGCATTGTGGACGAGGCCGAATCTTTATGCCCAAGATTTTGGGATGTAAGTTTGTAATGCACGGAAGAGATTTATGTATATTTGACGACAGACGAAAGTGTATAGGAATTAAAGCTATCAAAAGTTAAACATATGAAACAAGCAAAATATTCAACATAATACAGACTTATTCAGCAATTTATTGTAATAATCCATCATAACATTTGACAGTTGATTCAGCTTTGAACTCACCGTAATTTTCAGCCTTGCTATCGCGGGTGATTCCAGAGACTCCAGAATGGCTGTGGCGCTGTTGTAGTTGCCCACAAGCAGACAGTACTGGGCTACGCCACTCCACCGCTCAACGGTGCGACTCCGGTCCTCGATGCCACCACACTGAAAGATTTATTTGATTACGGAAGTTAGTTAGACGTTGCCAATGGATGAAGGCAGGCGAGGGCACACGGGAAAAGATGGACCCACGTGACTTGGCTGAAGTTTTAACGAGTCGCTCACATGGACAACTGGCAAACTGTCAATGAGACAGTTACGAACGGCATTAATTATAAGCCATCTCGACTCTCCGCCTGTCTTGCTGACTGCCTGCCTGCTGCCTGCTTTCTGCCATGCAAAGTCATGTGAGTCCTGGACATGTAGTACTCTGAATATGCAGCAGGCATGGGAATGTTAATTCAATCCACAGGGTCTAAGGATTCATGCGCTACGTTTAACTTGAGCACCGTGCCTGGTTTGGACCCCGACATGGTTATGAACCCATTTTCTGCTTGTCCTTCTGTATATCCACACTCACCTGCAGTATCTCATTGCAAACAAACAGACGGAGACGTGCCGACCAATCCAGATACGTTTCCAGGTTGCATGTCTTCTTTGGATCCTGTGCGCCTGGTGGTCCACCCGATGTGGATGGTTGGTCCCATTTCTTCTGCATTAAATAAAAAGCAAACACAATACAGAGAATGCTATAGAGAATGGTTTTCCATTACTTAGTTCAACAAATATTAAAATTGTGCTACAGGCGACCAAACAGGACTGACTGGCAAGACATAAATGTGGGGGTTTATGTTTATTGTTTATGTTTATTGTTTAACGGTACAAGAATTCGATTTCTGCGTCGTTCGTCTACCTCAGCGCTCTCTCGCTGATCGTTTGTCCGCTCTCGCTCTCAATTCGCTCTCCTTCGTTTTCTCTTTGCGTTTGCTCTCCCGTTTGGAATTCGCAGTGACGCGAATACGCCCTTGCTCGTTTTGGGGTTTTGTCTAGGGATCGCAATTGGCAAAACCCAGCCCACATTAATATGGCTGACCATCTCCTTTGATTTATTAATTAATCACTTCTATTAAGATCGAGGTTTTCATACAAATCTAGAACACATATTCTGTCACCCATTTTCAGTGGTACCAATATACCCCGACGACTGCAGGGTAGAAGAACAGCCAGTTAAAAAAATAACTGTTGAAAGGAGGTGGGAAGTGCAGAGGAGTGAAACGGAGTGGAGTGGAGCGAGTGAACCTACAGGGGGAGCATTGTTAATGAAGCTGCTTGTCGTCATTTTAATTGCATGTTCTTGTGAGTATGAGTACGAGTGTATATATGAGTGTTTGGGCATTTGTCTGAGCGTGCTACGAGAAATGTATGCAAAAGGGCAGATTGTTCCTATGGTAAATGTTGACTTATGCAGAGGGCAACGTTTACAATTGAGAGAACATTTAAGTTAAAGAATACGCTCGTAATTTAATTGGCATAAAAAATACTAATATGAGCATTACTTTTACAGCCTCATTTAATTCTTAGGAAGTAATTGCTTTGACTGTTCTTCACTCAATAACGACTCAGTAAGTAATTTCTAGCAAAAATCTGCATTCTCCTTCTTGAAACTCCTTCTCCTTCTTCTCCATTACTTACCTGTTTGTCCAACAGAATCATGCTGCTGCACTGCAAGAATTCCTCGCCGCCAATGTGCTTTGCCAATTTCTTCTCCAGTCGGCAGACAATTTGTGCGTGCTGCGTGGCTGTTGGACAGTTGAATGCTGTTTCGACTACGATCTGGAGCCAGCAAGCAAAAGGAGAAACACAAGACATTGATTTTAAGTGGGGATTAGGCAGATTTCTCTGCCAGAGGTTCGCTGCGAGACTTACCTTGTCGGTTGTGCTGTTGGTCTGTTGGCAAGCACGTAGGTCGGCCTCATGTCTCTCTAAATCAGTCAAACGTTTTAGTAAGGCACTCAGTATTTGGGAGACAACGGCCTCTAAATGCGAGTTGGAACATCTGCAAGAGGGAGATTGAGTTCAAGTGGTCTTCTTGTTGAGTTCGTCAAGAGGGAAATTGAACTCCTGTCTGCTCACCTGGCAACGATATGTTTGACATGGCTCATCATGCGCTCATCCCGATAGTCGTAGGGGAACTTCAGTGTCCACTCGGCCAAGAGGGCTACTAATGATTCTAAACATTCGCTATCAGGTACCGAGTCCAATAGTTTACCCAGCAGTTCATGGGGACGCAGAAATAAGCGTGACGATAATAAAAACGAGAATACAAATTCCTGCAAACAAATAAAAGAAAAGTAAAACTCAATTAACATTTATCCACGCAGCATAATAAAAACTAGCGGGAACAAGGGATGGACAAAGTGATACCCTGTAACTAGTTTTGTATACAAATCTATGGTCAGGCCTCTTGAGCTAGTTGAAAGAAGTCAGCAATTAGCTTTACTCCTTCTTGTTCTATCTGCCTTTTCCCAACACACTTCTCTTGCCGCAGGACATCGCACATCAGCTCTATAAAATAAGCGCAAATCTCTGGATTTGTTGGCAACGAATTAATTATTTTTGCACTTGGTCTTTGTGGTCCTAAGTCCTGTATCCAGACCGCTGTTCTGTTTGCCCTTTGGCTGTGCCTGTGTTCGAGTTTTGAGGTTGGGCCTGGGTTTGGGGTCTGGGTTTGGGTTTGGCAATTGGTTTGTTGGTCCGTTGGCTGCCTTTTGGTTTGTGGTTTCTTGGCTCGTGCCAGAAAATTCAACTTGGCAGTTGCCCAGTTCAACGGCTTTAAGTGCTTGCAACTAAGTAGGAACTGATTTGTTATTTATTTGGCGTTTACAAAATAGGAGAGGTATGTAAAAAAGTGTATTAGTAATTTTACCTCCGCTTTTCCCTGTGATTTTTAACAAATTTCCTTATCTAGAGCCATTCTTAAAATATATTTAAAATCTAATCAAACAGCTTAGAATAATATTTAAAGTATGTTTTTAATATACCAAATTCATATTTACCATTTACCCTAATTTAATTGCATAAAAATTGCAACGAAAAAGTTCGAAGAAACTTGATTTATTTATTCTATGGAAATTGCAATATTTACCAGAGTTTTTGTTGCAAATTTGAATTTATTTTTCTTTGCCCATTTATTGGCCATTTATTCATTTAAATTGGAAATAGTTGAAACATTTATGAGTAAAGATGATTCTTACCTTATCTAAGTCGATGACATTTTTGGGTATGAGCGTCTCGACCAGGGAGTCCAATGGCCCAGAAACTATTCTACCATTTATGTACATAATGCCACCGGAACCCAAGACCGAGCTCTGTCAAAAAGTATGCAAACAGTCAATATATATTTAAATTGGAAAATGTGTGGGAAAAAGCCAGGACACTAAAATCCAATCACATTTACTTAGCTAATTAAGTGCTTGGGTGTGGCACAGAAACAGAAAATTATTATTAAATTGCCATTTGGCAAAACGTTTTGCTTAATTACCGCAGGGCGTACCTCAAAATTAATATCACATTGGCTGCGTTTGTGCCGATTTTTGGGCACATCGTACTGAACGACATCGTCACCGACACCCACGCGGTTGTGCCCGCCCGTTTTTGCGGCAAGCTGCATACAAAACAAAGAGCAAATTAATGGATAATAAGGTGCCCGTACTCCAAATGCGGATAAATGTTTGTAGGTGCATACGAGAATACACATAAATGCAGGTTAAAAACAAAAGGCTTAAATGTTGACATGACAATTTAGGCAAATCATTAGATTTTCTTGTCGTTTATTTGTGAAAATAATCACTGAACAAATGCTTTAAATTGCTTTAAAAATTCATAGAAAAAAAGTGTATGTGGTGCAAGACATGACTGTCATAAATGAAAAATGATTAAACCATGAAATTCGCCATCCTCTCGTAATCACTCACCTCGATTTGCTGAAACCCCATTTCCAAGTCATATGCACTCAACTGCTCGGCGCTGTGTCGCCGCCTGTAGCGTATGCCCAGACCCCCGGGAGCAACGCCAAGGAGAGCTGTCTCCGCTGTCAGATTGCCGGCATCCAGAGAGAAAACGCCACCATTTGTCGGCGCCAGAGATGGTACCGGTTCGTTTTCCAGGCAGCAGTCATCGCTGTCGGAGCTGCTGCTACTGCTGGGGTGGCGGCAGCGACGACGCCGACGGTGGCGACATTTGTCGCGATCCCGCTGGCCGCGCGATTTTTGCAGCACGGTCTGCTTGCAACGCATGCCGCAGGCGATGGCGGATATCTTACTGGCATAAAAGTACATCGCCATGTGTCACGTTCGGGCAGCCGCTCCTGACGCTGTCATGTGTGTGTGTGTGGGGGGGGGGGGTTGGTTCTGTGTGGGTTGGCTGCCTGCGGGTTGGTGTCCCTGTCGGACTGGCTCCTCTCCTTCTTTAATGCATGGGCACGGAACGGGCTGGTGAAAAGTTACCTCTTCTCATGGCTGGACACGTAGGTGATAGGTAGGGGATGGGTGTCGGTGTGGGCAATCAAACGTCAATTTGGTGAAGGATTAGATGCTGAACAAGCAACTCTCGCATTCCATTTTAATCCTTTGGCGTAGGCTTAGGTGACACCTCATTCCGTTTATCGTTTGTGGATTTTCCAATTTTCAGGCCAGCAAGATTAGTTCTCGGTTTTTCCTCTCTTCCTGCAACCGAAAAAGAGAGGCAAATCAGAAATGGAGTTGTGAAATCGGAGTTATGCGCTCTATCGCAGCACATTACTCAAACGCCGTGTGGATTTCGCCCAAGTGCTTAAATCACTGGCCACCGCCTATATCTGCATCAGTGTCAGTGTATCTATGCGTGTGAGGGTTATGGTTAGGGTTATTATCCCTGTGGGACCACTTGCAACTCATCAGACCATAGACATGTGCGCCTCATCAATAAGGGCGTAACCGAAACGTTCTGATGGGAAGGCAGAGCATGGAAACCATTAAATCACTGCAGATGTGTTAAGGCCCAACCAGCAGACGAAATCAGAACTGATTTATAGATGCGTAAAGGCTCGCAAATACAAAAAAAAGGCATAAATGATGCATAGCTGGGTTCAAGGTTATCCATGAATAAACATTTATGACCTAGATTTTACTTTGGATGGAGTGAAAGGTTGAAACTTTGCTCTTGTGGCTATTACAGATTAGCTGTGAACTTAATACGGAGAAAATATATAAATATGTGGTCTTTGATGTTGTGTTTTTGCACCCGTATTCATATTGATTTATGGTGCATTCAAATATATGTACATATATGTGGGCTGGATTTTGCCAATTGCGATCCCTAGACAAAACACCAAAACGAGCAAGGGCGAATTCGCGTCACTGCGAATTCCAAACATGAGAGAGCAAACGCAAAGAGAAAACGAAGGAGAGCGAATTAAGAGCGAGAGCGGACAACCGATCGGCGAGACAGCGCCGAGGGAGCTTTTCTACCCAACCTAAAAACATGAAGCAACTGTAAAGGAGGGCCCGTCGTCGGCAACGTTCCTCGCGTCATTTCCCCCTGACCGTGGTGGAACGCCAGTATGAGCAGTTTGTACTCTTATTATTCGAAAGTTGCTCTCTCTCTCTCTCTCTCTCTGCACACCCTTTCACCCTCTACAAAGCCGACGGGCCATCCTTTATAGTTGCTTCATGGACCAGACGACCAACGACGCAGAAATCGAATTCTTGTACCGTTATATCTTATTTAATCACTTATTAAGCTTTACTTATAAACAATAAGCATAAACCCCCACATATATGGGCAAACCAAGTAGATAACATTCTTTTCTCCAAAGCAAGTAATTTAATATATTTTTCTCTCGCTTAAAAAGTGTCATTAAGAATACGGCGATCAACAGGCTATGCTGGGGAAATTGTTTTGAATATTATGAGGAGATTTCCACGTGCGCGGAAATTTTTAAGCTTTCCCTTACGTTGATGCGGAAATAAGAAAACGGTCTCGGGTGGCAGCCACGCACAAAAGATACCGGCATCACACTTTGATGCTGCTTCATCTTGATGGAATATAAATAAATAATAAATATATGCAGGCACATGAATTCATCTTCTCGCACCTGTCTGGCTGCTGCTTAGGCAAAAAAGCAAGAAATTTCCATTATGTTAACCTAATTCCGGCTCGTCATGTTTGAGTCTTGGCTTTTGCCAGCTAAAATTATACAGTTGCTGTGCCCCCATTCACTGGAAGAGGCATTGATGCCATTGATGCCAATGCCAGAAGCAGAAATCGATACAAAAGCAAATCAAAGTCACAGGCACTTTTGCTTTAACGAATGCTCCTTTGCTCTGCTTAAGATTCATTTTCTTTGACAGCCTCAGCTCAGCCTCAGCGTCAGTCACAAATTGCCAATTAAGGAAACCAGATTCATGTGTTGTGTGTGCGGGAGTCTCTTTACCTTTTGCGTACTATTTTATTTTTGGGCTATTACATAAGTCATGCATAACAAATCATTTCTGTGAACAATCTGCATTTTAATGTTGCCAATTCCGAGTCACAAGAGAAAAGGGATAAAAGGCTTAGCGGTTCAACAAACACAAAGTGTATGCTATTGGAATGAATGTAGTCAATTTGCAAATAGTCAGAGTGCATCATGAACGAGCTTTGAATGGCTATCACTGGAGATTTGTTCAATAAGCCTCTAAAATAATTTTTGGGCTAACCGTAATGCATTTATGTGTCTATTTATTGCAATTTATACTGCATAATCCAGTGAAAATTTGTAAAATTACAATTGAAAAGGAGATTGCGTCGAAATAAATGTTGAAGTAGGAATTGGCGCATTTACAATACATTTTGATACCCTTAAAGTGAGTATTTATAATTGGTGCTTACAGACAAGTGAATTGTGTCCGTACATGTGCACATTTATGTGAAGTTCTGTTGAGATCAACAAGATTGGTATTTGTCTGCCATGCCGTGTGCTATGTGTGTGCGAAGGGTTTTTGCCTTATCTGCCTACAGTTTTTGCTTCCAAAGTTTTTGTACCATGCTCAAGTGAGCGTAACAAAGGCGGAACACACACAAGTCTCATGCCATGTACTCATACTCGACAAAAAATTCTATTCAGTTAACTACAAGTGATGCTTGCCACACCCACATCTTTCTGGACAAGCCCACATTGCTGGATACACAAGACTATAGACAAAGAAGTGAAATAATAGGCAGAGGCCTATTATAATGGCACTACTGTCGACAGACCAAGGGCTGGCCAGTCAAATATTTGCAATTTAAATATTGATAACGCAAGTTTTGCTGGGGGAATGTAAACCGAAACTCACGAGACAATGCCTGAGGCTCGTATTTAAACCCATATTAACTGAAGTACAATTTCCAGGAATGTTGAATGCTCAACCAACCAACCGCAGGGTCTCAAAAATAGTTGATTGCTGCACTTGTTCGTCCCTCTTAGGGCGGGAATAAATTTTCTTCCCCATCGCCAAGCTTCAGTATTTATAACATAATTAGAGCAAAAGCTGCATTGCTGTTTTTGCTTGGTAAACCACAAACGATGAAATTGGTCTATGTCCTTGCCGTGGCAAGTTCAATAATTTGCAATATTTCATCTTGATTGTGAATACTTGAAACTCTCAAATGCTTTGCATATTTTAAGACCCATCTGAACTTTGGCTAAACTCCAAGAAAGTCCCATTCCACAGCGGAATGGAATGGTGCTTCGGAGACGAGGAGCAGCTGCTGCAAGTGTGCTCTAATCTATTAGCATAAAACTGATAACAAAAAAATAAACTGATGTCGTTGTCGCTGTTGTCAACAAGCAACAGCAACAAAGGAAGCTGTGGCAGAGGCAGAAATGGCAACAATTTAGCTGGCAAACAAACAACAGAAATCAGCAAGCAGCAAAGCGGCAAAGAATTTCCGCTGTTCTAGGCTAAGAGTCTTTGCAACTAAATGCGAACCGCAGACGGGTTTCAGACGGAGTTGAAGGAATTCCTTGGGCTTTACTTGGTTTGCATATAAATAGGTTGCGAATGATTAAAGCTGAAATAAGATTTACTTTGCCTGCACAATGGCTCTCTCTCTCTCTCTTGGCACTTATGATTTATTTGGATTTTTAATTTGATTAATTGCACCATGTTTCCGTTGTTTGGGATATCAAAATAGCCATCCAACTCACATCATTATTTTATCTACAAATATTTACACATACACTATGATTAAAGTTATACTTTGTTAAGAAAATATTTTTGTTCAAGTTTTGAAATTAAATTTATTTTAATTCATAAAATCGATTGCACTCCACTTCACTTGGGGTTTGCTTGTTTTTCCCCCGTTTTCCATTAACATTTGATTTGATCGGCTTGCGTTTGTTTGCTTTCACTTTGCTCGCTTTTCTGTTTCGTTGAGTTGTTTTTACTTATTTTGCAAAACGGATTGAAAACCAATTATATTTTTGCCATTTATTCGAACCTGCAGTTGTGCATTGCCGTGGTTATTCCTCTATTTACATTTATCACTTTATTGCATTTTATATTATTTATTTAATAATGCAATAAATTGATTGGAGTATTATATGAGTTGTTTTTAAATGATTTAAAGGTTGCAATCATTCAAATCGTGGCACAGTCAAAGTGCTAAAATCGAATACTTCTGTGCAATTATCATCACTTTCAATAGATTTCTCCTTCCTTCTTAGAATCCGCTGATTAAAGTATGGTAGGGTCGAAACCGAATTTGCGCGTGCCACATTTAAGGACTTCTACAGCTACAGTATACTTTTCCACTCCACGGTTATAAGTTAAAAATCTGCAAAAAATGAAATAAAAACGCGACCAGAAAACTGTCAACGCCATTGCTCTGTTTGTGTCATAAAAGTGGCGCAAAAGAGAAACCGAAATTAAATTACTTTGACTTTCGTAGCTGGACCATAAAAAAATGCATTTGGGTCAGCTCTTAATTGTGTGAGCGAGAGAGAGCCCGTATCGGACAGGATCCTACACCCACATTGATGTGAGTCCTCCCGAAATTGGTACAATGCCAGCGACAGCAAAATTTATTTAATGACTTTTAAATTGTTTTATCGGATAATACATTACAACCACCGCATCGACCAAGTCCACGAACAGGCAACCGCAATAAAAACCAAACCCTAGACATGCAAATTTTGTATCATCATTTTTTTATGGCAGCCGTTAAAATACGTCAAGAAAATCGGCTCAAAGTCTGAAAGTATTTTGGCATCATCATCAATCTTTTTGGCCAGAATGTTAGCAACTGCATTGCCAAGACAATTGACAAATCGATGATGGGTTTTGCTGCTCTGGCGGATGTATTTATGCAAATGCATAAGGGATCGGTGCAGATGGCTTTGGTGCACGGAAATTAGCCAAAAGAGGGATAAACGGCACATATTGTTCTTGTGTGTGTTGCAAAAGTCTTTTGGGCATATAAAACTCCAAGGAAGTTGCATAAAATCCTCACCTAAAACTGCACATTTTAACTTATGGTATTATTATGTCTTCAGCTTTTATAATTGCCATTTGAATGCTTTAATGTTCTCATTGTTCGGCCGCAAAATGCATTATCATAAGCACATAAGTCCCTGAACAATTGTCTGAGCTACCAAACAATTGCATTATGATTAGGTAAACCAAAGTGTTTGCTGAACTTAAGGCAAGTAAATTGCAGAAACTCAACAGGGCTTCTCCCTCAATTATGCTCATTGTAGAGTTATGATTAAGTTATTCGATCAAACACTGAATATTTACTAAATAATACACATTTTGATTCAATTAAAATGACCCTAACCCTCTGTTAACCGAAGTTATGTAGAATTTAGATATGTAGATATGTGCAATAATAATTTGTTAAAGATTTATCACAATGCTCTCAAAAAATAGTTTCTAACTGATTTAAATGGCATACACAAACATGACACTCTGGTGCACTCTCCACCCACTTAATTTAACTTCATTCATTTCATTAATTGAAAATGCATTATTGTTTAACAGCCATAAGTACCAATCCAATATCCGAGCTTAATTTTGCCAGCGGACATGCCAACGTCAGTGACAGAAAAGGGAAAAAGAGTCTACAAAGTCGAACAGCAACACCGAAAACGGCAAAAAATGCTCTGGGATATGTGCGAGAAGGCAAACAGTTTCGGGCACATATTGGGTGGCGTGGAAATGTCGGCAGAAACTCGTAAATTATGCATCATTTTCGAGTGGAACGGCGCGGGAGCTGGTGTCACAGATATGGCTTCGTTTGTCGATGTGCTGCTTGTTGTTTCTCTTTACAGTGTGCATTTATGCTGAACAAAAGAAGATGAGACAACCGACGCTGTGGGCACTCTTTCAGATACAACAATCAAAATCTTTGCAAGCAATTATATCTCCATAGATTATTTATTTTTGCGAAGTGTCAAAATATCACAATACCCTCTGAAAGTGTATAAAGTATGAGAAATCCTCTTCATTTGGGCGAGTGTTTGGGAATTCTGAAATTACAAGTTAATCGAACGTTGCATACTTACTGGCGCAGCCAGTCGGCCGGAACCATATGATACGATACTACTTATTTATGCCCGTTGAGGCGTTTTTTTTCAGCAATTTAAATTCATGTTTATTGATTTTGTTGTTGTTAAGAAATGGCCAAATTCCGCTACGGTTCCTCCTGCTGCTGACAGCTGTATTCGATATTCCATAAATACAAATAGCTCTCAAGGGAAATATTTGCGTGCAGAGCTGTGGGCGTGGTACTCCTTGCATACATTAATTTTTACGCTGGGGATCAATATTTAAAACTCACTTTCCATTAAGATAATGGAGGGAACTGATTTAGAACTGATGCCTATTTTTGTTATCATTTCTCACGCACATTTCGTCGCACATTACACTTAATTCTCACTTAATGATATTCCTAAAATATTATTTCCATTACTCCTTGTTCGCAGATTTGTTTAATATTTTTTAGGATTATTTTCTAATTTTTTATAATGCGTCTGCTGACTAATATATTAGTATATCAATTACCGATTTTAATATTTCACTAAAAAACGCCAATCTGATCTATCCGCTCCCTAAACCGCTCTTTTGCAGAATCCACGACGAACTGAAGTGCGCACCCTCATCGGGGGGCATGTTAAAAGCTGTTTGAAGCTTCCAAACCCTTAACAGCGACCAGAGCGCCATAAATGTTATAAAGGAGGGAATTCGCTGTGAGATTGCTGATGGAGCAGGTTGCCATCGAACATGCTCGAAGCTCCAAGAGGTTCGCTTATGCGGAACAAGCGCAACTTCTACATAACATTTGCTGTGTAAATACAAAGGAGCAGCTAGATACTGAGCAAAATAGTTCATAATTATTTATTTCTTATCTGGATAATATATCGTTGTTACTCAGCTTTGTTGTCAAATTTCTGGGAATGCTTTGCCTCTCTAATTCTCTTTTTGGCTGTGAAAAATGTTTATAAAGCGTTTGGGCTTGAGCTTGTCTAGAAAAAAAGTCCCGACAACAATTTAATGAAATCAATTTAAAATTTAAACTTTGTCTTCGGGTCAGCAGTATTAAACGCTCAAGTATAAGTCCGTCCAAGCAGTTTTTGAGTGTTTCTGCAGTCACATGGTACATGGTAGCTTACATTTTATATCACTCCCAAATTGTATTATTTGCAGCGGTTGTTGCCTTTGCCTTTTGCCTTTTGCTGTTTGGCAAGTTTAAATGTTTGAAGAGAAACTTCAATTCCTGAAGTCCTGGCCGACTTTTAAATTAATGAAATTCTGTGTGTTTCCAATGTAAGTTAGCCTTGAGCTTACAGACTCTTCGCCAATTAGCAGTCTGTAGCCACTACCCTGAAATAAGAGTAGTGAAACTGCTTTAGAAGCGTCTCTCAACGTCCTGGAGTACAGTCCTGTTTCTACGGCAAACTATTGTTTCAAAAAGGAACGCTAGGGAGCTCAATCAGTTCCAATCAGTTTCCTCAATTGCTGCTCCTTTGTCTGCGATAATGTTTGCTCTCTTGTGGCTTTTGATACGTGGGCTGTCTACCATTTCAAATGCAGTTTCAAAGTTTCAAGTTTTGCTTGCTTGTGTTTTTTTGTTTTTTGTAGAAAAGTTTAATGTTTCTGTTGCACAACTTTTTAAATGCTTTTACGTTTAAGGAATTGCACAAAGTACGAACGGCTTCCACTTACTCTGCGGTCGATTGGAAACATCTTGGCGAGGTGAGACCTCCCCCTGAAGACACCTTGGAAATGACATGTCAGTTCGTTGATTTCTATTGCTTAATCCACCATGACTGACGCTAAGAGCGAGGTAGACAGGTGTGGGGGAGTGTTGCACCAGAGCACTTCAAACACTTGGAACTCGTCCATACATGAACAAATTAATGCACACCCATATACATATGTCAACTTATCATGTTACACCCTTGCTGTGTGTGTTACTGAGTTGAGAAAGATGTGGTTCGGTGGTCAAAAGCCCTCAGAAAGAAACGGAAATGGCCTTCAGGGCTCGTCTCTGAACACAAAATCACAATGTTGACCCTTTTATTTCGACTGGAAGTTTTATAGCCAACAAATAAAGAACCTCAAGCTGTGTGCACTGTTTTTTTGGGGGAGAACAACAGCTTCCAACTGCTAAAATATAACTCGTCAGGGATCATCATGGATGGCATTTAAAATGAAATGGATCCATTTATGTATCAGAGAAGCCGGCTTGCAAAAAAAGAGAAGAATAAACAAAAGAATGCAATTCATTAAAACTCTTTTAACGGGTAATTGTTTTCCATACTCTTGCCTGTGGGAACTGCCGATATCAGATTCATTTAGGCTACCTAAGGCAGTGGTTGCTGTGAAGTGAATAAAAAAACAGGATTTTTAGTGAACTTTAATGAATTCGCACTGAAAACATGCAAATAAAATGTTTCTGCAATATAATCCCAAAACCTTCTGACTCTGTTTGAAGTGTATTTTTGTTTGTTTGTCGTATTTTCGCTTTAGTTCACTGCTAGGCCTGCTGACAGAAGCGCAAAGCGGTTTAATTAGTGAAACTGGCAGGGCGTTGTGATCCCCGCAAAAAAAATGAACACAAAAATTACCAAACTTAAAGAGGATTGCACTTAAAACACGTTTTCAATTAGTGGCACTTTCTCAGCAGCAGCAGCCCCGATAAGGGCCAATAATGAGTTGACAAATGACTTGTGTCAAACAAAAGCAGCGAAGAGCAAACAAACAAACAAACCAGACCCCGGTTACGATGCCAACACACACGTCTTGTTGTCTGTTGTGCGTGACTTCGTGGGAATGTAGGCAATTCTACGGCCACCCAGCCTGTCGCTTCAAGTGGGTATTCTGGCAATCATACACACTCCCACACACAACCGGAATGTCAACTTACGAGCCCTTACAGGGCTTGGTAAAAGTGTCGCGTAATTTATTTTCCACCTCGTGCCGACGACAGACAAATGAGCTGTTCATTTCCGCAGTATCCTGCCATTGTCAGGGACTAAGACTTAAGCCGAAACCCCAGCGAAATTGATGGGCTAGTCACCAAAACTTTAATTTTGGGTGTGTCTGACTTAAATGTATTAATTTGTGAACTGTTTTATGAGCTACATTCACGTAATTTTGTTTGAAATTTCCTTTTTGGTGACATCGAATTCCAATAGAAATTAAGTTGATTTATGAGTAAGCAGTTGAAAGGAAATTGAAGTTGTAGAATAATATGAAAAATGATTTCCCATTCCCAGCAACCGTGATTGAAAAATTCTCTTGCCTTTCCCCCTTGCCTTTTCCGATATTTTTCCAACAGCAAAAAGGAAATGAGAAAATCTCTTGGCATTAGTGTCTCGAAAAGTAATTTGTAATTGATTTGAGCCACTAGGAATGCAGTGAAGATAGAGTTATTGGAACTACTTATTAAGGTGTTAGCTACTTAGATTTTCTCTGAAATGACATACGAACTCTGCTGGCCAAGGCCGCTTCTTGGTAGCCTGATGCAAAAATAATGTCACACAAGTTCACGAGCTCAGCACGGACACGGAAATAAACCCAAATGCAATGTTTCTCTTGCATAAAATTCGTAGTACATGGAGCTTAAAGAACAACTGGCACATTGCATGGGCTGGGGTTCTGGTTCTGCCGGCATGCCAACATATTTCAATTGTGCTCGAGGAGCACTGGCAGCAGTTTTATAAATTAAAAACAATAATTTATGCAGCAGCAACTACAGCACTCATAATAAATTCAGTTCAACTTTTGTACACACTCAGCAGCAACAATTACAAAAACCACTCTGGCAAGTGAGTTGCATTTGAAGCCCCATAGGCAGCTCGCCCGGCAATTCTCATCAGCTGTGGCACTGGGGCAGAGAAACAACTGCCAAAACTATGCATGTAAATGTGTAACCCAGCCACACCTACACACTTCTACCCTTCCTACTAACACCCCTACAAGGAAACCGATCAAGACTTGTTTATGAAACAAGTCCCAGCGAGAGGTTGAGGAGTGCTTGCATGAATGGAGAGGCTACTTTTGCTGCTGCTACTACTGCTGGCAACAGCTGACAAGTACAGAAATTCAGCTTGATACGCTGCCCGGAAACTCCATCGCATAGCTCAAAAATGTGCCCAGCCCGGTCCTTGGGCACTGGATGGCGCAGCGACCGACAGCACCCGAAGGCGTTGAAATATTAATGCTAATGGCTAGAAGCAAACACATTTCCTCTTGGTTTCGGGCAATCGCCTGATTGTGTTGCTTAGTCCTGTCAGCTCTGGGCGAACAGAGCGAACGGAAGCAGGGCGCTGGCAGGCGATGAGTTTCCCAATAAATTAATGAAAATCCAAAAAAACACTTGCAGCAAGCAATTTTCCTTAGAAGCAAAAAATTCAGCAAAAATGTTCCATCCCCATGCTCGTCTGTGTGTGGAGATATGCCAAAAGTTTGTTGCGAAATTTTCTTCTTATGCAGTCGAAATTACAACGAAATGCCAAAGTATAAAAGGATATTGAGATGTTAGGGGGAAATCATGCCACACAAACAGCAGAAGGAGCTCTTAGACTGCTGCCACCATGGAAAACAAAAGTTTTGAGCCATAAACTCTTGAGTGTAGCCATCTCGTTGGCTAGAATAATATTGACAGCTTTAAAGCTTATATGCTCCACTTTTTTTTGGCTGACCAACCGCAGTGTCACGTGCCAGCGGCACGTTCTGTACCTTACACGGCAAAAGCTAAGAATGAAGCCAACAAAATAACAACTAACCAAAGTAGAAATACAAATATGTTGCAGGGGGGATAATCGGATAGATACTGAAGAGACTCCACCAAATATTTAATTGCCAAATTAATCGACCTTTTTGTTATTATTTGGAGTGTATAAATTGTAATTTTGTTTTTATAGCCAGATGCTGCTTCTTTGGTTGCCATAAAAATTAGCATAAATTGGCAACTGCCTTGAGAATTTGTCACCACAAAAATGTAAGAGAGCATCTGTGTGCTTGCCCCTGCTGCTGGATACATGCTTGACGAGACATCAAACTGCGATTGAAAGTTTTCACCCTTTTGGTACGGCAGATGCTGGCCCCAGTCATGTGGAAATATCCCCTCTTAGCCCTGCCACGTCAGAAGGTGTTTGAAAGTTTTTCGGCGCCAAAACTTTGTCGTTGAGCAGAGACAAAAAGTGTGTCTGCTTAATGCAAGTCTTGGGTGATTTTAATGAGCTTTTCCTTGCGCCCGAGAGAACCAAAGTTTTGACTATAATAAGGAAGGGGTTACTAAAATCCACTATTGCCTGTTTCGTGTAGCGAGAATGAAGAATTTAGAGTGCAAATAGTTGTAGTCAAATTTTAAAAAAATTGCCTAAACATTATGTTAACATGATTCACCGTCGAAAGAGCCGCTAAACGCAGACATTTTCAGACAAGCTGACGACAAAAATTAACAAGTGCGGTCGCTCGCTCCGTCGAGGATAATTATGTTTATAAATAAATGAAGCCCCGTAACGAGGAGGCAATCATTGCCTGCACTTGAAGGTGGTGGAAGTTGCTTTGCAAATTTATGCAAATTATCTTCGTTTATCTGCATTGCACTTGCAGTTTTGACAGCGCCAAAACCAGGCACACAGCCATTACCAGACACTTTTGGAACAGCTCGAAGTGAAGAACCTTTCTCTGGTCTCGCACACAACCTTTTACGTCGGAGTTTGGAGAGAAAAACTTCCTCGGCGCTCTCTCGCCGATCGGTTGTCCGCTCTCGCTATCAATTCGCTCTCCTTCGTTTTCTCTTTGCGTTTGGCTCTCGTGTTTGGAATTCGCCGTGAATTGTGCAATTCCTTTTGGTTTTGTATTTGTATTCAATTTGTGTGTGTCCCTGTCCACACTAGCAAGAAACCAATAAATTTACATATAAAAGACAGGCAAAAGTGCGCAAACCGGGGGAAGCATTTAAAAATTAATTAATTCAATTGCAATGCGACTCTCTCTCTCTCTCTCTCTCTCTCTCTCTCTCTGTCTGCAATGTGCAGCAGGTCCGGCACAGAACGCTGTATAATTTTCTCATGTTCTTTAAATCCTTTTTGTGTTCCTTCTTTATCAGTGTCCTCTTTTTTCCTCTCTGCCTGTTGCCAATGTATCTCCGGATCCCTGTGTGTGAGGGAAATTACGTGCGTGGGTGCTCTGTCATTGTCCTTGCAAGGAATTAAATTGCATTTTAAATAGGCAACGTTAATTTTATAAATAATTTATACGCACACGTAATTTGCAATGGCGAATTGTACTGAAACAGGTGCGAAAGGTGAATGGGTGTTATGTAATAGAAGATCGTTGATTGTAAATTCGTTGTATAAATTATTTTGGTGACTTAGGCGTGGGAAAAATATAGACATAATGTAAATATTGTGCATTGGTGGAGAGAGAGATGGAAAATATACAAGTAATAATTACATTTAGAAGCAAATATTAATTCCAATTCCGATTCAAACCAATTTTTAGTAATCATTGGTAAATAAATTATTGTCATTGTGCAAACATTTATTTTTCAAGAGTTGGAAGTAAATGCCCCACTTGCATTTTATTTATTTTCCCAACTAATGCCTGACACATTTGAATTATCTGCCGCATTATTTATGTGCCTCATTAATGGTTTTATTTATGCTGCAGCAAAGGCAGGGCAGTAAATTATTTTTTACAGTCATTATTCCATTGTAAAGGTCGACCATAAGACATCCCTTTGCTCTGATGGGAGAGCTCTTGTGAGGTGTTCCAATAGAGATTATTTTCCTTATGTCGGGAGCTCAAATGAGGAAGATTTTCAAAGAGCTTTTTATATACGAAGATGAGAGACTTGCTTGTTTTTTCTTTTAAAATAAATGCTTTCAGGTAGGCATAAACAGTAGATACATAAATAGTATGTATGGAATGTAATGGTACATTTTATTCCAAATATCCAGAGGCTAAAAGCAAACTTCTAGGACTCCAACATTAGGGGGAAATTAAAATTTAATTTCAGCGAGACAGGGCAATATTTTACTCAACTCTCTTAAGTTTGAGTTCAGTATTTTTTCCGCACTTTAGTTCTGACTGGAGCCCCGACTTAAAACTTCTACGTTGACAGCTCTGACATGCATTTCACGCCTCAAGAACGGGGGGGACAAGACAGTGTCTGTTCTTTGCATACTTCTTAAATTTATATAATAATAAGTGGAAAGCGGAAAAAGTTTTCCTGCTCTTTCTGGTGGCTGTCAGCCGAGTACCAGAGAACTGAAGGCGGCCACAGAATGGCGCCAATAATGAGGACGATGAGTGAAAGCAAACTCCCAACGATGCTTCTGTGTGTATTTTCTGGTGTGAGCAATTGAGTGCGTAAACGGAATTTTCAAACAGATGATTGCACTCGAAGGATAACGGACAAGTGTCTGAGTCCAATTCCATAATTACGATTATTCGTGACGAGTTCAAGTGGAACTGTCGAATTTCCTTCTGCATGTAAAGCAGTAAAGCAAAAACAAAGAACCGGAAACCCAACTCACAAATACCAAACTTTTTCTCCATCTTAAAGAGTTTTTAATGTCTTCGGGCAAAGCATTTCAAAGAGCCATAAAAAAACGTTTTATTGTCTCAGCTCGACTTTGTCCATTTTGCAAAAACATTGCCACAGAGCATTCGCCTCCTTTTGCCTTTTGTTTGGCTTGCCTCTGGCATGGCCTTTGTGGGTTAGCTGTTCTTTTCTCCTTGAACAAACGAATAAAACAAGAGCTGTGCTAATTAAATTAGAGCCAATTCACCTTCAGGCGGAGCCACATAATCACGAAAACCTTTTCATTGAAAGGGAAGAGCTTGATACCTTCGATTTGCCAACAAGATTAGCTCTGCAGATTGAATCTTTATTGAATGGAGGTTTGAGGATGCAAAACTATAACAAATTCTTCCTGATTACTTGGCTTAATCAAGTAAAAGCCAAGCAGTTTCTTAGCCGGGCAAAATGTACATACAAATTATTTATTTTGAGTCCATTTAATTTGCTGGCAACACATAGAGATAACCGAATCCCAAACACAGCCCATTTCGCAGCGTCCCATTTATGCATACAAAAGGTTGAGGCTGGACAAATGAGCACCTAAACTTCTAACCCAAGATTGCTGGAACTTTGCTGTCATATGTCCCGCCTAATTCGGCATGTAACCAAAGTCATTAGGCATTGACTTGTGCACATTCAATGGTCCGATGGCACAGGGATCAGTTGGAGTTCGAGTTCAAGTCCCTCTTGGGGGCTTTGCGTGAGGGCTTAGGAACCTGCCAGGGCAGAGTCAATCTCACACATGTTTACATTTAATCCACTTTTATTGCAGCCCTTTGGGGGCCACGGTCATGGTCTTATTATGCTGATTGTGTTGACACACACTCTTTCAGTTGTTTGTACGTATTTTCGGAAGGATTCGGCCTCCCTATAGCAACTTTTATGTTTGTGCTGAGCTTGTCACTAAATATTTTATAAGCGCTTAGGGGAGTGTGTGTGTGTGTTGACCAAACACCTGAATAGAGTCCCTCTGTCAGGTCCCAAAATAAATAAAAATTCAATTTTAGTTTTACGCTCAGCCACGAAAGCCATTTGAAATCAGGGTTTGGCTTAGTGCGGCAATAGCACGTGCCAAATGGAGTCTGTTTTGTTCGGTCCGAGTCAAACATTACTGACCTCACATCTTATGACAAATTGATTAGATTACCCTGTGCCAAAGTTTCCCAAAAAGTTCTCTACCGACAGCTGTCAAGTGTTGGATCGCCAGGCATCATCTCAACCCTTGCGACTTTTCTTTCTTTTAATTTAATCAATGCAAATCACAGCGTCACACATTGAACTCTTTGGGGCCAATGACAGTGACTGGCCATAAAAAAGTTTCGTATATTTGGTAATGGAAGTGGCGGAAATGAAACTGGAAACCTTTGAGGGCATTGTGTTGGCTGAAAAAGTGAAAGTCAAGCACTTTTAAAGGTTAAGATTTAATGTTTTGTGTGGTAGGTTTCGGATTCGGCATATCCTTTCAGAGGTAAACAATTCCAAAAGTGTTTGCATAATCTGTGGAGACATACTTTTCTGGTCCGAAGGCAATTTCTGGCTTGGTTTGCAGAGCTTATCTCTTGATACGCATACGATGAAGTCCATCATCAAGTTAAAGAACTTTCTCGAAACAATCCTCTGATTTTCCGCTTCCTTGAAGTGAAGTTGAACGAAATGATCTGTTGTCTGGCAACAAAGATGAGCAATCAAACTGTCGTTTTGTACTACTATTCGGATGTCTGTTGCAATATTTGACAACAATTGTTTCATATATTTACTTTTAGTTTTCCGTTTGTTGGCTTCCATTTCTGGTGTTTTGCACGCAGCACAGTTGCAGGTACCCACACGAATTATTAACTATTGATTACAAATGACTCCATCAAGTCTTCCTTTGCTTAATGTTCAACAGAATTAAGGCCATTAAGCACCTTAGCAAAATGAAATGAATGGGATAATTCGCATTAGACCAATTAAGAGCTCAGGTGTGGACCAGATGACTTATAAGGGACATGAATATTTCAATTGAATATGCTTTGAAAGGGTCCAGGAGGCTTCAATTTAATAAATGTAATTTATTTTCATTTCTGATTTTTCCCACAAATATTTACAATGAGTAGCAAGTTTTGCAGAATCTCAGACTCGGATTTACATACATGTGATTAACGGTGCTTTTTGTGCATTTACCTGAGCTGTGTATACCATAGTGGAGGGAGAAGCAAGAGCAGCCGCAACAGAGGAGAGGGCTGAGGATCCGCACACCCCAGAAGCCACAGACCCAGTACCGTTAAATCTTAACGCTCGTGGGTTTGAGGAAATAGAGAGAATGGAAGACGTACATATATATGTACACACATATGTACATACAAACATATGGATGTTGTTGGTGCCTCGTGTTCTTCGCTGCCGTTGTCCATTATGCAATTTGTCTTTATGTGCCCACCCTTTTTGCTTTCTTTGTTCACTTTTTCACTTCGTTCTGTAACTTCGTGGCACGCGGCTTGCATCTTTGAGTGCTTGGCGGTCATGAGATATGCCCGATTTTACTTACAAGTACGTTGCCTGCATTTTTAGTCTCCATTTCTGTCTTAATTTTGCTGGTCTTTAAATAACCTCGAAATGGACAGCCCCGTGGGTGCTTAAAATTCGGATATGCTGAAGATTATATATTAATTTATTTAATAATATAATATTTCTTGGAATATTTCTGTTAATCATAATGTGCAGCTCTCATGAAGTTTGTCAATCAAATTGCAAACGTAGGCTGACCGTTTCTTGAGCACATCCAATTGGCAACAATTTGAGAGCCCTCTCCTATGGTTGGGGTGATCTCTTCTCATTTCTGACCCCAGTCCCAATGCGATCCTAACGGTGCAGCACATGCATGGCCGGGAAAAGGGGAAAAAGTCATAAAAATGTTTATTCCCTTTTTATTAGCACACAAGCTGCGGCATATCACACAGTTAAACAATTGCTCTCGACTAGCCAGGACATTGCTTTGCCGTTGTATTGTTGCACACTTACAAGGGGTACTGGGATTTTTGCAAAAGTATTGCCATGCAGAGAAGTGAATAGTATAAAGAGTAGAATCCATCAAGTCATTTCTCTAGCTGTAGATCTTTAAGTAAGTTAAGTTTTGTAAGTGTATTAAGACTTCGGCCACCGACTCTCTATATTTTTCCCTTCTTGCTGGTCTCTGTTTTTATTCCTTGGGACATTTACTTTTATTGTGCGACTGGTTCAAGGTTCAGGCATTTTGATTATGATGTTAGTTCTAGTAGCACAGACAACGATGGCTGCAGGGCAGGTCTGGACAGAACGAGAGTCCCTCCAACATGGATACATTTATGGCAGAAGAGTTCTGCCATTGGTGTCTGTTCTTGTCCGTTGGCTGACAATTGCTGCAGCCAATGAGGAAATGTTAAGTGGAACTTTTATTTAAGAACAGAGGATGCACAGAAGATACTCGACTAGTGTTATTTTATCTTGATGTGGAAGTTGCTCAGCTCGGAAGTGGCGCAAGCGAAGTTCTTGGCTCGCCAGCAAGTTGTCGGTGCATAAATTCTTGGTGTTATTTGAATGCTCTACGCGGCGAACACTGGATTTAAACGTTTTATGTGGCAGAATATAAATAACATTGACCGACCACCCACCCAAATATCCCCAAAGTTTATCAGCTTTACCAGACCAAAACAGGGGCGGGTGGACAGGCGCTTGCCTGTCTTTGCGCCGTCAGCTGTCACCGGTCTCATTCGTTTCATGGGCGAACAACGGAATTGTTTAGTTGTCTCCGGCACTAGCGGACAGGATAAACTAAACAAAAACATGCCCCATGACCCCTCCATCTCCACATTTCATTCATTCTAGCAGCTGGAGTGCTCCAGAAATTAAGCTGAACTTCAGGAAAGTCACGTAAAGTGTCAACAAGAAACAGCCAAGCCTAATAGAAAGATTTAGATCGTAAACCTATACTTGACTCTTTTCGGGTATGTTCATGGGAATTTTAAACTTAATTTTCCTAATTAAAGTGGGGCACTTGTTGCTACCACAAAATATGCACCCAACACCGGATTGAGGCTAAGACCAAGACTATTGTGAGCACTTTTGCGAAGAGCCCTTGGCTTGGCTCTGGTTCTTGAGTCAGGCATTGCTCCGGGGCTATTAATCAAATGAGAAAAGTAATTTTTCAGGCATTCATTTGATTGGGTTGCCTCAGGCCGCAAGGCAATGAACTGTTAAATACAAAATGTTGCCGGATTAGGATTTTGTATCCTTGGATCTTTCAAGTAAATATTTTAAAGACAAGCCATTAGTTGGGCCTCGGAAGTTAACATAAAATATTGAATGAGCACATTGACACGACTGGTAGCGAATGGCTGTAATCTCGGCCTTAAAGTCTTGACAGCAAACTTAAGAGCAAACTTGTGTGTCGCCGAGAAAAAGGTTAACCCTTTTCACCCTTGCCCGCATTTCCTTTTTGTGTGGGTTTTACGAGTGTCCCATTAACGCATCGCAAAGTTGCGCAGTTTTGCATAATTATAAATGCCTTACGAGACATGGAGAGCATCCTTTCACGCATAAATGGTACCTAAAGGTAACATAAATTACACATCCCATTATGTCGAAACCACCGCACAGAACTTGGAGCTGTCCCCACACTGAATCCCGACTGTAACTGATAGCTATGTTTACTCAGATGCCGCAGACACTATTCTTCTGTCCGGACACTCTGCTGGGACTCCACAAACAAGTGGTTAAGTGGCAGAATCAGGTACTAAGAGCAATGTGGCTGGATGTTGCTCTGCTTGTTTGTGGCTTTTAGTCACACTGAGTGAGCTTGGAACCTTTGTGTTAGTTGCCCTGTAATTAGTACTTTCTCAAGTGCCCTTTACTCTTTGACTAAAATAAAGGTTGGGGTTTTTATTCAAGTTTACTGAATGATACGACTTCCTTTTACACAATTTGTATTCTATTTTTTTCTTGTTGCCACAAATTAGCACAATTATTTGGTAAACTGTTTCCGTTCTTTTGTGCATTTGGTTCCCTTAATTACAATAATTATTATGCCCATAATTTGTTTGCATATTTTGTGATAAATTTATTTGTTTAAATTTTCATTTGTGGCAGACCCATTGCTGCTAACTTTGGTGCTGGTTTTAATAGAGAATTTAAGAAAACAATACAAAAGTATTGAAGAGGTAACCAGCATCCAGAACCCTCTTGGCATCCTACCCACGTAGTAGTTTTCCTCCAGCTCAGGCACAATTCAAAGTCATTAAGGCAACCCGGTAAAGGTGAAAAGGAAGAATTGGCCAGACAACTTTTATGGTCTGCCATCAAAAGAGCCACAGAATCATCATTCAATCCCCACCGCAACGTGAAACGTGCCAAGTTTTGGCGAATACGATGGGGGACTGGGTAAGCCTTTAATCCGATTTGACCCCATTTCCCCGCGGTGAAGTTGAAGTAATTGAAATACCAATGCAACTTCGGGCAAAGTTCAATTGCATTTTAATGAATATTTTCGACTGCTGCCCCGCTGCTGTTCGAGGTGAAAAGTTTGAGCGACTTCCTCGAGCTTTCCGAAAGAAGCAAATAAAAATGCAACGTTGTCTGTCTTGTCCCCTGTGCCTTGCACTATCTCGGATTTCGGGAAGACGAGAAACTCACTTCGAACTAAACTAATATTTATGCAAGCTCCTGTTGGGCTGTGTGTCTGTTTGTCCACGGGCTAGTCCTATGCCTAGTCTCATTCCTCCTCCATATTTTCTGTGGAAATGGCAAACATCCTAATCTGGCGGTTGACAATGCTTCTAGAGTAGGTCACAAAATGGATTTCCATGCAGCAGTAGCAAAATTTGTGTACTTTTTCCACAAGTTTCTCCCGTATGCTGTCTGCTCGTTTGCCTTATCCAAGTCAAGACTTTCCATTATTTCCAAATGCCATTTGGGCAATCAATTTGTGTAAGAGCCAATAAACACAATTTAAGCAAGACCATGTCGAAGATTGCTTGAAAGTTGTTGCCTGGGGAAAAATGAGTTCTTCCGTTTTGATCAAATATTTTCTTGCTCCTGGTTTCCACATCCTCACCTGTGCATGAACAGAATTATTCATACATTTTTCACACTCAAAGCTTGACAAGAAGTAGAGGTCTCATGAATATTTATGTGAGTAAGTCCAGCAGGATGAGGGGTGAAATATGTATAAGAGCAAGTATGAGAAAAGTTATTTACAAATTAAAAGAACGTGATAGAAAATATATTTGAAATATTTGCCGAAAATTGTGACTCAAAAAAGAGGTGTTTGCCGAAAAGACCAAAACGAGCAAGGGCGAATTCGCGTCACTGCGAATTCCAAACGAGAGCAAACGCAAAGCGAAAACGAGGGAGAGCGAATTGAGAGCGAGTGCGGCCAACCGATCGGCGAAAAAGCGCTGAGAGAGCTTTCGATCCAACCTCCGACGTGTTTTTTCAAAGCTATTATTTTGCTGCTTTCTGAGTGGAGCTTTTGTGCCGCTTATGGGTGTTATTCTTGAATGTTAATCGAGCGTGTGAATGTCATTGTCAGACAACACAAACAACAACAAATGAGGACATCGATTTGATTTTACTGAAGTGTGAGGAGTACTCTGCAGAACACTCAAATATGTCGGCCTATTTGTCTAGACGCTCACTGCTCACATTTCCCCTGAATCGATACGATTCGATTGCTCTGCTAATAAGTTGTTGACTCGTTGCATGGAAATGTAAAACCAATTTTGCTGCCGCCTTGTGGCAAATTATTATGTATTTGTTTTTGGGGCTGCATGCAAATATTCGCAATGATGTTATGGAAATGCTGGCAAATATTGAATTCATTTCGAATTATTTAAGTTTTTGACTTATTTGTGAGTTTCACTTACTTTTTTGATGCCTTTAAGTTATGTTCTTTGCAGAGATTATTGTAAACTGATAACTTTTTCAACCAAAGCCAGAAACAAATTGCAGGCACATACACTTAAGGGTGTGTTTGTCTTCAATCTTCGTAAGTTCTTCTGTGCAAATCATCAACTGGGGTCTGACTTACTCACTGCCACTGTCAGACAGTCGTGAGTTGATTTTGCTGTCATTCTGATAAGCGTTATACATTTTGAAAGGCTTCTCTTTGTCAGATTCCTGCACCTGGGCTCCAAATGAGGAGATGAGCACTTCCCCGCAGCATTGTTAGCAATGAATCAACATTAATATAAGCACACATCCAACATTTATGTTGTGTCAACTTAATTTAATTTGCCAGCTGACAATTCCTAAGGCGCAAGGAGTCGTAACCGAATTCTCCATACCACCACGCTGTTCTTGTGGACCGATATACGAGTATTAAGAGTGAGACAGGGGGCACTTGACGACCGCAGCCTGTCAAGTGAAACTTATTAAAACGTTATTTACACATGCAATTTGTGTGTGCCCAGCTCGGGAGTGTTCTGCAGCTTCCCTTGAATCTGAGAGGGCGTGTGTACAGGGACGTTGACAGGATTGGTCGGCGCTCAGGTACAACGATAGCTCCCTAATTGCCCCACATTCAACAGTTGTCTACGTCCAAGCTGTTTGGTCAGGGTTTTTCTTTCACTCCCAAAAACGAGAACAGTCAAAGTTAAACGCTCACCACAAAATGCATTCCCTGAATACATGCGAGTTGCATTCGTCGTGGGAGAGTGTCCTTTAGCAAAGGGGCACAAATAGTAGCCATGACAGCTGGCCACTTCTGCTGGCAATGCAAATTTGTAGCGAGACAGTTGGCAAAAAATCAAGTGCACACAATACGAGGCAAAAGAACACGCATTTGAATGGCTGAGCCCAGCAATTTTCAAATCGAATTCAGCGAATTCAGTTTTTTGCATGCTGGCTGTGGGCGGGTTTGTGGCGTTGCAACACTTTGAAACCCTTGAAACAAACACAATTTGAAACACAGGGAAACAAGTGAAATACTTTAAAGAGATTGCGTTTTGTTACTAGAAATGTAAGTGGAGATGTGTACATAATGTGTACATTTTGCTTATTGCATTAGTTATTTACATTTATTCACATACAAGACAGTTGTGTGTCCTACTTCCTAAACAGCTTCATCCCTGGGCACATACTGCAGCCACAGGCGAAACCAACAGCAGCCCAAACGTGAACTTTTCTGGAATTTTCAAATGACACGTGTCCCTTTTTGCAGGAGTATTGGGGGGCCTGTCTGGAATATAGTCATTTTGGTGTCTCCATTCATGTCTGAATTCTATTGTCCATGCTTCAACGTCTAGCAGCAAATAAAGTGAATTGTTCAAATATTTATGAACCAAAGAAATTTCAAATTCAGACAGAAAATATTTCATTTCATTGCACATTCTGAACCCACTCTCATAACATATACTTTACCATGAGCTCAAACATCTATTACGGAGAAAGAAACTAAAATAAATGTTTATTTTTACTATACTTACACACTTCTATTGTATTTATCTTTGTTAAATGCTCCCATGAAACACCAAAGTGCACCTAAAGAGGGAGATCATCCCAGCGGCTGGCCAGCAACTTCTATTAAAAAATAGTAGAAATGTATTTATATTCTCCTTATATTCTCAACATTTTACCAACTTTAATTAAACCAAGCAGGTATCAAAGGTATGTTATTTATATCAGCATCAACCTTATCCTGTCATTTACGTCACGCCCACACATTTTCCTCAAGCCTCAATGTCAAGGCTCCTCCACTTTGCTTGATTGCAGCCTTCGCTTTCCTTTGCCTTTGACTCATTCAGTGTTTCCGCATAATTGCTGATTTAAAAACCAAATCGCAATCGAGTGAATGCAGGAGACAGAAACGATTTCAGACTGTCATTATACATTTTTCCTTTTTATACATTTTTAAGCTATTTAAAGGTATTTTACGGCCCATATCAGTTGACACCTTGACCTGGCAAACCCTGGCAGTAATTTCTGGGCAAAACACCCACTCACACCCTACTCTGCCACAGCAGGTGTATAATATGTTTCCCACCTGGGGGTATAAAGTAAGAATAAACTGACCACACTTCATGGCACATAAATATCCGACTATCAACGCTAGCACTTGGCTCTGCGGGAGCACCTAACCGGAAGAGAAAAACCTTGGGGAAAACATATTTACTTTCTAGGCACTTCAGGTGTTCATCGGCAGACCTGTTTTGCTCCTTGATGTCCATGGAGCCAGCGAATAAGTGTTCAAGGTTATTTATAACATTCCTACTGAGCTTAACCGACACTGCGAATTTCTCGCAGTAAAATGGAAAACTGTCTGAGATCCTAAAAAGAACTACTCAGATTAAAGGAATTGGTGCAAGGCCTGTGACTAGGTAGGAATGCCGATCAGGAGCGTGGCAATAAATATCATTAGGCTCCATCAGAATGTGGCTCGGAGTGGAGACAAATTATGTTTCCTTCTTCTGCATTCATCTATTTATTTGTTTTTCATTGATGGTTTTCGTGAGCTGCAATTCCGTGTCTGAGATTTTCGGGTGGGAGCATATTTATCCCGGTTACATTTACCAATTTATTCATGTCAAAAACGTGAACTGAAACTACAAACTATTGTACAACAGTCCAAACTCCCTTGAGACGGAGGACGCTTTGTTTGCTTTCCATTGAGCAGGCACTTCCCATGCTGAGATTTTCACATGTTTCTGTTTCTGGTTGGAGCTCTGTTTTCGTTCCGCTTTTATTATGCTTTCATTACACTATTGCAGCCATGGCACCCGAGGTAGTGCCCGTGTATGAACATCAATTTCTCCATTCAGAACACTCAATCATGCAAAAGGGGGAAAAGCCGAAAAAAAAACACACACACACCCCATTCAAATTCAGAAACTTCTGCTGCCCGTCTGTGGGTTTCCAATTAAAATATATAGCAATCGCAGGGATTGCATGCGATTAATCAATGGTTTTATTGGACTCATCGTCTGATTATGCGCTAATCAAAGTCAGCTCTTTATTGAGAGCTTTGTTCTTCGCCCATCGTTACGTTTTCGTGCTTTTCCTTTAGCTCGATTTCTCGTTTTTCTCCCTGCTTGAATCACAAAGGATTTAATTAAATATTCTGCTAATCAGGCGAAGGCATTGTTGCACAATCTGCAGTTAAACGTCGGATCTCGGATTCACTATTGAAAGCCCCTCGAGATGTCTGCAGACAAATGATTTCCAACTAAATATGCAAATCGTCTATTTTCTTGTCTCCCGCTGGCAATTAAAGTGGATCCAAAAAAAAAGCATCCGTTCTTCCTTTATCCAAATTCTAATTGAGGATAGCACTTTTCACATTGATATTTAATTAACGCTGGGATTTTGCCTTGAAGCATTTGCCTTGCATTAACGGAGAGAAAAGGATTCGAGGCAGCTGCTAAATTTCACACCAAAGTTTTCCCAATTTTTTTGGATAATTCTACCTTAGCAGATGGGTGAAAAAAATGTTGCAATTATGAGACATTAAATTCTCTTTTGTAGCCTTAAACTGAGATTTCAGGCCAATTTAAAGTTGAAGCTGTGGTGAAACTACCCACCTCTTGAAGCTGCCAGCAGTCATCAGGCTCCGTCCAAGTTCTAGCCGCAAAACTGCTCCCACTTCTTCCCTCTCAGTTGACACACAAACCCGCACACAGCGAAAGTTTTGGCCACAAAAACTGTCGTACGAACGGCAAAGCGCCTGAGGATATAATTCCTTTGCTACCGAAATCAACCAAACTTACTTTAGGTGGTTTCTTGGGCAACTACGTCAGACGGATAACTTGAATTGAAATGAGTTCAGCAAGTGACCACGAGCTGAGGGTACAGCTGGTGCTTCATTTTATTTATCCCATAAAAAGTCACAACAGAAAATCTCATTATAATCTAACAAATGTGCAGAGCGCGATGCGGCAATCAAAATTGCCAAGCAAAAAGGATTAAATCGCTCAGTAAACGAGTTGTAAATCGCGCCAGCGAGCCGTGTAATAAATGCGGAAACATACGCTCCACGCAGGTGGAGATTCTGCCATCCCTTATGGAAAGTGACACGAGAGGGGCCCACATAACAGGAGCAGCAGCCGTTGCCACCGCACGAGCTATGCTGATTTTTGCGGCTTTAAGTTGGAGCCGTAAAGTTATGTCCAACGTGGTGCGGGTATGATTATCCAGGCTGGGATTCCTCGCACTCCAGTTCGTACTTTAACCACCAGACAGCGTTGATTTATGCAAACAAGCAGCGTATGTGAGTAAATTAACGCGTCTGAGAGTAAAATTCTTCTAATGGCAGCCAGCAACAGCCAGCAGCCAGGCAAAAGCCCTCCGGTAGAGGGGCAGTGGGCGAAGCGGCAACGACTTTGAAAACTAAAATTTTTCCACTTTGCTGGTGGCGTTGGCTGCAGTGGCGGAACCGCAGGGTAGCAACAGTATGGCGGGGCTTTCAGACTCCTGAAAATGAGCCGGAGACTGTCACAGGGAATCGCCAGGGACAATTAAAATGCAATGGGGAAACAGATGCAAATTAGTTTTCTTATAATTATAATAAAGTAACAGGAAAATGTACATTAGTAATATTTTGTATAAGAATAAACAACTCTAGAGTTAATTGGCTTCAAAATAAAACTTCGCGCACCTGATGGAGGACATGGAGCAAGATGAGAAAGTAATTTTGGCTTTCCAGATTTGTTTATGGGTCACGATTAACACAACTGTGCTGCAGACTGTAGACCAATTCACATAAATATACAACATACATATGTACATACACATCTACAAATACATTTACCGAAACCGAAAGTATCGGCAATGAGTTTCTGGAGTCGTAGCAGAGCCACAGCCGAAAGATGAAAGGGTGTTGTTGTTATTGTTTTAATTCTGTGACCGTTTGCTTCGCATTTGTCAAGCGACGCGCCAGAATAACGGTGCCTAACAAACCAGAGTGAGAAAAAACGATCACAGAATCTAAGCAACAACAAACACACCCGAGAGCTGCAGTAAATGAGACAAAAATTGCCTTATCTCTGCTCACATCTCGCGCGCAATTTTGAGCTACCGCTCCGGCTACGCAGAGCACATCTTTCCATGTTTTGCTATGATTATTGCTTTTGCTATTGCTCCCACAAAGACAACAGCAAAGCAGAGCAAATGCTTTTTCGGTTTTCGGAGCTTTTCGGAGCATAGGAATATTTTTGTTGCTATTTCTGCTACGTATGTACATATGTACATGTAGGAGTAAAGGCAAACGCTGCTTAAAGGTTAACACACTTATCCTTAGGGAAGAAGACCTGCATTTTTAATTTTATTCACTTTCGAGATGGTTGATTTGTTCTGCCTCCTCTCAAGAGCTTACGAATATATGTATCCAATGTATATGTATGTAGCAAAGTATCCATCCATATTCATCAAAGTAAAGTGAATTGCCTGCCGCCCCCCTCTTACTTACTGCGAATCCAATAAAGCAATTTTGTATTGTCAATTTAATAAAGCCTTTTATCGAGTGTACATTTATAAATGGATTATGCTTGTGCCTCCCAGCTTTTATTAGAAAAGTTTTACGCTTCGCTCAACCCCAAAGTGGATGGTGGCAAGCGAAACTCCTGATAAGGAGTTATGAAATTTTATGAATTTTATGAATTTTCTATTTTCTCAGACACTGAGGCATGACTACAACTGCTCAACCACTGGAAAGGTAGCATCAGCTGCATGTCAAATGGAGGCAATAACAGAGTCCACTCCCGTCACTGGCATGTCAGTTATGGTAATAATTTTCGTCACGTCAACAAAAGAATGTCTTGTAACTGTCTTTCGTAACAGAGTACGCCAAGGCAATCATAATATTTGCAGTCAACTTGTCTGCAGTTGCAGTTCCACCAGCACTGGCAGCTGCTCGGCTTGCAGCCGAGTTGTTGACAATACAAAAGAAATGACAAAGGAAACGAAAAGCGGTCCCAGTTCTAGTTTCGTAGCAACTAGAGCACCATCCTGCCCTGCAGAGCCAATTGGAAGGCGCAATTGCTTAACCCACATTGCGGACGCTCTCACTCTGGCAAGGTTAACTGGCTCCACCGAAAGTGTTAAGGGTCGTGGCATGTGCGTAGGCCCAGCCCAGCCCCAGCCAGTTGAGCTTTTCACCCTCCGCCTGCCCCTCTTGCATTCGTTGGTGAAAGTTGGCCATTGCCGGCAGGCGGAGAGGGTCATGGCAACGCCTGAATGCGCAATGAGGGAAATTCAAATACAAACCGTGTTTGAGTGAATGCGTCGAGAAGTGGCGCTTGGTATGGCGAAGGGGCAACTAGGAGTACCAACCCCTAGCCTAAGTGATTGCCAGAACAGTTGACTGAGTAAATAAATGAACAGAGGCAAAGTGTACGTTGCTTTTAGAAATGTCCTTGTACCATGTGCCGTGGCTGCTGGCACCCGCTCCGTCTCGTACTTTTCATTTTCTCTATAAAGTTAATGTGAACTTAAGTTCTGTTTATTTGATGCACATTGAATGCAATTGCTTATGGTGCGTCTATGAACCACATCCCCATAAAATGTAATGCCAATGCAATTTAATTATATGGCCCAAGCATCGAATGGCTGAGATGAAACTTCTCGAAAGCTTAAAAGATGTTAAGTCTCATATTTCGTAGTAGATGAAGTTGAATTAAAAAATAAATCAATGTTAAATTGCCATCAGTAGTTGGAGGCCTTCACTAGGAAACGCCTGATAGAACGCTCTTCAGAGTTTTGGATTCTACAGAGTGTAAATAACCCTTGAGCAGCGTGCGCCAGAGGCACTTGAACATACTACGCGGGGCTAATGCAGAGAAGTGGAGCATAAAACATTTGCCTAAGCCGTGACTTTTGGGATAATCCAGCACAGATTCAGCCCCTCACTGTGAGTGCTATGTCTACCCCAGTTGGCATTCCTTTGACTTTTGTCTTCCCTCTCCAGCTGTTGCACTGCTAATGGTGCTCTCTCGGCAACTCATGTGTTATGGCATTCTTCATACGCGGGGGAATCGCTGTTTTCGCGATATTTTCCTTTGAGCCACACCCTTGGGGGACTGCATTTTAATGAAGTGAATTCGAATGGATTTCCACGGCCACAATTTGACTGGGTCTTTCATTCAAACACCATCCAAACTTGCACAAAATTGCATCAACAGCAACCATTGTTGGTCACCCTTCAATTTCAGAGTGCGGTTTTTTCGCCAAGGAAAAAAGAGAGCAAGCAAAAAAAACCGCAACAAAGTCGAGCTGAATGGCTGCAAAATCAAAAGATAAGCAATATAAAATACCAATGCAAAATTGCAAAGAAAATTGGATACAAGTGGGAGCCGAAATGAGAACGAGAGTTGGAGCTGTAAACTCTGCGAAATTTGAGCTTGGTAGGGGAATTTTGTTGGACCAAGTGATGCATGTGATATTTAATGTTTAATTCTATTGAAAAATTCACAAATCAATATCATAATTTACCACACTAAATATTGTTTTTAACTGTTTATTTTTTGAGTCATGCACAGTTCAAAAAGAAGGCAGAAAGGGATCCAACATTAAGTCTTCTTTGACACATAAATTCACTGCAGAAATTGGAAGAAAACTCTTTGGAGCACCAGCATGTCGAACTTTAGTACTCTTTTCGCTCCACGAATATTTACCTGTTCCAGACACAACATCAAAGGTGAATTGAGAGGACTCTGAGTAGTGACTCTAGTGGCCCCTGGGCAGTGGCAGTTACTTCTGGGAATGACCCAGGTGAGGTGATCCTGTGAGCTGGAAATCTCTCTCACATATTTACACAGTGTGGCCAAACACCATCGGCCAGAAGAGGGTAAATAGATGTGGCCACAACGGCAATCCAATAAGGCCAAGGGACTGTAGGCTGTAGGCTGCTACAGACTACAGGCTACAGGCTCCAGCTCCATCCATCCATTCAGCGGCTGTCGAACTGTCAGCTGCACTGCTGTCCTCCGGCGCATGCCCCTTATCCTGGAGGTAGACTGTTGACATTACATTGTTTGTGGGTCTCGGATCCGCTTTCAAAGTATTTGATGCAAAAAATCCCATCGTGAGAGTATTTTCCATCGTTGCTCTTGTTTTTTTTTTTCTACGCCCATTTCTTTTGTCTTTGTCGGCCCATCGGCGGCATCCAATGAATTGTCGTACACACTCGGGGCGTCATTCTGTTGCCATTGCAAATGATTTCTGCTGCCATTTCCTGACATTTTGCCAGCAGCGCTTAGACAATGGTTAGTCGAGTGAGTGTTTATCTGCAGTCTTTTTTAATCCATCTCTCCTTGTGAAACTGAGACTTGCACGCATTGTTAAAGCCACGCAGCGCCTAGACGCATTTAACTCCACAGCATTCAAGAGGAATCGGAGCTGGGAGTCATGTCGGAATTGCAACAGCAGCAAGCACAAAAGTGAGATGTTGATCTGACACTGAGTGTTGCGACATTTATGCAAATAATTGGACGAAACCCAAAGCAAGTCAATGACTTTTCGTAAATACAATTATGGGCAAACATTCTGCAAACATCACTTGTGTTTGTGTGTCCAAAGGTCAGTCACCGGAAACTCTAGACACAATTGAAATGTCACCGTCACACCTGCAAATTAGTTACATTTTAATTCCCATATCGTTGCAATGTAAGCCCCAAATTGACAACCTATCTAATGAAAATCTAAACCTGCAATATGCTGTGGCTGTGCAATTCCATCAGGTTGTCTTTCAATTGAAATGAATTGCATAAAATTAACATTAAGTCTGGCATTATGCAAACGCCTCTCAAATTTACGACATTTTGCAACGCTTGAACGCTTTACAATAACAAAACAAAACAAAAAGATAACTCAAACCAACTCATAAAAGCTGCATTCGTCACAATGGGCTGCAGACTGGGCAGACGATTGGATGGCAGGACCCAAGACCCCGGTGCTGCCCTCTGGCACCTAGAGATAGGGTTTGGCTGTGTGAAAGCATCAAAGCGAAAATGAATTGTGGTCAAAGAGCAACCAGTTTTCCATGTTTCTTTATGGAAAAATGCTTGCCAAATTTGTTTGTTTTATTGCCATTATTATTTCATTTGTGCCAATTAGCGACAGCTGTTAAAATAAAGAATTTTGGCGAGGACTCAAAAGGCAATAAAGGAGTAGATTTATTTCAGTTACAAGTATTACAACTTCTAGCCTTTTTAACAATTATTTCTAGAAAAACATGCATGGAATACATAACTCCACTTTACTCTCCTTATGAGTTACTGCAGGTGAGCAGTTTAGCAACTTAGTTTAGCGCCCTCCTGAAGGCTCCAGTGATATAAAAGCATAGACCTACCATAGCCAGCGATGTGGAAATGGAGAGGCGTACGTGTCCTGTGCAACTTTTGCATATTATTAAAACTATTTGTTTATTATGTGTGAGGTTTGCAGTCTGGTCACGCGCCTTCATACATCGTCTTTCGCTTTTGTTCATCCTGTCAACAATGGGCGAATTTATAAACTAACTTCCGGATTAACAATTGCACAAAGCAAAGCATGCCAAACGAATCAATATACGACTCCAAATAAACAGAAATAACCTACATGGCTCTTGTGTCCACAAAGCTCTTGAGCCTAAAATATCTATAATTTGTTACATTTGTAAATTTGTAATCTGAAAATAGCCAACGACTAGTTGGAATTCCCAACATGGTTTGCTCATGTTTACTTTAATTTCTCCACTTAAAAACATGACTGGAAGTCGGCAAACAACAGTCTCCTAGTTTCTTACCCTCGTCTGTCTGCCAGATGACAGCCAAAAGTGTCGAACAGAGAGACAGGCAGAGTCAGGCACGTGCCCCGACATAAATATGTATGTAAAACAAATGTTGGAAATTAAATTGACTGAAAGTACGTGCAGGGCAGCGAAATGTTTGCATAATTTGTGAACAAATTACAAAAAACCAGCAACGGAAAAGTCGAAAATATTTGCTTAAATTTTGGTGTCGATGGCTTAAAACTTTAAGACGAGACATCAAGAAGTTTAATCAAGGGTTTCGGGGGTATTCGTGTATGCAGTGGTACCACAGCCCCATAAAATGCACTAACGATCTGTAGTCAGACAAAGGATATTGCGACTGTCAAATGGGTGCTGGGTGCTGGGTTCTGGGTGCTGGGCTGCCGGCAGTAAACCCACCGAAATTATCGTAAACGAATGATATCTCTGGGTAACATGACAACCAGCTAAAATAATAAAATTTCATCTTCCGTTGTCGAAGAGGACGACACCCAACCCAAAAGCAGCCAGCGAGCTGCATTTTCCTTTTATGTAGCAATTTCTGGTCCGCAAAAGGCAAAAGGCAAAAGCCAAAAGTGTTTGTGAGAGAAATGTATGTACATATATACCAGAGTGTGTGCGAGAGTACTTAGTGCCTGTCCATGACGGGAATTATGTTCGCATCAGCAGACATTTGTGCAGCCTAATGCATTTGTAGATTCGTGAATTTATGGCCGGTTCCATGTGAATTTTGATGCAGCATTGGCTGGCAAACAAGAGAATTACTGCCATTGATTTAATCAAATTCCCATTATTTTTACAGTTTTCTACATCTTCTACATCTACACCATGATCCCAGAGAAAATGCAGCTTGGGCAACCATTTTCGTTGCATTTTCGTGGCATTTTTGGTGCATTTTCCTGTCATGTTCTTTTGGCTGTGATGTTCCGCTGACCGTGAGGCTTTTGGCTTTTTGGAAAGCACACAAGAATGTGTCACACTGGCGTACGGGAATCTCATGTGTGGATGCGGTGTCGCCTGGTGGCAAGGTGTTGGCTTACATCTGGATTTTAGGTATCGCGCCGAGCTCATCACATGTCTCCTCCACTCGAGGGTTCGTGGCACTGTGATTAGACTGACAGCACGTAGAGAGGACTTGGCAGCCAGCCAGATGCTGCTCCTCCAATCAGATGTCAATTTCATCGCAGATTACCGGGGACTTGCGGCTCCTTTGTTCCTTTTTTAAGAACTATGATTGCTTTGGGACCTCCATATTCAGTTTTGAGTGAACAGATACATTGGGCCGTGTCAACAAGTCTAATGGTTGGCATAAATTACTCTTACGCCTCACGCTATCACATATTATTATCCCATGGGGACCACTTAAGCCTGCGCTCAATAAAAGTGTTTACATTTCTGTGAGCAAGATAAATAAGGACACCCGTAGATGCGACCTTCAAAATGACTCACATTTGTTATTCTTGGAACGACAAAATATGTTCAATTTGTCACCAATAGGTGGAGTGATTCTGCAAAAGATTGTTCAAGATTAAAATATAAATAAATAAAATAAATGTATTTTGCTTGCCAAAGTTTTCTTTTCGAGTTGTTGCTTTAAAGAGTTTTTCCACATTTATCCAAATGGAACAAAGCCCTTAATATTCTCCGCAGATAGCAGCAACAGCCTGCTCTTTAAAAATCATTGAACAAAATCCCTTGCAGCGAAAATATAATATATATCAATGTACACAGTCCCATAAATTTCACAGAATATAGCCAGCAACAGTTGGCTTCAATGGAGCTGATCCACATCCATATCCGCTAGCGTAAAGTTGTCAACTTTTTTGCGTTTTCCTTTTTAAGCGTGGATAAATATGTGCTCCTGTGTGTACATTTTATTCGATACTCGTATATGGGCCACCTGCTGGCTGGCGGCAAATGTAAATAAGCATAAAACCAATTTTCTGTTAACTCTCTGAATGTTTGCCATGCTTTTCCGCATGTTCCCTGGATTTCTCATCCTCTCATGTCTTGTCAATTTTTTTTCGGGTGCACTGTCAGACCCACTTGAAGATTAGCAATCAACGCCAGCAGCAGAAGGCGGCAGGCAGGTGGGCAATTGATGGCACCTTTCCTTTCATTTGCTTCACGTTCATTCGCTCTGACAGCCAAAAGCTCACTGAAATTTACCCAATTTGGGCAACGCCATGCATATATTTAGTATGGTTTCAACCTCAAAGCGGACCTACATAGCACATTGCGCAATACTTTATGATTGGGAAACAACAAATGGAAATGACGGTCAACTGACGGCAGAATTTTGCGGCTAATCTGCATAACATAATCAGTTGTGGCTGGCAAAAACAAAGAATGGAGAAGTGACCAGAACTGGCATATGGTATTTGCACATGTCGGTTATAATTTAAGTTTGAAAATATGTGTAGCTGTGAAAAATGTATTCTAATTTATACTCAAATTGGAAAACTGAAAAAATAAAAACAAAATTCAAGGCTTGAACATTAGGATTTAAAAGCCACAATTATCTTTATTTCACAACCATCAAGAGAATTCGTTTTTAGAAGGAATAAGTTAAAGTTTACGTTCCTAAAGTAGTCGTTCGGCACGCCGTTATCTCTGTGCATACGAAAAGTCGCTGCTACTGCGCGCAGTATACAATACAACGTTCCGTTCTACATGCGCACGAACTAACATTTCAATGTGTGCGTGCCGACCGCTGTTGTGCAATGCTATGAAACTGACAAAACTTCGACTAAGCTTATGTTGAGGCTGCACAAAAGAAATACAAAAACAGGAGAAAGAGCGGCTCTAAACCCTATTAGGCCTCAGCCTGCGGGCAACCTTTTTAGGGTGCAGGCTGTCAAGCACACTTTAGCCACTCAAAGATTATAATCAGTTCTACTTTAAATTATTATGATGGCGGTAAATTACGGTTTGTACTTGAGCAGAGATTGGCAATGGGGACCAAAGTAAAGGAAGGAAGGTATATCTCTTGATGGTTTTTGTTTTCTGTGTGGCAAACATCTTCTCAAAATCGTCATGCCCTCTGAATGTGAGTGTCAAAGAGAAAGAGAAAATCAATTTGTTGTTGCCTTCTACGCGTTTATCTACGTTTCTGGAGCAGCAGTGTTGTTGGAGTGCTGGGTTCATGGTCCATTTTTATATTTTTGAGCTCTCTCTTTTCTTTTGTTCTGTTCTCCCCTCTTCCACTCTTCCACTCGTGCAGTCGTTTTCGACGTGCAATTGAGCCGAATAGCGGTTTTATTTGTATATTTGTTTTCATGTTCCATGTGATTTTTTCGTTTGTTCAGGCCACTTGTTTGATTTCACCTTGCTTCGCTTTTGTTTCAGCTTTATTGGTTGGATTTTATATCAATTGTGGTTTTTATTTTGACAATTGCTTTGAAAAAAATGTTGTTCTTGCCTGTGACACAGATGAGTTTCACAGCTCAGATAACATATAAATAATTGTTTAACAATTGTTTAACTTCTTTGTTTCTACGTTCCACTTTTTATAAGCTCGTATAGAATTTGAAGAATTGGAAGCTTCAAAAATATAAGAAAGAGAAGAAGAGGGAAAGAAGAAAATAATTACGGTTCAATATGCAAACAAATATGGTAAATGTTACATGGCGGTCCACACAAGGGAGCAGGTGTCAGGAACAGAGGGTCTCTCACCAAGTAACGGTGCTTGATATTATGAATGCGGATATGGGTTGTGGCATTTATGAGGGTACAATATTATTTGTACGTGTTCTTAAACCCGCTTTGGGTCGCTTTGTATGTTTTGTGTGCCCTTTTTCTAGACGGAATTTTGCAATAAATTTGATTTTACAACACAATTTATGTGTATTCGTTTACAGTTATGTATACAGTGCACAAAATAAAGGACATTTCTATGAAATATGTTTGAGATCAACACACATACAAAGAAACGTAGACCAACTCTTGGCAAGTGTGCCACAATTAAGTCATTATATCGTCAACTTTTTAATTGAAATTTATGAGAAAATTACTATCGCCGCCTAAGTGCATAAGTGTGTTGGCTCCTCAAATGTGTCACACTCCCACCATCTGTCCTTGGATTGATGTGTGTACGGGCATGGAAGCCCAGAGGAACCCAGCTGGTAATGACTCTGACAGACACGCAGCAGCCTTTCTGCGAGACATTGACGCGCACGGCCACATTTTCTAAGCGAAACTTTTTCATTGCCCTTAGAGTGCAACTAAGTGAGGAGAAGGGCCACTTATGTGGCAGGCACTGAAATTTAATGTCAGTGTGGGGAATAGAAAATTAAATTACCTCCCCCTTTAACTGGCGACAGCTCCATCAACAGAGATGAGTTCTAAAGTTTATTCGAGTACTTTCTGCTGGATATTTTACATGGAGTATAACCTTTAGCGGTATCTTATCCCACTTTGCTGTAGCTTCAAATAAGAGCAGTTTTCTTATGTCAAAGAATAAATTTCACTGAAAATACAGCGGGAAGCTCCTTCGTTTCGATTAATGATTTATGTTAATTTTCATTTTTATGATTTAATTTACCAAATGCATTTCAATCAGTAGAAAATAATCTATTTTTATGGCCAACCAAGGAATATCATTAAAGGCTAATAAAAACATTTTATATCATTCATTTCGATGAATTTATTCGAAAAAGTTGCGGCAATTTGCAATAAATAAAATGGAAACAAAACGAGAATGAAGTAAACATTTTAATAAACAGCCCAAGAAATTAACAAATAAAATGTCAACAATATTTACTTGATAAATATACAAAAATCAAACCACAATTCGATGGCAGCATTTTAAAAAAGGAAATACAAATCGAGTTTGATTTGAGTTAAATCCAATTATTGGCATTCTGCTTACGTATTTAGTCATTCAGCATGCAATTCAATGTAAATTATTCTGTCCACAGTAAATTTTTACACTTTAAGAAACATATATGTGGGCTGGGTTTTTGCCAATTGCGATCCCTAGACAAAACACCAAAACGAGCAAGGGCGAATTCGCGTCACGGCGAATTCCAAACAAGAGAGCAAACGCAAAGAGAAAACGAGGGAGAGCGAATTGAGAGCGAGAGCGCACAACCGATCGGCGAGAGAACGCTGAGAGGAGTTTCTATCCAACCTCCGACGTAAAAGGTTGTGTGCGAGACCAGACGACGAACGACGCAGATATCTAATTCTTTTACCGTTATACCATACTTAAACACTTATTAACCTTTACTTATAAACAATAAACATAAACCCCCACATATATTACTGGAGATAAATTTAGCAAAAACTTTTCAGTAGAAGTCGTTGAATGGATCGCGTTGGTTGGGTCTTTAAGTGGCCCAAGCGTAAAGTGTCACTTCACAGCTGTCCCCTGTGGGAATACGGAAATCTTGGCCGATCATCTCAACCGTGTGGCAAGGACTCGCCTTTCTGGGGCAGCCAATAGGGACACACCCGGCAGCCAGCAGATTTTCCGGTGAATGCAAATTGTTCTGCCTTCACATGCATGCCAACTTATATGAGTATCGTATGTGTGTACTCCATTTGTATCTTTTGCTGCAATTCGATTCGCTTTCCATGGTCCCTGTGTGATGAAAGTAATTTCATTGCTACCTTTTGACTGCTCACAAAGGCAGTTCCAGTGCCCTGCTTTTGAAGTGCTAGTCGATTGCATTTCCCATTCGAAAGCAGAACTTTGAAAGGAGAACACCTGTACCTGTACCTGTACCTGTCCCAATGCAAATCGAAGTTGCATTTTCCTTAGATCTACGTAGATAGGCATTTCATTTGATGCCAAGCCAACTTAGTTGAATTTCCAGCCAGTTGTGGCTTTGAGGCTCGAAGCTTGGGCACCACATGTGAAGTATTTTATCACCGTATCCGCTATTTAATATCCATGTAATTCATATCCTTTTTAGGTCGGTTGCCTGTCGTGCTGCGGTCTGAATTCAATTGAAATCATCTGCTGCCCATGTCTTTAAATATTGTATATAGTGTGTGTGTGCACACAATTAATCAAACACGAGCCAAAAAACCCAGAAATATTCAATTATTCATAGCCAATTTTAACCCAAAAGGATGGCACACAACCGCAAACAGCCGTCGTCCAATACAATGTTCATAAGTGTCAAAGCCACATGTGAATGTTGGGCATGCCTTCGGTTTGCTGCCGAATCAAATATGCCAACAAAATTACTCGCTGTAACGTGGTACATAAAAGTTGTCTCAGTGTTCATCATTCTGTTTATTTGTGTACATTTTTATATTCATAATGAATTGATCGTTCATATTTCCTCTAAGATAATATTTGATAATAAAAACTATTTATTCTTTTGCTAGAACTTTAAACACTTGTTGTATGTGCGATGAATGTCTGTGTGTTTCAGTCCCAATAATCGAAATCAAAGGACCTTAGGGTGTAACATTTGTTGGCTTGCAAAAGCTTCAATTTGACCCATTCATTGAGCATTGAGTACATGGTGCGTCCCTTCCAATACATGTCCATCACTCACTTCCATGATACAAAATACACAAAAGTAGAGTCCTACCAACCCAACACTAAACTAATTTTTTCCAATTTATCTGAAAAACATATCCGCGCGTGCAACTGACAATAAAACGAACGATTTTGCTTGACTTTTGTGCATCTCTGAGCTTGGGATTGCCAGTTTTTCACAAAGCAAATTGTTTTACAAGGGCTAGTGTGGATTTTTGCCGGTGGTCAAGGTTTATGTTTTCATTATTTATTACCACTTCGAAGCCCACTAATCTGCTGCTCGATTTGAGAGCATTTTTAGTATTCCTATATATATTTAAGCAACAAATATTCCTACCTATTCAATCATTTATTCGACATGGATCACATTGGCCAAATAAAATTCCGTGAAAACGATTGACAGCCTTGGGAATTTAGGTGCTTCGCAATTGAATACTTTAGTGGGGAAAATAAAACGAAAAATAGAGTAAAATAAGCAATGCAATAAGCAGACAGAGTCACTACCTAGCCCCTACCTTCCTCGGGTAAAAAAAGAGAAGTCTATGATGGTCTTATGTCACGTTACGTTTGAGAAATAAAGAAACGCTCCCTACAGGGAAATTTCTCTCCGCTTGACTCCACATGAGCTGGGAAATGGGTTGGAAACCGACTGCCCTGGGGGATCACAAACACAGTTGCTGTACATTTCAACATCATTAGGTGGCGAAGATGTGCTGCAGTGGCAGTGTGGCAGTGTGGCAGCCTTCAAATATGCTAATAAATACATAGATGTGTGGCAGTCAGTTGTCAGTCGGTGGCTATAAAGAAAACAGCAGGACCCAAGAAATGGGTCCCAACATGCACCACGTTGTCAAGTCCAATGGCCAGAGTCTAAGCAGTTAAGTCGCTGGCTCAGGGACAACTGGTTATCCGCAAAGCTTCTGTTGAAATGCTTTAGCCTAAATTGTGAAAAAGGAGAAGAAAACCGCACAGCAGGCAGGCACGCATATAAAACCGCAGCAAGGTAAACAAAAATGTAATAAATATTATATGGCATCTATACTTTTATCTATAAAACTTCCTAATTCAATTGCTATTTTACTGCGACCTGCTCGAGTGCTGTTGGTCGGAATTGATGTCTGAAGTGCTTCAGAGAAATGGCATAAGTTTTCCCATCTTTTGGAAGTTTTATCAACGAACTCTGAGCTGAAATTTAACAACTCAATCATAACTCTGAAGAGTGCCAAAGATATAAATAATAATGGCATTCTTTGACTGTATTTAACTCATCTTTGATTGACAATTTCCCCGAGCAGATGCCGTTTTAACGTCATTCAAATTGCACTTTAAATGTCCAAAAATGCAATAAATAAATATGAACAAAGGCGAACTCATCAACGACTGACAATTGAGTCGGCGATGAGTCAGAAATGAAAAGGATAATCCGCAATGCTTTCTGCTCCAGTCAATTATAACGAAGGCATTGCATTTCTCTGTGGAAAATGAAGCGAAAGAACTCGTTCTGGCAGAGAGAAAGGGAATTTTTCAATTAAATGAAGACATAAATGATACACAAGATACCTGCAAATAGTTTTACATCAAACTTTGAGGTTTCTTGCGTCCCTATGACGTTTTAAGTTCTTTTAATTTATGAAAAATGTCTGCAATCTGCACATTTATTTAGGAATGGAGCGCGTCTGTCACACGAGTCATATGAGCGGTGAAGTAATTCGCATTTTACATTCGTATTTAGTGCCAATTAGTTAGCGGTTGCAATTAGTTAGTGGCCAAGTTAATGGATGCCTGCTCTATTTGTTCCTTTCCTCCGACTGCCTCAATTTTAGCGGCTCACTTTTCTATGTACTGCAAAACTTTCCAGCAGCTCCAATTTTCTTTTTTTTGGATTTTTTTGCACATAGTTTCTGTGACTTTGCTGCGTATAAATTGCCGGCAATCAGTTTAATTGTTTTCCTAATGTTTTTTCTCATTTCTTTGCACTCTCATGGCACTCTCTAATGCTCTTATTGGCATCCATTGATGGCTCTTATCGATTAGTTGTGCATTTGTTTCATTTTACACGACTTAATGGCCATCAAATAAAAAAGCTGCTGGGTTATTATTACAATTACTGTGGCTAAAGCCCCACTGAATATTGTGCAAGTTTGGGAATATTTTTCGGCTTGTCGCTCTCCACTTTAAGGTAAATTTATGTTAGTCCCAAGGTCATATAGAGCCAAGAAAACTTTGTTCTTGAAGATGAAAATGCGAATGTGACGCTGCTACTGAAACGATGCTGTGCTTGAGAGTCTGAAATAATGCCAAAACTCTTGGATTTTCTGTAGCGAGCAGCAAATTGCATGTAAAGCAAAGTTTCCAGCGGCACAGGCGTACGCTGAACTCCGGGCTCAATCCAATTTAAATCTCCGCCAGACAAAATGTTTTGACGGAGAGCTGCTCTTACGTCTGCGAATATTTTGCCAAGTTGTTATTTACTTGTTTTGATTTAATTTGCATTTTCAAAGAAATTAATTTCCGGCATTGCGGCTTATAAATGCGACTTGATGCGGCTTCTCCCCGATGCTTCCTGTGAAAATGAATTCATTTCAGCAACAGTGTCCCCAAGAATATTGATGCCATTCAAGGTGAAAATTAAAACCAATCCCTCGCTCTCCAGCACCTCAGGGACTCCCCTGCATTGAGTTCTTGGAGTTTCCTGTCTCCTGCTGCTGAAAGCATTTAAAACGAGCAAAGGAGTCAATCAAATGAATTTCTAAACACATATTATGGGACACCTGTTTCAATAAGGATGATTTTCCACTGGCTGTGATTAAGGAGTGGAAGGCACACAGGTCTTAGGACTGATTTAATTAGGAAAGCCACTCCAAACGAATACTTTTTGGCATTTATACTGAGAAAATTACACACCAACATCAAACTTTTTATATGAGCAGGTCTGAAAAGTTTGTTGCAAAATAATTGATTGATTCGAGAAATCCTAACATAAATATATTATCTGTGAGCTCTTCAGGAGAACTGAACATCTTGTTCGCCTTCGCAGCTAATTATAAAAGTTTCCCAACCAAAGGACTCGCTTCTGATTGATGTCCAAGCAGTTTGAAAGTTCTAATTTATATAATGGAGCAGCTGTTCCCTGTTCACATTTCATGTAAAAAGGAGTAGTATAACCCAGCAAATGAAACTACACATTTATAAATTGGAGACATTGGACCATACTTTGAGTTGGCACACAAAAGATTATCGTTTTAGTTCCGCTGGGAGAACTTTACCATTTAAACGCCACCACCAGGATAACCACTCTCTTATGCAGCTTTAGTTTGGACCAAAACACACTTCCCCTTGACCGCAGAGGGGGATGATGAAAATGAATGCCAAAAAACACAAACAGACCACAGTCTAGTCGGTACAATGGTTCCAGATGTGGGACATTTCTCAGTTTTGTGTTCGTTCGGGAGGACCACGTGCGGCTCTAAAAGAAGGAACAGAAAATATTCTTAACAGGATGCAGAAGTGTATGTACATTGTATATAACTTCATTACACGTTTACCAATAGTCCGAAAATTCTTGCAAGTATCTACTAACCTTGCCAGACTTTTCAGTCAAAATTCCAACAAAAAAAAACCCCAAAAATTTTTACATTTTATTGGAATTTTGTTTTGTTTTTGTGGCTTTGTGGCAATGGTTCTCATGGTGATCGCCAAACTGGGAGTGGTAGCTGGAGTTGCATTTGCTACCAAGCAGCTGGGAGTTTGGGAGAGCCCAGAGCACTCGGCTGTGTTAGTGGAGAGCGCCAGAGAACGTCTTAGACCTTACGCCCAGGACCTGAAGGATCGGATCTGCTGCTGGAAATGTCAGGAGAAATGCATGGAGGAACTCGAGCCGAAGCCCTGGCGAGAGTCTTTCGTGGACTCCTGGAATGACACCATCAAAAAAGCTTTTCTCTACCTGAATCAGGTGCCCACATACTTTCATCACTTTATGGAGGATGTGGAGAAAGCCGTAGCCGATTTGGCCAAGGAGAAGGACCAAAAGATAGACCAAAAGCACAAAACATCGGCTAAATCCAATTGAAAACAGCTTGATGGAAATATAAGTATCTGTGTGCCAATTAGCTATCAAAAAACCAGGACACCAATTAGGTTCTTGTGAGCAAACTATATTAAAACCAATGTTTAATTTCAATTGCTAGAATTACAAATAAGCTTTGTGGGTCTTGAGTTCAAGTGCCACATGGTCGCAAGTTGCAGCAAAGTGTTCCATAAATTATGCCCTTAGCTGTGTTTGTGCAACAAAGTAGGAGCCATCGATTTGTCTTAGCCACTGCACCCGTCCGGCATGTCGCATGTGCAGCAAGTGTGGCCCATACATTTCCAAGGTTGCAGGACTTGCTGCAACGCCTTGGCCTCGGCCACAAAACTAAATAAAATAAAACACAAAAGTGTTGCAGATACTGCGGACTTGATTTATACGAAAACATGCCAAGTGTGCGATACCATTTATAAAATTCCCACCAGCAATTTGTTCGCATGAGCAAAAGCATTAAGTAGAAGCTGTAGTCTAGCCATTCGAATGTGTGAAGGATGTGAACTATACATATGTAGGAATAGGGAAACGAGAAGCTTTAAAACTTCACTAAATGTTCACAAATATTCAGCCAGCACTTCAGTGAGAGGAATTTTTAGCCTAGATTTTGTTCACACATCTCCATACCACTTGAACTGGAACTCGTTTAGGAAAGGGTTAGCCAGCGGTCAAGTGCCGACAAGCGGGTCAGCGCTGCTCTCTAGCATTTTAATTTAGGGAAATTTAATAAAGTTGTACGAAAAAATATGGTGAGAGGAGAGGAGTGTAGAATTCGCACCATGAGCCCATTAAAATTCTACAATGTTTGGGGAAACAGCCTCGTTTGGTCAACAGATGTGCGCTTGACTTGCCACAAAATGTGGCATCCCACTGGAACAGGCTCTGAAAATGCTCTCCAAGTTGTGCCAACAGGAGAGCCCCTACCACACTCAGCATTCACTCCTTGCCATATAAGAAATAGTGCCTCTGGTTATTCGTACAAAAACAAAATCCAGGGTTAAGCTTTTTTCCCGTAGCCCTTTTTCCTCTTGTTTAGTTTTCGTAGAGTCGTGTGTAAATATCGCCCCATTGCTGTGTCCTGAAGTTTTCTGCGGGGGCTCGATTCGGTTCAGTTCATTATGCTTCAGGTTTGGAACTTGTATTTACGGTCTGCAAACATGGTAGGGTGGACCATTCCGTGCCATTACTCGGGCTGTTGAGAAGCCTGGGAGTCGCTCAGATGAAGTTTATACTAAAAAATTCTACAAAAATGAGCGAGAAATTAAACCTAAAGCTAATTTATGCTGTTGAAACTTATATTTCTGATACCCAATCATCTAAGGCAGATGTTCCTTATAGAGTACAAAATGATTTGCCTTCAAAGGTCAGTCAGTACCCGAGATACAATATCTTTTATTTTCTATTACTTGCCTCCGCCCCTCATGGCATCCACCCGAACCCAGAGACCAACAACAGCTGGTACCCGTAACTACTGTAAAATTGACTACTGACTCAAAAACAGAGGGGAGAGACAAGTGATAGATAACAAGAGCAGCACACCCTCAGAAGGAACAAAGTCTCAATCCCTGAAGGAAGACAACAGAAGGGGATAGCTGCCCGCAGTTATAGCAATAACTTCCTGCTGTCAGGCCACTTAGGAAGGTAGATGCTGCGAGTATTGGGGCATCCATTAAACATACATTTTCGGAAGTTTGTTTTGTAAATTTCTTATTTGGAATCAATATTCATTGCTAATCATTCAATATGCAAATGTGAAAATGTCTGCCATTAGCTCTTATATAACCGCTGCACGAAATTTATAATTTAATTTTGCAATTAAACAACAGACACAAAAGACGAAGAGCTAGCAAAAGGCAGGCCCCAATGCTGATGATAATAATGATGATGGGACTTGGTCAATGATATTGCACTGCCATTGAGCTAGGGATAATTGCGCCAGCTGTTGGGTGCGACTCAAGGATTCACCCTCATAAATGTTTCATATGGACTGGGTTTGGCTTCCTCCCAATGGTCTTGCTGCGCAAATTACCATGTCTAAGGCCTAATGAGCAAAATTGAAATAGCACACAAACAAATGGATACAAATGAATTGCACTTAAATTCCCCAACCCAAGGAGCTCTAGAATGTTTGTTCTGGTGTTGTGGATGCTTGTGGGAAATTCCTTGGACTTGCCAGGTCCTGAATTCAAGGGATTTGAATATAACTTTGGCTTGGCTCTGTGGTCCTGACATTTGACACTCGATATGATTATTATTTTACGAGAAAATTGTAAATGCCTCTTAGGTTTAATTTTCATTTCAAATTCCCTCGTCAGCAAATATTATTTTTAGCAATTTTCTTCGCACATCTAAATGCAATTTCTGCCTGCTGTCCGCTCTGGAATTTCGAGAAATGGCTTCGAGTTCTTGTGTCAGGCCTGAACAGACGTGCAAAATCCAATATGCATAGCTGCTTTGGCATGTGGCCCCGATGGGTCGGCAGGAAAGGAAGGACCCGACAGATAGCACTGAACGAGGCTGTTCCCATAGAGACGTGCCTCAATGTCGATTTAAAGTGGAAGCAGGTTTTTCTTTATTTTTTTGCATGCTATTATTATTTTATTATTTTCATTATTATTTTTCTACTTTTGCCGGTCATATTCACATGCCCGTATAGCTGGAGAGGGCCTGAAGTGCGTCCCGGACAAAATGAATATAAAAATGCATAAGCTAGAGCAAGAAATAAGCAAAGCAAAAAGGAGAACAAATAAATGCTTTTTTGATCCTTTGAGAGGATTTCGAAAGTAGTTTTGTTGTGCCTTTCCTCGCTTTGCTGCATTGTTTGGCAGTGCTTTGAAAGTCTTCCTTTGGCTTTTTTTTTGTGTCTGGGAATTGCATCTAATCTTTATTCTGTTGCTTGTAAGGCTTGGTGTATGGCCATGTGTTTGTTGAAGTTTTGTGAGCTTTTTGGAATCGCTGTCCTACACATTCCACCAAACATTCCGTAAGCATTTAATCTGTAAATTGTTTTGCCTCTGGTATTTACTGGGTAAACCGAAGGGATAAACTAAGAGACCAGGAGAAGAAGATAGCAGACAATTAGCTCTCTATGGCAAACATATTTCAGGGCACAAGTGAGCGGCTTACAAAATAGTAGAGAAGAGAAGTGTACCTAAGTTGTTAGTTTTTGCCTTTATGATTTTCTTCTGCTGAAAGGAAAACGGAAAAACGAAAGACTTGAGCCAACGAAAAGGCTGTGAAAGTAGCCCATCAGGGGCCACAGGATATTAAACAATGGATAAAAGGCCAACACGATGCATTTAAATTAGCATGTAAATGCCATTTTATATGTTTATTGTTTGTAAGTAGAGGTTAATAAGTGATTAAATATGGTATAACGGTACAAGAATTCGTTTTCTGCGTCGTTCGTCGTCTGGTCACGCTCTGTCCGCTCTCGCTCTCCCCTCGTTTTCTCTTTGCGTTTGCTCTCTCGTGGTTGGAATTCGCCGTGACGCGAATTCGCCCTTGCTCGTTTTGGTGTTTTGTCTGGGGTTCGCAATTGGCAAAACCCAGCCCACATATATACTGGCATCTCTTTCAGCTCTTTGTTCGCTTAAGATTATACATCACCTTATAGTTGTCTTTCAGTAGCTGCTATAAAAAACATGCCAAAGGATCAACATAAAACGCATTTACCATAAACCAACATCCACAGTCCGCGAATGTGTGTCTCTGCGTGAACGGCTTTGGGTAAAAGGACGCCTAAAAGCTAAGACCAGCCCAAAATGTATTTATTCAGCTTTCGAAAGTGCATCAAAGTTGGAAATAAACTTTTATTTGAATTTTTACTCAGGGTCTTCGTTTGCATTGACGTTGCTGATGTTGGCTTAAAGTTTAGCTAAACTTTTCTGAGCTGCTGGACAGTATTTTTTGTTGTTTGGGCATTTGCTGAGGAAACTGATTTAGAAGATGCTCGGTTGCCTTGGCTAAGCAACTACTCAAACTGCAAAGAATGGAACCCGAAAAAGAGAGGAAACTCATTTGGCTTTTTGTGTGGAAAAGAAACAGAAAAACAAATTTGTCATCGATGCGACAACAAGAGTAAATAAAACCACAATAAATCCAAAACAAATAGCCTTAAATACATCGATTTTAATGCTTAAAAATGTCTTCTTTTTATTATATCTTAATTCTGGACTCTGATTCTAATTTATCGCTTCTCTAACTTGCCACAACCTTCTCCTACTTCCAAACACCTTTCTAAGGGCATCAAAACATCATGCGGCACCGAGTGCCATTGAAAAATGTAAAGAAATGCGAGAAAATACTCAGCCTAGAAAATAATATTCAAGTACTCATAGCGCACTCACAAAAAGGTAAGTTTTATTTATTGTCTCGTAGCTTGCTGCACATGCTGGCCAAAGTGTTCCTACTCCCCGCTGGATGGCGCCTGCATTCGATCGACGACCACCAATGGAAGATGGTGTCGGCGGCTTAACAGGGGAAAAGGGAAAGAGAATTGAAAGATGTTTTCAGGGTTCTCTTCATCTTTACTTCTCCCTCCTTACGTTCAAATAAATTAAGCACTCCAATAGAATAAATTACTTAAACAACAATTTTCCCCAATGCACTGCTTATATTTACCGAATATTTAAAGCAATTTAAACATATCACAAAAACACTAACACCATTATTGATTTGTTTTGTGCATCTGATAATTCCATCGCACACTTTAAAGTTAATTAAAATAAATGCTCCACAATAAGGGGAAACAAATAAATGTATCGTGTGTTCATTGCCAGGGATAATACTCTCTAACGCGTCCAATGACATACAAATAATTTATGGAAAGAAGAAAAAACGTGTTATGTGTTTATGGTCATCGTTCCTTAAATTGAATTACCATGGAAATGATTTTTTCCTCGCTCTGCGGTAAATTATATTTAAAACATAAATAAATATAAATTTAAATGACTGAATGCCTTTTTTAGGCGAAAGCGGAGTCCGAAATGCAATTGCTTGTGGATGCTGATGCGGAGGCAATATATTAATCGTAGGACCCCTTGGCCAAGAGGTTTTTGGTATCACATACCATCAGACTAAGCAATGATGCAACATCAATCAAATGTTGCGCAGTTCCAGGCAAATTAAACTTACCGCTGCAAACAGTTCTCACGTTCGCCCAATGCCAATTTAACAATATCCGCAAACACTGGAATAACAACCCAATCATTGGGTTTGCCCAGTGCCGTTCCAGTTAATGGCGTGGCAGGGGATGATGTTGGTGGCTGCTCCGCATTGCTGTTGCCAGCCACAGGCAGTGTCGCTGTTTCCGGTGCCGACATTGCATTCATAGCGGAAGTGCCTGTTATGCCAACTGGATGCCCAATCACACTCGCACTCGTCGACGGTCTCTCATCTAAGTCCATTGATGTGGTAGCTCCTCCTCCACATTCTGATGTTGATGTTGATGTTGCTTTTCCTCCTATTGATGTGGATGACTTGTCCTTAGCCTGCTTATCAGTCTTGAGACTTTGTGGCTGGCCTTGTTCATTTAAGACGATTGCCTGTTTCTGCCACAAATGACCGTGTCCCTCGGCATGTCGCTGCATGCAATCCAGTTGTTGGCACGTCACTTGCAATTTGCTCCACTGTACTCAAATCGAAATCCATAAATGAACATCATTTGTAGTTGTAATCTGGATGGGACCCGACCCTGCTCTGCCCTGTTCCACACACCATTTTATTTTCTGTTTTGTATTTGTGTGTTTCCTTCTGCTTTTCTGCTGTCTGATTGTGTTTTGTGAGAGTTAAATATAAGCCAAAGGCATTTGAGGGAGTGAGTAACTTTTAACTGAATTGTTTTCGTAAATGGTTATAAATAGCAAAAGCAGCTAAAGCCTAGTGTTAGCGTGTTAGTGTTAGCAGAAAGCGTAATCCATTAACAAATTAAACAGTTCTTTTTTTATGGAAACTAGCTGAATGCACGCCAGCACGCTGCTGCCTATTGAAGGTCTGCTGAAAGATGAAAACCGTGCGAAAAGTGTGGGCGATGTGCCAAATAAATGGGAAAATATACTCTTTATATATAAAAACCTTATGAAATGGGACCAACTGCAGCGAAACTGTGGTTGCTTGGGCGTTGTCATCGCCCAATTCATGCGCCAAATTTTTCTTTTTTGCGATTTCGGGGAACCTTGGTGCAAGAGGGTCTAAGAACTTTCGTTTTTATAAGAAGATGACAAAGAAAATGTGCCAAAAATAATGCAAACAATTCAATTGGGTTGCGAACAAACACCATTTACGAGTATTTCCATTACTTATTTCAATATGTAACCAGAAACCCTCGGACCGAAACCGGAACATGGTACTAAATCTTTTAGGCTCCTTATGCTAAAGTGCACTAGACTGCAAAAATATCTGCTGACACGAACAAATATCTTAGGCACACATAAGAAGACAAAGGGAAAATGCTGGAGCAAAGAGGAAAAGCAAAGTTTTATAAGGAAAAGTGCTGCTTTGGCTTGCATTGTGGATTAGGCTGCTACTTCTGGATGCTCCTCAACACAAATTAAAGACAAGACTAGGCCTTTCATTGAATATCAATTTTGTTTAATCATTGAGGGATAATTTCAGATTTAGTTGTGCGGGAGTTTCAAGGGATGCCCACAAGCAGACAATACTAGGCAACGCCACTCCACCGCTCAACGGTGCCTCCTCGATGCCACCGCACTGATGTGGTGATGTCCATGGTACACGATTCGAAATGAAAGATTTATTTGATTACTCAAGTTGGTTAGACGTTGCCAATGGATGAAGGCAGACGAGGGCACACGCGAAGAGATGCAACCACGTGACTTGGCGGAAGTTTTAACGAGTCGCTCACATGGCCAACTGGCAAACTGTCAATGAGACAGTTACGAACGGCATAAATTATAAGCCATCTCGACTGCCTGCCTGCTGCCTGCTTTCTGCCATGCAAAGTCATGTGAGTCCTGGACACGTAGTACTCTGAATATGCAGCAGGCATGGGAATGTTAATTCAATCCACAGGGTCTAAGGATTCATGCGCTACGTTTAACTTGAGCACCGTGCCTGGTTTGGACCCCGACATGGTTATGAACCCATTTTCTGCTTGTCCTTCTGTATATCCACACTCACCTGCAGTATCTCATTGCAAACAAACAGACGGAGACGTGCCGACCAATCCAGATACGTTTCCAGGTTGCATGTCTTCTTTGGATCCTGTGCACCTGGTGGTCCACCCGATGTGGATGGTTGGTCCCATTTCTTCTGCATTAAATAAAAAGAAAACACAATACAGAGAATGCTATAGAGAATGGTTTTCCATTACTTAGTTCAACAAATATTAAAATTGTGCTACAGGCGACCAAACAGGACTGACTGGCAAGACATAAATGTGGGGGTTTATGTTTATTGTTTATGTTTATTGTTTAACGGTACAAGAATTCGATTTCTGCATCGACCTTTAACGGGTCTCTCTCGCCGATCGGTTGTCCGCTCTCGCTCTCAATTCGCTCTCCTTCGTTTTCTCTTTGCGTTTGCTCTCCCGTTTGGAATTCGCAGTGACGCGAATACGCCCTTGCTCGTTTTGGGGTTTTGTCTAGGGATCGCAATTGGCAAAACCCAGCCCACATTAATATGGCTGACCATCAATTTACTTTGATTTATTAATCACTTTTTCATACAAATCTAGAACACATATTCTGTCACCCATTTTCAGTGGTACCAATATACCCCGACGACTGCAAGGTAGAAGAACAGCCAGTTAAAAAAATAACTGTTGAAAAGAGGTGGGAAGTGCAGAGGAGTGAAACGGAGTGGAGTGGAGCGAGTGAACCTACAGGGGGAGCATTGTTAATGAAGCTGCTTGTCGTCATTGTAATTGCATGTTCTTGTAAGTGAGTATGAGTATGAGTGTTAATAAGTGCGGTTGTGTTTGTGTCTGCATGTGTACGAGTGTTCTACGAGAAATGTATAAAAAAGTGCACACTGTTCTTATGGTAAATCACATTTACAGAGGAATACTCTGTGCAATTGAGAGAAAATTTAAACATTGAGTACAGAGTATTACATTTTGATCCCATATTTGGAAGTTGTAAGCAAATAGCTTGATTGCTTGTATTTTTGCACTTGGTCTTTGTGGTCCTAAGAGTCAGCTCTTCCATACCGGACTGTCCGTGCATTCTGTACCCCGAACCCTGTTTTGCTTGCCCTTTGGCTGTGCCTGTGTTCGAGTTTTGAGGTTGGGCATGGGGTTTGGTGTTTTGGCTGCTTTTTGGCGCTCATTTTATTCAGCACATTTAATTTTAAAATTAAGCCTTTGCTGAGAAAAAAAAAACAATGAAACCTTTTACGCTGCAGAAACGAATTAAAAAGCGGCATTAAGAATACGGGGATCAACAGGCTGTGCCGGGGAAACTGTTTCACATATTATGAGGGGATTTCCACGTGCGCGGAAATTTCGAAATTTCGCATGCCGTTACGGAAGAAACGCCGTTAAGAAAACGGCGGCAGCTGGCTTTAATGTGGATTAACCACGCACAAGAGATAACGACAGCTCGTCTTTGTGCAGCTTCATATGTATGTATATTCCATACATTGAATAATAAATATATGCAGACACATGAACTCGTATGCAGTTCCTCGCACCTGTCCGTAAGCTGCTTATGAAAACAAGCAGGAACATTGAATATCTGCGTTGAATATTCCCAATTGCAGAAGCAAAGCCATGCCAGGACCTTACCACCTTAACCGGCCTAAGAATTATTTTCTTTGACAGTTTCCGCTTCATTCCAACTTAAGGATAGATCCACAAATCTAAGGCGCCAAAGGTTGCGTCAGTCTCAAATTTCCAATTAAGGAAACCCTATTCCTGTGCTGTGCGCTTCGTCTGTTGGTTTGGGCTTTTCTATGATTCGTTCATTGCATAAGCCATGCATAATAAATCATTTCTGTGAACAATCTGCATTTTGATGTTGCCAATTCCAGGTATAACAGAAAAGGGATTACGGGCTTAGCGGTTCAACAAATACGAGGTGAATCCTCTTGGGTGTCCATCTATATGGAACGCATGTAGTCAATTGTAAATAGTCAAAGGCAACCATGAGTGAGTTCTGAGTGGGGGTCTACAGAGATATGCATGGCCTTGGACAGCGAAATAAGTAAGGATCGAAACCGCCTTTTTCTGCGTGTTACATTTACTTCCACAGCTACAGCTACGAAGATAAGGAAAAATGGAAAAATGAAATAAAAAAGCGAAAAGAAAACTGTCAACGCCATGTCTCTGGTTGGATATAAAAGTGGAGCAAAAGAGAAAACGAAATTGAATTACTTTGACTTTCGATGCTGGACCATAAAAAATGCATTTGGGTCAGCTTTTAATTGTGCGAGTGAGAGTAATCATTAATGAGAGTCCTTCAGCAAAATGTCTTCAATGACTTCTAAATTGTTCTGTCAGATAATTTATTACAATCATCGCATCGACCAGCAAACCACAATAAAAATCAAACCCTAGTCTGGGAAGACTTTGTGCCCCATTTTCTTGAGATATGTAGGTAGTAGATCCAAGTTAAATACTCCTCGATTTGATCGACTTTTAGGTTCCCAAGAGCATCGTTATTTTTGCTGAACAATTATAACAATACCCTCTGAAAGGGCATAAAGAAAGAAAAGCTATCTTCAGTTGGGCGACTGTTTTTTAATTCTAAAATTAATGCCCGTCGTCAGCAATTTAAATTCATAATTCATCCTGCTGCTGACAGGCGTACTCCATTAAGATATTTGGAGGGAACTGATTACAAATTTATTCCGCTTTTTTAGCATTTCTCACTGAAAGTTTGTCACACATAGAGTATAATTTTCGTCTTAAGCTGCTGTTAAAGTATTAATTATACTATTCCTTTTGTGTAGGTAAGGTTTTTAGTGTTTTCCTATAAGAAATTAGCTTTAAATAAATAAAAATATTAATTATTACGTCAAATGTTTCACTTGACAAAACCGTTCTGACATATCCGCTCCCGATGCCGCTCTCTTACAGAATCCACGACTAACTGAGAAAGTGCGGACCGTAATCGGGTGACATGTTAAACGCTGTTAGCAGACTCCGAACTCTTAACAGAGGCCAAAGCACAAAATGATGTTATAGGCGAGCATGATGGAGCATGTTGTCATCGAACATGCTTGAAGTTCAAAGCCGACATGGAGCATGGAGCGGTTGGAGCATGAAAAGTCTATGTAATATTTTGGGCAGGAGTTAAAGTTGCAACAACAAATTAACGAAATCAATTTGAAATTTTCATTGAGCTTGCCCAGCCTGTGGGTCATATGTACATCATTGGTCATTGGCCAAATATTTTTGAAGTCATTGGGGCTTTTGAGCTGGATAAACTTTCCATGCTAAAGAAATAACTTTTAAGTTGTAGCTTAAATTTTATAGTTCTGTCCAATTTAATTTTGAGCAGCGGTTGATGCCTTTGCCTTTTGCTGCTGCTGCTGCTGTTTGGCAAGTTTAAATGTTTGGAAAGAAATGTAATGCGGCCCTCTGTTCATGATATTATTTTCCCAGAACTTTTCGTCTCTGCTCCATTGGCGGTATGCTCTCGGGAAACACTTTTATTTCTGCGGTCGATTGGAAACATCTTGGACGATGTGTAAGCTACATATCAGTCCCCACCCTGAAGACAAATCGATTAATGTTGTTGTAGCTGCAACTGAAAGTACTTTCAAGATGGGCAATAATTTAGGGCATTCAACTGGGAAGGCAGCACTAAACAGATCCAAAGTAATGCAGTTTCAGTGGAGCTTACGGCTGTGTAATCCTTGGAAATGACAAGTCAGTTGGTTGGCTCAGAAACCAACGTGATTACCAGCAGATGCAAATTGAAGTTGTTTAACAGAGAGCAAGCGGGTGTGCTGGCTGGTCTATGTCTAATCCAATTTCTATTGCTTAATCCACCATGGCTGACACTCAGAGCGGGGTTGAAAGATGGCTGCAGACGGAAGGGTTTGGGCGAAGCCCCACCATCTTTCCGCTCCAGAGCACTTCAAATACTTGCGATTGCGATTGAATTACGCACTCACCCACGCATGAACCCAGGAACACACACGGAAACACACCCATACACGTCAACATATCATGTTACACTTCACTGTGTGTCCGTTTGGATGTAGATACATACACTTTATAGGGTTGGAAACATTTCCGTCCACTTCGAACAGTTCTGCGCTAACTAAGATGAAGTTCGGCGGCCAAAAGTCCTCATCCGTTGCAGAAGAAAACGGAAACGGCTTCCAGAACTCGTCTCTGTGCAGAAAATCACACTGTTGACCCTTTTATTTCGACTCAAAGTTGTATAACCAAAATATATAGAACCTCTGGCCGTGTTTGGGATAAGCGAATAAATTTGATAAATTGGTTAATTGCCGAGGACTTTAAAAACGTTTTTAATTAGCTAAAATTACACCTTCTCGGCAGCTGAAACTCCAAAGAGGGACACAGTTTTTGCCTTGTGTCAAACGAAAGGCGCGTGGGACAAACAAACCAAACCCCGGGTATGAGTCGATGACAGGGCCATCAAACACGTTTTGTTGCCGCCTGTTGTGCGTGACTGTGTGGGACCCAGCCTGTCGCTTCAAGTGCTATTCTGACAATCATACTCATTCTCATACCAGCACTCAACCCACATTCCAACCCTCCGATGGTTTATCTAAAGTGTCGCGTAATTTATTTTCCAACTCGTGGCGACGACTGACAAATGAGGTGATAATTTCCACGGTATCCTGCCATTGTCAAGGACTACGACTTAAGCAGGAACCCCGCCGAAATTCATGGCCCAGTCAACAAACAGGTTGTGTCTTGCCACTGACAGCTCAAATGAATTTGTGTTTGTCTGCCTGTTTGACATTTCCATTTTTGTTGATGGACGATATGCTAGTAGATGGAAAAGTTAAACAAATACTAGAATGGCAAGGAAAAAAATATTTAAATATTAAATATAACTAAGCAATCAAGCATTCAAATAACTTGCTAAATTATTAAGTTGTCCAATTCAGAACATAAGGAACTCCTCTTTATGCTCTGCTAATCGATGGCACTTACATCTCCGACACGCACTGTCCATACCAGCATGTTCTACAGCAATTTGACTTTAATGCATTTTTAATTTGTGCTTGTGAAAATGGAGCAGCCACAAGGAGGCACTTTTGCACTTCAGTTTTGGCAAGGCTTAGCATGAAAATGATTATTTTCACTCTGTTTTTACCTTGCCGTTTTCTATGTGAACAGCCTTCCGTGTGGTTCTTGTGGCGCCAATTTTATGCTACATACGAATTCTTTCTATTGGAATTTTTAATTTGGTTTTCTTTTGCTATTTGAATTGAATTTTATGGAAATTATTTTCCAATTTCTAATTTAAATATGAAAGCTCAGCCTAAACTGTGATTGAAACCTGAGAAAATTTCTGTGTCTACTGCTTCCACTTTTGCGGTGGTCTTTGGCAAAGTAATTAATTTTGAATTGATTGGAGAAGCTCCATCGACATCATTTAGATTTCCAACAGTTTGGTTTATGCAAATTACAAATAGGAGTCAGGAAACTGCAAGAGGGTTCCAGGTCTGGATAAAGTTAATGTCACGCAAGGCAGCTGGCTCGCTGCTCCTCCCTCCACAACCAACTTTTCCTTTTAATAGAGGTTGTTGCAGCAAAAGCTTTTACAAGTCAGCTATCTATGTAAATTTAAGTGTAATGCAGCGAGAGTGTGTGTGCTTACTGCAGTGAAGTGTAAAATGGAAAATGAGTTCGCACTTTAGATTAAAATCTGTAAACATGAGCCAGGACGCCAGATCCATTTGCCAAGACGCTTGGCTGCAACTCGTTTAAGGGCTTATCGCTGGGCTCTCAATTAATCCATCAGCTGGGGCTCACAGAAATATTTGCTGAGGTGTTGGCTATCTTGATTTCCCCTGAATACTGAATAGACACCACGTGCGGAAAGTGACAAGATAACTCTATTAGCCATTGCCGGTTCTTGTTAGTCTGATGGAAATATAATGTTCCTTGAAATCATTAGCTTACGTACGGAAAGGGAAATGAACCCAAAGGGAACCTTTTATTAATCCGTTGTTGTAATTTGCTGGCATAAACAGCTTGCCGATTCAATGAGTTTTCCCAAAAAATTTGGGGGCTTATGTTTATTGATTATAAGTAAAGGTTAATAAGTGATTAAATATGGAATAACGGTATAAGATTTGATTTGATTTATGCGTCGTTCGTCTCGCACGGCGCTCTCTTGCCGATCCGTTGTCCGCTCTCGCTCTCAATTCGCTCTCATTCGTTTTCTCTTCGCGTTTCGAATTCGCAGTGAAGCGAATTCGCCTTTGCTCGTTGTAGTGTTTTGTCTAGGGATCGCAATTGGCAAAACCCCGCCCACATAAATAATAGAAAATGTAAAACGCTTCGTTCTTAGTAGCAGCCAGTACCAGCACCCAGCTTATGGAGAATATGTTCCTCTCCCCAAGCATCTGTTTTTATGTGTGTGTGTGTGGAGTTTGGCATAAGTTTGTTGTGCAATTTTCTACTTATGCATTCCAAATTGCAACGAAATGCCAAAGTATAAAAGACTATTGGGATGTTAAGGAAAAGCTGATGCCAGAATTAAAAATTCTTGCTGGTCTTCGTCTTGACAGCATGGAAAACAAACGTTTTTAGCCACAAACTTTATAGTATATCCATATCTTTGGCCAGAGGAATATTGACAGCTTTAAAGCTTATGTGCACTGAAGTCCGGGGGCCATCAAGCTCCTTGCGTTTCCCTGACCAACCGCACGGTCACGTGCCACGAACACGTTCTGTGCCTTACAGTCCAAACTTTAAGAACCGTCGAAACTTATTCGAACACAAAGTCAGCCATACGAAGACTAGCAGAGTAAAAGAAACAGCTTTGAAGGGAAAATACAACACCTGCAGGGGACCTTACCATCGTATACATATTTTTAAATACAATTTTTGCTGTCGTTGTTTAATTTGTGCAGCAATTTATTATAATTTTAATTTAATTTTTGTTTAAATTTCTCATAAATAAAGGGGTGAAGCCCTCATCATTATTGGCAGTGACATGGACAAGCGCATTGGTCTGGAGCTGGCTCGGCTCTGAGGCGGATTCTGTTGATATAGGCTTGACTTTTGGGCTGTTCAGATTCCTTTTAGGTTAACAGATTCCAAGCGGAAAGAAAAGGTCACTCGGGGCAACCTTTGTGGCCTGCCTCTGTGTTTATGGGTAAGTCAAGCATTAAAAGTGTTGCCAATTAAGAACTGATTTCGGGGATCGAAGTCGAGAAAAGGAATCGGCAGGCAAAACAAAGTTTTCATTTCTAATTAAAATCGCATTAAAGCGGGCGATAAAGAAAATGAAACGTTGCTAAGCCCCAAAGTTCTGGTCGAATGGTCTCTATTTACTCCATGGAAAGCAATACAATTGATTTTGATTATTTGTTTCTCGTCCTTCATGGATCTCTCTGGCAACGAACACACACAAGTAAATTGGTTTCTAGTGCCTTCGGCAGTCGACCACTTTGTTCCTGTCTTCCATTTCGACTCAATAATGTTATTAGGCGGGCCAATTTCTGTGAGTGTTTTGCCGTCTTTTGTTGCGGGGCTTTCTCCTTTTTTCGGCAAAAAACAATTTCCGTTACTTAGGCCTCTGGGCATTCTTGCTGATTTCATTGTGTTTGAGCCAATCGGGCTTACCCCGAGACATTTTCCATGTCACTTTCTCGACTGTAAACAGGTTTCCAGTTTGGAAGGTAATTTTCACTGCCCAGAAACCAAAAATTATATGACTAGAATGCTTCGCGTTACTCATAAAGTTCTGCCATAAATAACAGCATTCATGATGCCGATAGTTCTGGGCTAGAGCTGTTGAAGACAATAAGAGAAAAACTATTATTTCACGCTGAATTGCATTCACCGGCAAAACAGTTTCATTCAACCACTTCGCACAGCCTGATAAATGGGCTTCCCGACAACCATAGTTTTTGGAAAAAGTTTTGCCTTTCGGGCGTCTCTCTGATTTTTCGCGTCTTCCCCGTACACTTCTGTGTGCAGTTCATCAGGCGGAGAGGCCTATGCCTCATTTGGGACCACGTCAAAAGCAATAACAATGATAGTTATGAGTTTTTTTCCTGATGGAAATGAGAGTTTGCGATGCCAGCCGCAGTATACGAAACAAACGAAATCAATTAAACCATAAGGTGGACATGAATAAAGGGAAAGCGGAAAAAGTTGTCTGGCGGCTTCAGGTGGCTGCCATCCAAGTGCGAGAGCACCAAAGACAGCCACAGAATGGCGCCAATAATGAAGATGATGGCAAAAGCAAACTCCCAAACGATGCGGAGCCCCCTTGGCTCCTGTGTGTATTTACTGGTGTGAGCAATTGAGTGGGTAAACTGATTTCGAGTAACGGAATTACCAACAAGTTCATTGCACTCGACGGATTATGGACAAGTGTCTGAGTAGAGGGCAAAGTCCAATTCCATAATTACGATTATTCATGATAACCAAACTTTTCACCATCCTGAAGACTTTTTAATGTCTTAGAGCAAAGCATTTAAAAGAACCATAAAAAACCGTTTTATTGTCTCGACGCGACTTTTCCCATTTTGCACAGCCATTGCCCCAGAGCATTCGCCTTTTGTTTGGTTTTCCTCTGTCAACTCATTTGTGGGTTAGCTGTTCATTTCTGAGCTGACCAAAAGGAGTGTGGCCAAGAGCAGGGCATACTCACACAACCAAATAAACCAAAAGGCGTGTTAATTAAATTAGGGAAAATTTACCATCAAGCGGTGCCACATAATTGTGGCGTGAACATTGAAAAGAAATGTTGACTTACCACAAAATGATTTCCAATAAATAGGGACACATCTTGATGGTCTGTCACTAAATAAAATGTATTTGCAGTTCATAAACACAAAAAGTTGAGGCTGGATAAACTTAAACTTCTAACCCAATACTGCTAGAACTTTGCTGTCATTTGTCCCGCCTAATTCGGCATGTAACCAAAGCCATTAGGCATTGACTTGTGCGCACATCCAATGTTCCAATGGTACAGGCATCCGGCGGAGGGATTAAGAATCTGACATGTCAGAGGCAACCTCACATATTTTTACATTTAATCCACTTTTATTGTAGCCCTTTGGGGCCACGGTCACGGCCAGACGTACCCCGGCTATTCGGCTGATTGTGTTGACACACACTCCTTTCGTTTTTGTCACGTATTTTTGCACCTTTTATGTTTGTGCTGAGCTTGTCACTAAATATTTTATAAGAGCTTAGGGGGGGAGTGTATGTGTGTGTGTGTGTGTTGACCAAACACCTGAATAGAGTCCCTCTGTCAGGTCCCAAAATAAATAAAAATTCAATTTTAGTTTTACACTGAGCCACGAAGGCCATTTGAAATCAGGGTTTGGCTTAGTGCGGCAATGGCACGTGCCGAATGGAGTCTGTTTTGTTCGGTCCGAGTCAAACACAACTGACCTCACATCTTATGACAAATTGATTAGATTACCCTGTGCCAAAGTTTCCCAAAAAGTTCTCAACCGACAGCTGTCAAGTGTTGGATCGCCAGGCATCATCTCCACCCTTGCGACTTTTCTTTCTTTTAATTGAATCAATGCAAATCACAGCGTCACACATTGAACTCTTTGGGGCCAATGACAGTTTAAGTCCGGTCCGGTGACTGGCCATAAAAAAGTTTTGTAACCTTTGATCTCATTGTGTTGGCTGAAAAAGTGAAAGTCCATCACTTTACATAAGGGTTTTGTTAGACTTTCTTGGTCTCTGGATGAGAGTCAGAAGTTGTTTTTTCAGTATGTCATAAGTTGCGCCTCATTAGGTGCAGTTCATCAGCAAAATGGAAGAGCTCTGACCGTAAATAAAATGTAGACAGAAATGTTTGCCATTGGGAAAGAATATCAATTGAGAAGAAATACGCAGTAAGCTATCCCATTCCTTTTATTCGCATTGTTGCTGTGAGCTAGGTTTAAGATTGAGAAAGTACCGTTTCAGCCGAGTGTTGCGTGGTGGTGCATTTTGGTGAGAGAGAGGGTGATCAAAAGGGAATTGCAAAGAGAGAGAGAGAGAGAGAGAGACCAATTGGTTGACGCAAAACGGTGTAAAGCTTTGTGTAAACAAAGAGAGGCTGGCACGCTCACTGCGCCCCAGACACAAAAATGCAAGAAAAAGAGCTCCCAAGCCTTCTGTATGTAAGTTGATGA